>NC_090331.1:58307657-58651867 GCF_035084215.1 Heptranchias perlo
CCAGGAGGAGCACTCTGCATGTGGTGCAGGCTCCGCCCATGTATTCCTTAAAATTATAATTGTGATACTAACTTCATCATAAGACCCCAATTTGCATAATTAAGAGGCCTAATGTCTGAAACAGGCGGGTGCTCCAGCCCCCAAGGGAAGGCCCCTTTTGAAATAGAAATGGCCAGAGGGTCGGCATTAACAGAGCGGTACCGTCCCAATTTGAGTCCATTACTGCCCCTCTAATGCTGATTTCAGACAATTAAAAGCAGCCCAAATAAGTACACATTCAAATAGAGCATATAGTATTGCTTCTATTTTATAATTGTAAACAATTTTACAACACCAAGTTATAGTCCAGCAATTTTATTTTAAATTCACAAGCTTTCGGAGGCTTCCTCCTTCCTCAGGTGAATGTTGTGGAAAATTTTATAAGCTTTGTGTAAGGAACCAGTTAATAGTGTTGTTAACTGTATGTTTATACATAAGTTCACTGTACGGTAGTACAAAAAAAACTTAATTGCTCTATTCTGTTCAACCTGATATCAAGTTTCATCCCCACCATATGATTCGGGCTCTCTGCTCTTTGGACTTCAATAGAAGCTCTGGTCTTGATGGTGTCCCATCATCCTAAAGATTTGTGCCTCCAAAGTTGCTCCTGTCCTATGCTATTTCTTCAATTTCTCTTATAACCAGTCTTCTTGTAAGTTTACTTGTGCTCATCCACAAATTCAAAGCAGAGTTTATAATTTTTTTAGAATGGAAGTTAGATAGTTACTCCAGAAAAAATTAAAGGGTTTGGGGACCAAGCAAGGGAACAGGATGGCTGATGTGGAGAAAAACTTCAACATGATGTGATGGACCAAATGGCCTTGTAATGTGTTGCAATATTCTATGATTGGAAAGGCAATGTTATTGTCTGAAACAAATAAGGCCAGATTTTTTTGTTAATGAGTGTGGTCTCTTGACATGCAATCTCACTTGCCAGGAATGGATATTGGTTTAATCACTGTTGCATTCCCCGTGACTTGGTGGACAGAAAATTCTATGGAGTTGCCAAGGCTCCCCTCTGGAAGTGGGATTTTGTAAAATTGGCCTTGAAATGTCAGACTTTTTCAACTTAATTATATATAAAATTAAAATAAAATGGAGCCAAAATCAACTTATTAACGAGCTCTAAAATTATTTCAGAACTTACTTTTTTTTTAAAAAGTAATTTTCACAAACCTTTTGAATTGTTGCCTCAGCTCAGTCAAGATTAGGAGCTTGCTGTATGTGAATTATAGGCAGAAACCCATGACCTACTGCCATGTTAGTATGGACAATTTCTAAATAGAATAATGACCTTGAGGAATAATTGTAAATAATTGCCTGCTTTGTTTCCACTGGAAAACAATATTCAATAACACAAATGTGAAAAAAGAAATAAAATATAACCCTACCTCCAAAAATAAATTATTTCTATATTTTTCATAATTGGTGCTAAAAATAAGATATTACTGGTAATCTTATTCCTCATGCAGCCAACAACAAAGTACTTTGGTTGTTTGGAAGGTGCAATAATTTGCATGTGGAAATGAAAACTAATCTGTTTTAATGGAAACACCCAAGGAATATGCTTTGCAAATTAGTAAACATGTTTTCCTTCTTTTTGAGCTGAGGGAAAAGCATCCTTGTTAATTAATCTCTGTACATGCAACCTAACTCTGCCTGGCCTTGTTGATATCACAGTATGTTGTACTGAAACACTTTTTGTTTGAGAAACCATGGTCAGCAACCAAGGCCCATAGTGAAGGACACTTCCCAGGTTGAAAAAAGTGAAGAAGTAAATCGGGAACTAATGATCAGAGAATACCAGGTAAGAGCAATTTGAGAAGAAACTAGACAGTCATTAGCAAAGCTTTTATGGAAAGCCTTGTGATGTTTAGAAGAGCAAACCCTGCCAAAACACAAAGATAATAACAAATGATTCACCAAAGTGTTCAAGAGAAGAGTTCTAAAGGTGTGTAATATAGGAAATAAGATTGTCAGTGGGATGGCAATGCTGAAAACTATCTTGCCCAATTGCGGACTAGGTCTCAATTTTAATTGGAAGGTTGACAGCGGTTTTGATAACTTTAGAAAGTACTAATTTAAGGACAATGGAGCAGTATTGGATTTGGTTTTAGGAAATGAGGCTGGGCAGGTGGAAGGAGTATCATAATTCAGTTAGTTTTAGCATAGCTATGGAAAAGGACAAAGATAGAACAAGAGTTAAAGTTCTCAATTGGGGAAAGGCCAATTTTACTAAGCTAAGAAGTGATTTAGCAAAAGTGGACTGGAAACAGCTACTTGAAGGTAAATCAGTGTCAGAGCAGTGGGAGGCATTCGAGGGGAAGATTCAAGGGGTGCAGAGTAAACACGTTCCCACAAAGGAAAAGGGTGGGGCTGCCAAATCTAGAGCCCCTTGGATGTCAAGGAGCATACAGGGTAAGATAAGGCAGTAAAGGAAAGCTTATGTCAGACACTGAGAACTCAATACTACAGAAAGCCTAAAGGAGCAGGGGTGAAATTAAAAAGGAAATTAGGAAAGCAAAGAGAGGGCATGAAAAAATATTGGCAAGTAAAATCAAGGAAAACCCAAAGATGTTTTATAAATACAGAAAGAGCAAGAGGATAACTAAGGAAAGAGTAGGGTCAATTAGAGACCAAAAAGGTAACCTATGTGTGGAGGTGGAAGATGAGGGTATGATTCTTAATGAATAATTTGCATCTGCCTTCATAAAAGAGAGGGACGATGCAGACATTGTAGTTAAGGAGGAGGAGTGTGAAATATTGGATGGGATAAACTTAGTGAGAGAGGAAGTATTAAGGGGATTAACATCTTTGAAAGTAGATAAATCACCCGGCCCGGATGAAATTTATCCCAGGTTGTTAAAAGAAGCAAGGGAGGAAATAGCGGAGGCTCTGACCATCATTTTCCAATCCTCACTGGATACAGACATGGTGCCGGAGGATTGGAGGACGGCTAACGTTGCACCATTGTTTTAAAAGGGAGTGAGAGATAGACCGAGTAATTACAGGCCAGTCAGTCTAACCTTGGTGGTGGGCAAATTATTGGAATCAACTCTGAGGGACAGGATAAACCGTCACTTAGAAAGGCACGGAGTAGTCAAGGACAGTCAGCACGGATTGGTTAAGGGAAGGTCGTGTCTGACTAACTTGAATGAATTTTTGAGGAGGTAACAAGGAGGGTCGATGAGGGTAGTGCATTTGATGTAGTCTACATGGATTTTAGCAAGGCTCTTGACAAGATCCCACATGGCAGACTGGTCAAAAAAGTGCAAGCTCATGGGATCCGAGGGAGAGTGGCAAGTTGGATCCAAAATTGGCTCAGTGGCACGAAGCAAAGGGTAATGGTCGACGGGTATTTTTGTCTATGGAAGGCCGTTTCCAGTGGGGTTCTGCAGGACTCAGTACTAGGTCCCTTGCTTTTTGTGTTATATATTAATGATTTGGGCTTAAATGTAGGGGGCACGATTAAGAAGTTTGCAGATGATACAAAAATTGGCCATGTGGTTGATAGTGAGGAGGAAAGTTGTAGACTGCCGGAAGATATCAATGGACTGGTCGGGTGAGCAGAAAAGTGGCAAATGGAATTCAATCTGGAGAAGTGTGAGGTAATGCATTTAGGGAGGGCAAACAAGGCAAAGGAATACATAATAAATGGGAGGATACTGAGAGGTGTAGAGGAGGTGAGGGACCTTGGAGTGAGTGTCCATAGATCCCTGAAGGTAGCCGGACAGGTAGATAAGGCATATAGAATACTTTCCTTTATTAGCCGTGGCATAGAAAATAAGAGCAGGGAGGTTATGCTGGAACTATATAAAACACTGGTTGGGCCACAGCTTGAGTACTGTTTACAGTTCTTATCACCACATTAGAGGAAGGATGTAATTGCACTAGAGAGGGTACAGAGGAGATTTACGTGGATGTTGCCAGGACTGGAGAATTTTAGCTATGAGGAAAGATTGGATAGGCTGGGTTGTTCTCTTTGGAACAAAGGAGGCTGAGGGGTGATTTAATTGAGGTGTACAAAATTATGAGGGCCCTAGATAGAGTGAATAGGAAGGACCTATTTCCCTTAGCAGAGAGGTCAATAACCAGGGGGCATAGATTTAAAGTGATTGGTAGAAGGATTAGAGGGGAGCTGAGGAAAAATGTTTTCACCTAGAGGATGGTGGGGGTCTGGAACTCACTGCCTGAAAGGGTGGTAGAGGCAGAAACTGTCAACTGATTTAAAAAGAACCTGGATGTGCACCTGAAGTGCCGTGACCTACAAAGCTACGGACCAAGTGCGGGAAAGTAGGATTTGGCTGGGTGGCTCATTTTCCACTGACGTGGACACGATGGGCCGAATGGCCTCCTTCTGTGCCATAAATTTTCTATGATTCTAGTACATAGAAGCATAAAAATTTAAAACTGCCTTTTAGCTTTTGCAACCTATGCCTCTATATTCTAAACCAAGGATTCCATTTGCCTTTTTTAAGGCGTTACCTACAGGCACAGCCACCTTTAATGACCTGTGTATCTGCACACCTAAGTCCCTCTGCTCCTCAAGCCGATTTTGAAAATCTAAATAATTTACTTTCCCTATTCTTCCAAAATTTATTATGTCAGATTTTTCTATGAACTGCATCTACCACCTTATCTGCCCATCCTGCTAGCTTATGTATTTTATCCTGGAGCCTTTCATAATCTTTGATACAATTTGCCATCCTGCTTCCCCCCACCCTCCCCACAATTTGGTGTAATTAGCAATTTTTATATCGTTCCCACAATTCCCACGTCCAGGTTATTTATGTATATTGTATATAAGTGCGGCCCTAACGCAGCCCTTGTGGAACACCAATCACCACTCTTTCCAGTATGAGAAATTTCCTTTTACCCTCTACTCTTTGCTTTCTACACCTCAATCATCTCTATCCATTTGGCCATATTCCTTTTAATTCCATGCGCCATTATCTCGCTAATAAATTTGTTAAGTGATGCCTTATCAAATGCTTTTTGAAAATACATAGAAATGATATCAACCTCATTTGTTTTATCCTCTCTGCTATTTCTTCAATGAATTTTACAAGAATGGTCAAACGAAAACTACTTTTCAGAAATCCATGCTGATTGTCCCCGATTAACTCATGCTTCCCTAAGTGCTTGGTATTTTCATCTCATTTTATAGACTTTCATAGATTATCAATAACTGAAGCAAGATGTAACTGGCTTATAGTTTCTTAGCGTATTCCTGTTTTCTTTTTTGAAGCAGTGTATCATGTTTGTCACCTTCCAATCCTCTAGCATATTTTTTCTTTCCACAGAATTTTGGAAAATTCTTGTTAGAGTCTCTGCTGCTTATTCCCTGAATTTCTGAATGTTTCTTCCCTAGCTTGCATCACAATCTTTAGATATAATCCTTAAGGTCTCATTAATTTCTCTATTAAATTTGAGCAAATTCCTTAGTACCATTTCTTTTTGAGTAATAGCCTCCACCAACTGTCCTACACTTGCCACTGGTGGTTCTACAATCCCAATGTTCACCTCCTCTGTGAAAACTGATGCAATATATTTATTTAGTATCTCTTAGATTCTCTTACTTTCCACTATGCATGCCTCCTTCATCTTAATGGCCATAGGAGAGAGAGAGAGAAAACAGTTAGCCTGACATCAGTAGTAGGGAAAATGCAAGAATCTATTATTAAGGACATAGTAACAGGGCACTTGGAAAATCATAATATGATTAGGCAGAGTCAACACAGTTTTATAACAGGGAAATCATGTTTGACAAATCTGTTACAAATTTTTGAGTGTGTAACTAGCAAGGTAGATAAGAGGGAACCAGTGGATGTAGTATATTTGGATTTTCAAAAGGCATTCAATAAAGTGCCACACAAGAGGTTGTTACACGAGATTAGGGTGCATGGGATTGGGGGTAATATATTAACATGGATTGAGGATTGGTTAAAGGACAGAAAACCAGATAGGAGGAATAAACGGGTCATTTTCTGGTTGGCAGACTGTAACTAGTGGGGTGTCACAAGGATCAGTGCTTGAGCTTCAGCTATTTACAATATATATCAATGACTTAGATGAGGGGACAGAGTGTAATGTATCCAAGTTTGCTGACAATACAAAGCTAAGTGGGAAAGTAAGCTGTGAGGAGGATGCAAAGAATTTGCAAAGGGATATAGACAGGTTAAATGAGTGGGTGAGAAGGTGGCAGATGGAGTATAATGTGGGGAAATGTGAAATTATCCACTTTGGTAGGAAGAATAGAAAAGCAGAATATTTTTTAAAAGGTGAGACTAAGAAATGTTGGTATTCAGAGGAATTTGGGTGTCCTTGTAATGAATCACAGAAAGTTAACATGCAGGTACAGCAAGCAATTAGGAAGGCAAATGGTATGTTAGCCTTTATTGCAAGGGGGTTGGAGTACAAGAGTAAGGAGATCTTGCTGCAATTATACAGGGCTCTGGAGAGACCACGTCTGGAGTACTGTGTATGGGTTTTGTCTCCTTACCTAAAGAAGCCTCCGAAAGCTTGTGAATTTAAAATAAAATTGCTGGACTATAACTTGGTGTTGTAAAATTGTTTACAATTGTCAACCCCAGTCCATCACCGGCATCTCCACATCATACCTAAAGAAGGATATACTTGCCTTAGATGGGGTGCAATGAAGGTTCACTAGATTGATTCCCAGGATGAGAGGGTTGTCCAAAGAGGAGAGATTGAATAGAATGGGCCTATACTCTCTGGAGTTTAGAAGAATGAGAGATAATCTCATTGAAACGTATAAAATTCTTAGAAGGCTTGACAGGGTTGACACTGAGAGGCTGTTTCCCCTGGTTGGAGAGTCTAGAACTAGGGGTCATAGTCTCAAGGTAAGGGGTCGGACATTTAAGACCGAGATGAGGAAAAATTTGTTCACTCAGAGGGTTGTGAATCTTTGGAATTCTTTATCCCATAGGGCCATGGATGGTCAGTCGTTGAATATATTCAAGACTGAGATCGATAGATTTTTGGACAGTAAAGGAATCAAGGGATATGGGAATAGGGGATAAGTGGAGTTGAGGTAGAAGATCAGCCATGAGGGTTTTTTTGCGGGGGGGGAGGTTTGGTGCTGGACAGTAATTTCCAACATATTGCTATGGAACTGCTTCTAGTCACTGGAAGGTGCTGTCTGGAAACAGAGGTTAGGGATAAACGTGTCATTTTCAGATTGGCAGGCTGTAACTAGTGGGGTGCCGCAGTGTTTGATGCTTGGGCCTCAGCTATTTACAATCTATATTAATGACTTAGATGAAGGGACCAACTGTGATGTATCCAAGCTTGCTGATGATACAAAGCTAGGTGGGAAAGTAAGCTGTGAGGAGGACACAGAGTCTGCAAAGGGATATAGACAGGTTAAGTGAGTGGGCAAGAAGGTGGCAGATGGAGTATAATGTGGGGAAATGTGAGATTATTTACTTTGGTAGGAAGAATAGAAAAACAGAATATTTTTTATATGGTGAGAAACTATTAAATGTTGGTGTTGGGCGAGACCTGGGTGTCCTTATACAAGAATCACAAAAAGTTAGCATGCAGGTAGAGCAAGCAATTAGGAAGGCAAATGGCATGTTGGCCTTTATTGCAAGGGGGTTGGAGTACAAGAGTAAGGAACTCTTGCTGCAATTGTACAGGGCTTTGGTGCGACCTCACCTGGAGTACTGTGTACAGTTTTGGTCTCCTTTTATCTAAGGAAGGATATACTAGTTAGAGGTGGTGCAACAAAGGTTCACTAGATTGATTCCTGGGATAAGAGGATTGTCCTATGAGGAGAGATTGAGTAGAATGGGCCTATACTCTCTGGAGTTTAGAAGAATGAGAGGTGATTGCATTGAAACATATATGATTTTGAGGGGGCTTGACAGGGTCGATGCTGAGAGGTTGTTTCCCCTGGCTGGAGAGTCTAGAACTAGGGGACATAGTCGCAGGATAATTTCTTCACTCAGAGGGTTGTGAATCTTTGAAATTCTCTATCCCAGAGGGCTTTGGATGCTGAGTTGTTGAGTACATTCAAGGCTGAGATAGATAGATTTTTGGACTCTAGGGGAAATTAAGGGATATGGGGATCGGGCGGGAAAGTGGAGTTGAGGGCGAAGATCAGTCATACATACTAATGACTTGGACTTGGGTGTACAAGGCACATTTTCAAATTTTGCAGATGACACAAAACTTGGAAGTGTAGTAAACAGTGAGGAGGATAGTAATAGACTTCAAGAGGACATAGACAGGCTGGTGGAATGAGTGGGCACATGGCAGATGAAACTTAACGCAGAGAAGTGCAAAGTGATACATTCTGGCAGGAAGAATGAGGAGAGGCAATATAAACTAAATGGTACAATTCTAAAGGGGGTGCAGGAATAGAGAGACCTAAGGGTATATGTGCACAAATCTTTGAAGGTGGCAGGACTGGTTGAGAAATCGGTTAAAAAAGCATGAGGGATCCTGGGCTTTATAAATAGAGGCATAGAGTACAAAAGCAAGGAAGTTATGTTGAACCTTTATATAACGCTGGGTTTGGCCACAACTGGAGTATTGTGTCCAGTTCTGGGCACCACACATTAGGAAGGATGTGAAAGCCTTAGAGTGAGTGCAGAAAAGATTTACTAGAATGGTTCCAGGGATGAGGGACTTCAGTTACATAGACTGGAGAAGCTGGAGTTTTTCTCCTTAGAGCAGAGAAGGTTGAGAGGAGATTTGATCGACGTGTTCAAAATCATGAAGGGTTTAGATAAAGTAAATAAAGAGAAACTGTTCCCATTGGTGGAAAGGTTGAGAACCAGATGACACAGATTTAAGGTAATTGGCAAAAGAACCAAAGGCGACATGAGGAAAAACGTTTTTACGCGAGTAGTTATGATCTGGAATACGCTGCCTGAAAGAGAGTTGGACGTAGATTCAATCATGGCTTTCAAAATGAATTGGATAAATACTTGAAGGGAAGAAATTTGCAGGGCTACCGGGAAAGGGTGAGGGAATGGGACTATCTGAATTGCTCTTACAAAGAGCCGGCACGGGCTGAATGGGGCGAATGGCCACCTTCTGTGCTGTAACCATTCTGTCTCTTTAATTTGTCTACATACTTAAGAAAAGACATACTTGCTCTCAAGGCAGTACAAAGAAGGTTCACTCGGTTAATCCCGGGGATGAGGGGGTGGACATATGAGGAGAGGTTGAGTAGATTGGGACTCTACTCATTGGAGTTCAGAAGAATGAGAGGCGATCTTATTGAAACATATAAGATTGTGAAGGGGCTTGATCGGGTGGATGCGGTAAGGATGTTCCCAAGGATGGGTGAAACTAGAACTAGGGGGCATATTCTTAGAATAAGGGGCTGCTCTTTCAAAACTGAGATGAGGAGAAACTTCTTCACTCAGAGGGTAGTAGGTCTGTGGAATTTGCTGCCCCAGGAAGCTGTGGAAGCTACATCATTAAATAAATTTAAAACAGAAATAGACAGTTTCCAAGGGAATTAGGGGTTATGGGGAGCGGGCAGGAAATTGGACATGAATTTAGATTTGAGGTTCGGCTCAGATCAGCCATGATCTTATTGAATGGCGGAGCAGGCTCGAGGGGCCGATTGGCCTACTCCTCCTATTTCTTATGTTCTTAAATTTCTTCCTCCATTTCCAGTCCATGGGTCAGTGGTCTATAATGTACTCCCAATAATGCGACCATACCGTTCTATTCCTCAGCTGAATCTAAAGGGGTTCTGTTTGGACCACTTCTCTAGTAAAATCTTTATGCAGTAGTGCTGTGATATTTCCTCTAATTAATACCACTACCATTCCCCCCTTTCCTCATTCCCTATCCTTCCTGAAAGTTTTATACACAGGAATATTTAACCCCAATCCTGACCCAGCTGTAACCATGTTTCAGTTATTGCTATTATTTGATAATTTTGTATTTTAATTAATGTTTGTAGTTCCATAATTTTGTTTCCTATACATTGTGCATTAATATATGTGCACTTTAGTTTGAATTTCCATGGTTTGGCAATTTTCCCTTTTTTTTTCTTTTGTCTTCCCATATCCTCATTTCATTTTGCTATCTTGTTCTGTTTAATTTCTTTCAACCTTTCAATCTCCATATTACCTATTTACCTAAAACTTATTTTCTCTTTTAAACTGCCTACTCTTGCTTTTCCTCTCCCCCCATTATATTAATTTAAATGTTTCCTCATCCTCACTTTTTATTGTGGTGGTATACAGTCATATTGTTAAAGGTCATTTTTATGACAGTTTGACATAAAATGAAAAATAATAGTTTAAAACCAAAACACAATAGTTCTTAACCCATACAACATCAGTTGACCATTTACAGGTGGGTCATTCTGTAAGATTTCAATTCACACACTTTGAAGCTCAAGAATCAATATTTTTTTTATTCATTCATGGAATGTGGGGGTCGCTGGCAAGGCCAGCATTTATTGCCCATCCTTAATTGCCCTTGAGAAGGTGGTGGTGAGCCACCTTCTTGAACCGCTGCAATCCGTGTGATGAAGGTTCTCCAACAGTGCTGTTAGGAAGGGAGTTCCAGGATTTTGACCCAGTGACTATGAAGGAACGGCGATATATTTCCAAGGATGGTGTGTGACTTGGAGGGGAATGTGCAGGTGATGTTGTTCCCATGTGCCTGCTGCCCTTGTCCTTCTAGGTGGTAGAGGTTGTGGGTTTGGGAATTTTAGATTATAACTATTGAAATACCAGGATCCGCTATAAAATCTTAAACAAAACGTTGTAAAACTAATATTTCTGCTCTGTAATAAATATCACATAATGAAGCAAAGTTGTAACATTGAACAGTGGGGTTGAAGGTCCATTATGCTTTTAACAGAGATTATGCTGCTCTTCTATGGCTCAACCTCAAATACACTAAAGAGCTGTGGAAGCACGACCAGTGCTGACAGAACGCCCTGAATATGTAGATACGACCCGAGGATCAATTCCTGGCGATCTTTGGGCCTTTTGGTTCAGGCGAGTGCAGCCTCTGCAGTGCTGAATCTGGGCCTGAAAACGGACCCGGACGAAAATCTACCCGATAAGTTCATATCAAATTCCACTTTCCGTTATCTTAATTTCTGATCTTAATTGCCAATTACCCATTTAAAATATTGTAAACAATTTTACAACACCAAGTTATAGTCCAGCAATTTTATTTTAAATTCACAAGCTTTCGGAGGCTACCTCCTTCCTCAGGTCACCTGAGGAAGGAGGTAGCCTCCGAAAGCTTGTGAATTTAAAATAAAATTGCTGGACTATAACTTGGTGTTGTAAAATTGTTTACAATTGTCAACCCCAGTCCATCACCGGCATCTCCACACCATTTAAAATAAGTGGTGTTGAAATGGGTTAGCCCTTCTGTTAAAAAAGTGAACAGAGGAATTTGTTACATATCTATTAAGTATCCATCCAATAATATCATCGCATTGCATAAATCATGCAACACTATTTATTGTAGGTAAATGTAAATGTATAATCATTGTGGACAGTTTAGGGGACTTTGATGGAAAAATATTTTTTGAAAATATAGGTGACTTAGGTTGATAGCATAGAACAGAGGGGGAAAGGAAAACTTGTAAGTGGAAATAGAGAAAGCAGACAATAGAACGAAAAAAATTAATGCTGAAAAACAGATGGAAAAGACTTGGTTTAAATTTCCCAAATAAGAAGTTTGACTGCTTCGACAGAATAATATTTTCAAATGATAATTGAAATTGGGAGTTTGGTGTATGTTGTAATGCAGATAAGGATTAGGTACACAGGAGTAAGTGTAACTGTTCATATAATTGAATATTTACTTGTTCATCTTTGCAATTATTTTTTGGCATAATTTGTCAACTTCCCAGTACTTTGTCTAATTAAAACAGTATTTCACATAAAAATTTATTTAAAAAAATGTATCTATATATGCTGCTGCAGGTGCTATGGAACCTGATGATCCCTAATCATCTCAAATGCAGATGATGGAATATTTAGTTGTACAAATCCCTGGATCCAATTACACAAGGTCTGGCAAATAGATCAGTCACGATCTAATTGAATGGTGGAACAGACTCAAGGGGCTGAATGGCCTACTCCTGTTCCTATGTTCCTAAATATTGTGATGCTGTTTTTTGTGCCAAGTACCGTTCAGTGAAAAATACTCCCAGTATTATAGCTATGGCCTTAACCCTTTATACTTACAAATAAAATCCCTTTAAATCCCTAAATAACAAGTGCAAGTGATGAAGTACTGAAAAATGTATCTGTAATACATTTTATGTAACATTCTTGTTGGTTTGATGCATATAAATCCCTCCATTTTTCTCCAGTTCCCTGGTCAAGACAGGCCAAACGCCACTTTGCAAGAGAGACTAGGCAAGCAATAAGCTCCAAGGCCTCTGACAATATTGACCTACACTGGTGGCTATGAGGTGCGAGTTGGGGCTCAGAGGCAATGGTTCCTCTGATTTCCCCTCCCGCTGTGGATGACTCAGCTGGCCTCCTCTCCCCACAGCGCGCACCTCAAGTTGGCAACTTATCTTAACGGATTGAATCAGCTTTTACCACTGCCAAAATACAGCTTGTTGCTCTGCGATATATTATGTGATTTGTAAGATACAACTACATTTTCAAAGTTAGCAATGGAAAGAATATTTTAAAAGGACAATTTGAAGCATTTTCTTAAGCTGCAGTGGGAATGGAATCTTGAGTCTTACAGCTGTATATGGATCAAATTCAATATAACTGAAAAACAATGGGAAGTCTAACTCTACTGTTTATCTTTTACATGTTTGCCCCATGCTTTTTTGGTATAAATATACTGAGGAGGTTCTGAAGATTACCGCTAGTGAAACTTTATTGTTGACAAACACTTCGATTTTCTTCCTTTCCTAAAATTTTAAAAGCATTGTTTTTCCCATGCACTCAAATCCATAAAGATTTGACCTTAAAAACAATTAATGACACCTTAGTCTGAGTGAAGCCATTGTATTTTGTCATACTTTGGACAATTTCCAGATGGAGATTTAATACAAATATTGTGTAAGCATTTCTAAATTTCTGTTATTATTTGATGGGGATATAATTTCAGTCTTTAATAATTTAGTATGTAAATAACTAGGTGTGGTAATAGTAAGTAAAGCAATATGATGTCAAATATTTTGCAGAATACAAAAGCTCACCAGGGCAGGACTGCTGTCCACCCCTTGTCTGCACCTTGACCCTGGCCTATTTCCCAGGGACAGGCTAATTTGCATGTAGAGGGCAGGTTTATTTATGGCGCCTAGTGGGGCTCTCATCCAGGTGAGGTGGAGAGGGAAATTGCTGCTGTGATTCTGGCTTAAGTTTAAGAAAAACTTTCAAAGTTTGCATTTTTTAAATTGTGTTTAGCCATAGTTGTATGACACCATCCCATAAGAACATAAGAAACAGGAGCAGGAGTAGGCCATATGGCCCCTTGAGCCAGCTCAACCATTCAATAGGACCATGACTGATCTTCAACCTCAATTCCATTTTCCTGCCCGATCCCCATATCCCTTCATTCCCCTAAAGTCCAAAAATCAGCCTTGAATATACTCCATGACTGAGCATCCACATCCCTCTGGGGTATCGAATTCCAAAGATTCACATCTCTGAGTGAAGAAATTCCTCCTCATCTCAGTCTTAAACAGTTGACCCCTTATCCTGAGACTATGACCCCTAGTTCTAGACTCTCCAGCCAGGGGAAACAACCTCTCAGCATCTACCCTGTCAAGCCCCCTCAGAATCTTCCGTTTCAATGAGATCACCTCTCATTCTTCTAAACTCCAGAGAGTATAGGCCCATTCTATTCAATCTCTCCTCATAGGACAACGCTCTCATCCCAGTGAACCTAGTGAACCTTTGTTGCACCTCCTCCAAGGCAAGTATATCCTTCCTTAGATAAGGAGACCAAAACTGTAAACAGTACTCCAGGTGTGGTCTCACCAAATCCCTGTACAATTGTAGCAAGACTTCCTTACTCTTGTACTCCAACCCCCTTGTAATAAAGGCCAACTTGCCATTTGCCTTCCTAATTGCTTGCTGTACCTGCTTGCTAACTTTGTGTTTCTCATACGAGGACACCCAAATCTCTCTGAACACCAACATTTAATAGTTTCTCACCATTTAAAAAATATTCTGTTTTTCTATTCTTCCTACCAAAGTGAATAACCTCACATTTCCCCACATTATACTCCATCTTCCACTTTCTTGCCCACTCACTTCACCTGTCTATATCCCTTTGCAGACTCTTTGTGTCCTCCTCACAGTTTACTTTCCCACTTAGCTTTGTATCGTCAGCAAACTTGGATACGTTACATTTGGTCCCTTCATCTAAGTCATTAATATAAATTGTAAATAGCTGAGGCCCATGCACTGATCCTTGTGGCACCCCACTACTTACAGCCTGCCAACCTGAATATAACCTGTTTATCCCTATTCTCTGTTTTCTGTCCGTTAACCAATCCTCTATCCATGCTGATATATTACCCCAAACCCACGAGCCCTTATGTGGCACCTTATTGAATGCCTTTTGAAAATCCAAATATATGACATCCACTGGTTCCCCTTTATCTACCCTGCTGGTTACATCCTCAAAAAACTCCAATAAGTTTGTCAAACACCATCTCCCTTTCTTAAAACCACGTTGACTCTGCCTAATCATGTTACAATTTTCTAATTGCCCTGTTACCACTTCCTGACATCGGACTGATGTCAGGCTAACTGGCCTGTAGTTCCCTGTTTCGTCTCTCCCTCCTTTCTTGAATAGCGGCATTACATTTGTTACCTTCCAATCTGCTGGGACCTAGAATCTAGGGAATTTTGGAACAACCAAACCTATCATTTGTGCCTTATTATAATGCGCCTGTTCATGTTTTGACGGATGTATTATCCACCCAATAACATTTCTGACAGGTTGGTGGGGAACCAGTAGAATGGCTCAATGCCCGATATTCCTCCCTAGTATGCCTGGTTTACACTGGTGTACTGCCAAAAGTCAGGAAATTTGACTCAGATGTCATGCTGTGAAGGTGGAGTTTTAGTTTGTCATATTTGTCTTAAATTAATTTGCGCATGAGCTGACACCTCCTTATCTCTGATGTTCCCAGACATTCCTAATCCATGAAGATGTTATAAAGATGTCTAATTATTGCATTGAATTTTAATTTTTTGGGGGGTGAGAAGTAGACAATGCTGTGATGGTTAGATCAAAATACTAGTAGTTTCAAATCGTAAAACAAGAAATGATAATAGTTGAGTTGGAGTTATGTACAATTTACTATTGCTTTGATCACAACACTGAATTATTTTGCCATTCCATGTAGTTCTGAATTGCAGCAAATTATTTGAATGCATTTACTTTTATTATTTTCAGTGCCAGTACTTTGCATTAGTGTCTGACTTTGTGCTATGCCAGATAATTTTATGTAGGACAGAAAAAAGATTATTCATCAGTGGAAGTCTTTAGCGTACCCTTGTCACGCTCCCCGATGCACACCTGGTGCTCTGCTGTATGCTCGGCACCAGGCTGGTGAGCATCTCATTGGCAGCACCATGGAAACATCATCATGAGCCAGATTACACACTCTCAGGCAAATAGTTGAAATGTTATTCTTTGCCAGAAAAAACTAATGTAAAAATGTTGTTGAAAGTAAAAATGTATCTCTCTGTTCTAGTAAAAGTACACTTTTCTGGTATACTCTGTTTTTCATTTGCAGTTACCCTAAAACCTAATAACTTGTGTTCTTTTTTTCACCTTCTGCTTCTTGTCTATGAGCCAGATTTCTTCCCAAGGGTGTTCAGTGACTAATGTGCTGGTTAAAAGCCAGAATATCTTACAAATGTCTTGTTTTTCTGGCAGGAAAACAGTCATGTTACATCAATCTATGTGCATATATTGAAACCTGTGATTTTACTTTTATAGCAAATGCAAGATAAAGATCACAGTATTGAAATCAGGAGTACAAAAACACTATCTTCAGCTGATCATTTTCAAATCAAATATATTTCTTGTTGATCTGGGTCTGGATTGTTGCAGAGACTTTTGGGATTTCACATCGGAAGAAAGATGTGATAGTTAGAATTACCTCATAACTTTGTTATATATCATCTATCTATATAGTACAAAAATCTTTAATAGTTAGAACGTAACACTAATTTTCCTGCTTTACATTCCCAGCAGAGAGCCTTACCTGGTGAGAGCGTACATCACATGGTCAG
Organism: Heptranchias perlo; assembly: GCF_035084215.1. Taxonomy (NCBI): domain Eukaryota; kingdom Metazoa; phylum Chordata; class Chondrichthyes; order Hexanchiformes; family Hexanchidae; genus Heptranchias; species Heptranchias perlo. The sequence continues at coordinate 58,323,944 of NC_090331.1, forward strand.
AAAATCTTGTGCAATGTGATCTTTATATAACAATGTAGATTTAATGATTTTGTTTCCTAGGCTCCATATAAACAAATCTTATCTGGCAGTTCAGGAGGTGAAGAGGATCATCCTGAATGTATCTCTGTTCAATGCAGGGGATGATGCATACTCAACCACTCTTACTATTAAATTCCCCAAGGATTTATACTTTATCAAAGTGGTCGAAGTGGTAAGTACAATGTGGGTTGACAAAATGTAAGTTTGCAAATGATAATTAATCAGCCTCTGGGTGTCAAAATTAGCATGTCACACTTTGATCAGAGGGTGTCCTGACATAGGCCAAGAGGTAGTATAATAAAACATTACCTGTATCATTGCAGATTGAAATGTGTATTTCACTGATGTTGAAGCTGTCATTTCAAATAGGTCATTTTGAAATAACGTTATCTCACTATAATGATCCACATAAGGCTGTATCGCTTTCATGAAGCATGTAATGCTAGAATTAATCCTAGCATTATCATCAAAATATTGAGCATAAAATATATTAAATGCTAGAAATATGATTAGTATCACATTGTGCTGAGCAGTGTAATGATACAATAAAAAGAGTTCAAATTATAATATATTGTTTGCCTACATATGTCAGTGTACTCAATAGGGCAGATTTTCCTGTCTCCAACACCCACCTGTCCACTCTAGCACTAGACATTGCCCAACAGAACCCCAGTGCAGGCCTGCCCAATGGCAGGGCCTGGCGCTGGCAGAATGGGTAGGAAAATGTGGCGCAGCTGTTCGACCTGCATGTTGGGCCTTGGACAAAGTGGGCTTCAGGTCGCCGATGGAAATTAACAGCCAGAAGGTCTCTGTGCTTTGAAGTTCCTGGATGTGGAGGGTGTTGACAGTTTTAATAACAGTCCTATCTTAAAGTCTTCACATGCCCCACGAACCCCATGAACCTTCTGATCCAGGGCACCATGTTTTCTGGGTACCCCTGTCATGCCAGCTGCCAGTGAAACTGGTACACAGCATTATCCTTCTGTAGAGATCACCACACCAGTTGTACATTGATGGAGTGGAAGCCCTTCCTGTTCACAAAAGCCCCTGGCTCATTTTCTGGTGCCTCAATAGCACCGTGAGTGCAGTCTATTATGCCCCTGACTTGAGGGAAGCTGGCCATTGCTGAAAATCCCTGAGCTCTCTTACTCTGGCTGTTCATGTCCATTGTGAAGGTAATGTGCCGGTTTGCTCTGGCAGTGTGGGCATTGGTAACCTGCTTGATGTAGCTCTGCACTGCAGACTGGGAGATGTGGGTTATGTCTCCTGTAGCAGCCTGGAAAGAGGCTGAGGCAAAAAATATAAGGCCAATGGTGCCACTGGGAAAGCATGGCCTCTTGGTCCAGCAGGCAGTAGGTCCTGCTGCAGGAGGCTGCATAGATCAGTGATTATCTGTCTGGTGAAGCGCATCCTAAATGATCTGAGTGCTTCTCGGTGAGTGCGCCTCAAAATACTGCTTCCAGTCATGCCAGTCAGTTTCTGAGGCCAATCCTTTGAGGTTTACTTTCATTGGCTTAGTAAAAATGGTGTTGGGGTCCCAATGATATCATGGGACCCTGATTTGTATTTATTTATGAGATGCCCACCTGTTTCCAGTGGTTGCCTTTCATTGGCTAGTTAAAATGGCAGTCATCGGTTTCTCAGAAATGAGGCATAAGTTGACTTTTGATATTTTAACTGCTCTGTTCCTGCCGGACGGGTTGGATTAAAATCGGGGCCCAGGTTGCCACCCCTTTCTCGTGACCTTTCCGCCCAGGGAACAGGGGGCAAAAGTTAGAAAAATTCACCTTCAAAGGTAATTCATTTTGTGAAACACTTTGAGATATTTAGGCATGATAAAGCCCTACATAAATGGCAATATTTATTTTATCAAAAACTATCTCTATCTGTAAACATGTATAAAAATGCAATTAGTGCAGGCAGTATCACTAGACTTTTCGGTTCTATACTGTGGTGCAGTCTGATGCATGCATAAGTAAAGGCAGTTATGGGCTAAAGGTGTGCACTCAATGTGCTGAAGTGTATCAGGCATGGAGGCTTGAGTCCTGCCCAAGGTGCCTGGTGTGCCCAAATGTAGGTGTCCAGTGCAAAGGACACTGTGAGCCTGCGCACATCGTAATTGTACTGATTAGATCCACAAAGGATTTTTTGTATCTCAGCTTCAATCGCTTGGAAGCCACAAATGAAAGATTGCTCCATTCAGTGAAGGATGTAATAAGAGAAGCAGAATGCCATGACAAACCCTAAATTGGCACATGCCCTCCCACTTCGCCATCTCCAACCCTCTATTGCCTCCCTTTCCAGGATCTCCATTACTTCCTCATAGTAGGCGAGAGGTAGTAAGCTACACATTGTCAATCTCCCCCACGCTGTCTTCTCCTTGAAGAAAGAATGTAAAACTAAGAATTAACTTCTGTTCCGATGAAGTGCAGGTTCAGCATACATTCATTATTATTGGAATAGGATGTGCAGTCCATTATATGATATGGTAGCTTTTGAACGCAGTTGCCTCACATCGTTCACCTGACGAAGGGGGAAGCCTCCGAAAGCTTGTGAATTTAAAATAAAATTGCTGGACTATAACTTGGTGTTGTAAAATTGTTTACAATTGTCAACCCCAGTCCATCACCGGCATCTCCACATCATGCCTACTGAAGAGGTAGCAGAATCTCTGAAATGCATTGGTTTTAGGAACAGAAAGGTTCTGCCATTTTTTAATTACTGACAAGCTGACCAACAGCTTACAGCTGTAATAATGTCTAACCACTCCACAACTGTGAAACCACACTTTGAAATAGTGAACAAATTCACCAGTAGATTAAAAATCCTTATTGGAATAAAGCTCTCCAAAAACATCCTCTTGAATGCACTGTTGGAGCCTAAAACTCTAGGAGTACAGTTACAAAATCTGGTCATGATCTGTACTTCTAAATATATTTGGGTTCAGCACCTTTTAAAGCTGCTACTGCCATTGTGTACTATTGCAAGTTAGATGATAGGGGATCAAACAATGATGGTCGTGTTGATGTAATGGATTTGTTTTATATTTACAGGTATAAATCAAGCGAATTTACCAATTTACAAATAAGCATTTAGTGTCAACCAGTTGGTTATACTGGTTAACGAGCTATTCACAAAAGTCTAAAACAACATTTAAATATTAAAGAAAGATATTTTGAACAGGTTTGCTTTTCCTTGCATCAGAGGAATGATGATTAAGTATAAGTTCTTTCCTTTTATTTATTGACTATATGTAGCTCGTGGTTTTTTTGATAGAGTTCTTGAATATACACGGTTTATATAAAGAACATATTGCTAGTTATCACAATCTTGGTATCACAGCCATTCCAAAGATTTGATTTTTGAAATTTATGGCCTTGAGGCAAAACAATTTGCAAATCCTGGATTTGTGAGGCTTCAAAAAATATATAATCATTCACACAACAGTAACTCATCTCCAGCCCCACAGATATGGATGCGCCAAACTTTGATAGACCACTTATTTTCATTTTTAGTTCATCAAAACATAAGCTGTACAGTACTTAAGCCGTAGAAAGAGAATTCAATAAGTAATTTTATTTATATATTTCAAGGTGTATTGTGGAAGTGTCCTACTGAAATCGTTATGAAATATACCCATTCCATAGCATGGCTGCTCAGTTATAACTACGTGTTATGAGCCAGCCAAAATTATTGTAACAGTATGATGTATAGAGCTTTAAAAAATGCAAAGTCATGTTATTGCTCTTTATAGAGAATTTAAATGTTATAAATTAATGCATAATTTAAAGTATAGTTTCTCAAACATCAAAATGTTTTCCCCTATAGTAGTGGCTATTGTTATAGAGTGCCTGGAATCTTTTTGAGGTTAATGAATACAATTTATTATCACTTCCCCACCAAAAATGTTTAGCTGAAAAATGATTAATCAATCTAAATTTTTTGTGAAGTGATGCAAAGCAGCTAATTAAAAAAAACTTATAACTGAAACAAAAGAAGATTAAGGCAATTTAATTATTTCCCCATTTATGTTAATTGTCTGTCTTCATTACAAATGAGTGCATAAAAGAGTGTTTACATGAAAAATCTTTGCACTAGAAAACCAAAAAGGTGTGAATTCCTTTGATGAACCTATAGGGTTACTGTTTGGGTAGTACCAACATACGTAATTGATGGGCAGGAACAGACCAGCTAGTCCAGCAAGCCTGCCCCACACCGCATAGTGGCTGGAGCATCATGACTAAACACTTCTTACCCCCTCAGCAATGTCATCTCCTGGGGAGAGGCAAAAAAAGAGAAAAATTCAGGGTCAATGAGGGAAAAAATACTCTGGAAAATATTATTATCTATTGGTAAGATTGTTGGTGTTAATACTGGCCCAGAATTTCCTTTAGACTTGCACCATTGTAATAGCACATCTATGTCGAAGGGCCCGTTTTACGGCGCAGCGTCCAGGAAATTACGCGTAAGTGACTTGCACCATTACTTATGCAATGCCATAATTTTCCTGGGACTTCTGCAATGTTCCACCATTTTCCCTCGCCATAACAGTGACCAGTTAATTAAAATATCTCTACTCCCCCATGAAAATCAGTGGCAATTGTGAATTTGTTGAATGAACATTCTGTGGGGGGGAAGGGGAACAGCCAGAAGTCGTGGTCCATGTGGGTACCAACGACCTAGGAAAGAAAATGGATGAGGTCCTGTGGCTAGAGTTTCAGGACCTAGGGAGGAAGTTAAAAATCAGGACCTGAAAGTTAGTAATCTCTGGATTACTCCCAGTGCCACGCGCTAGTGAGTACAGAAATAGGAAGATAAGGCAGGTTTATGCGTGGCTAGAGACATGATACAGGAGGGAGGACTTCAGATTCTTGGGGCATTGGGAACAGTTCTGGAGCAGGAGGGACCTGTTCAAGATGGACGGGTTGCACCTCAACAGAGTTGGGACCAATGTCCTCGCTGGGAGGTTCACTAGTTCTGTGCGGGAGGGTTTAAACTAATTTGACAGGGGGATGGGCACCAGGATGTAGCATTAGAAAGGAGAAACAAGGTGCACAAAGGATTGGGAGAGACAGATAGCACTAGAGTAAGAAATAGTACAGTATTAGGTGGGATCAGACTAAGAGGCAATATGAAAAGGTCTAAGATAGGTTTAGAGTGCATGTGTGTAAGCATAAAAAGCTTGGTAAATAAGGTTGGTGAGCTGCAGGAGCAAATAGTCCCATGGAAATATGATGCAATGGCGATAAAGGAGACCTGGCTCAAAAAAAAGGCAGAATTGAATACTAAATATTCCTGGATACAAGGTGTTCAGGAAAGATAGGGAAGGAGAAAAAGGAGGGGGGGTTGCAGTATTGATTAAGGAGAATATTGCAGTACTGGAGAGAGAGGATGTCCTTCAGGGGTCAAGGACAGAATCTATTTGGTTAGAGTTAATAAACAATAGAGGTGCCATTATACTACTGGGTGTATTCTATAGGCCACCAATTAGTGGGAAGGATAAAGAGGAGCAAATTTTCAGGGAAATTACAGAGAGGTGCAAGAACTATAGGGTAGTGATAATGGGGGACTTCAACTATCCTAATATAGACTGGGATAGTAATAGTGTAAAGGGCAAAGAGGGGGAGGAATTTCTGAAGTGTTTTCAGGAGAACTTTCTTGATCAGTATGTTTCCGACCCAATGAGGAAGGAGGCATTGCTGGATCTGGTTCTGGGGAATGAGGTGGGTCAAATGGAGCAAGTGTCAGTGGGGGAACATTTAGGGAACAGTGATCATAGTATCATAAGGTTTAGGTTATTTATGGAAAAGGACAAGGAGCAATCTAGAGTAAAAATATTTGATTGGAGTAGGGCCAATTTCAATGGGTTAAGAACAGATCTGGCCCGGGTAAATTGGAATCAAAGATTGGTAGGCAAAACTGTAATCGAACAATGGGCGGCCTTTAAAGACGAGATGGTTCAAGTACAGTCTAGGTACATTCCCATGAGGGGGAAAGGTAGGGTAACCAAAGCTCCCTGGATGACGAAAGAGGTAGAGATTAAGATGAAGCAGAGAAAGGGAGCATATGACAGATGTCAGGTTGATAATACAAGTGAGAACCAGGCTGAATATGGAAAGTACAGAGGAGAAGTGAAAAAGGAAATAAGTGGAGCAAAGAGAAAGTGTGCGAATAGACTGGTGGCTAATATAAAAGGGAATCCAAAAGTCTTCTATAGGCATGTAAATGGTAAACGGATAGCAAGAGGAGCTGTGAGGCCGATTAGGGACCAAAAAGGAGATCTACGCATGGAGCCAGAGGGCATGGCTGAGGTACTAAATGAGTACTTTGCATCTGTCTTTCCTAAGGAAGATGATGCTGAAGTCACAGTAAAAGAGGAGATAGTTGAGATACTGGATTGGCTAAAAATTAATAAAAGAGGAGGTACTCGAAAGGCTTATAAAGTAGATAAGTCACCCAGTCCGGATGGGATGCATCCTAGGTTAATGAGGGAAGTAAGGGTGGAAATTGCAGAGGTACTGGCCATAATCTTCAAATCATCCTTAGATATGGGGATGGTGCCAGAGAACTGGAGAATTGCAAATGTTACACCCTTGTTCAAAAAAGGGTGCAAGGATAAACCCGGCAACTACAGGCCAGTCAGTTTAACCTCGGTGGTGGGGATGCTTTTAGAAACGATAATCCGGGACAAAATTAGTCACTTGGACAAGTGCGGATTAATAAAGGAAAGCCAGCACAGATTTGTTAAAGGCAAATCATGTTTAACTAAATTACATAAGAACATAAGAAATAGAAGCAGGAATAGGCCATCTGGCCCCTCCAGCCTGCTGCGCCATTCAGCAAGATCATGGCTGATCTTCTATCTCAACACCATTTTCCTGCACCATCCCCATATCCCTTGATGCCTTTAATAACTAGAAATCTATCGATCTCTGTTTTGAATGTACTCAATGACAGAGCCTCCACAGTTCTCTGGGGTAGAGAAGTCCAAAGATTCACCACCCTCTGAGTGAAGAAATTTCTCCTCATCTCAGTCCTAAATGGCCTACCCCTTATTCTGAGACTCTGACCCCTGATTCTAGACTCCCCAGCCAGGGGAAACATCCTCCTTTCATCTATCCTGTCGAGCCCTGTAAGAATTTTGTATATTTCAATGAGATCACCTTTCATTCTTCTAAACTCTAGAGAATACAGGCCTAGTCTACTCAATCTCTCCTCATACGACAATCCCGCCATCCCAGAAATCAATCTGGTGAACCTTCGTTGCACTCTCTCTATGGCAAGTATATCCTTTCTTAGGTAAGGAGACCAAAATTGTACACAATGCTCCAGGTGCGGTCTCACCAAGGCCCTATATAATTGCAGTAAAACATCTTTACTCCTGTACTCAAATCCTCTTGTAATAAAGGCCCACATACCATTTGCCTTCCTAATTATTTGTTAGCTTTCAGTGACTCATGTACAAGGGCACCCAGGTCCCTTTGAACATCAACATTTTCCAATCTTTCACCATTTAAAAAATACTCTGAATTTCTGTTTTTCCTACCAAAGTGGATAATTTCACATTTTTCCACATTATATTCCATCTGCCATGTTCTTGCCCACTTAGCCTGTCTGTATCCCCTTGAAGCCTCTGCATCCTCCTCACAACTCACATTCCCAACTAGTTTTGTGTCATCAACAAACTTGGAAATATTACATTTGATCCCCTCCTCCAAATCATTGATATAGATTGTGAATAGCTAGGGCCCAAGCACCGATCCCTGCGGTACCCCACTAGTCACAGTCTGCCAACCTGAAAAAGACCCGTTTATTCCTACTCTCTGTTTTCTGTCTGTTAACCAATTCTCAATTCATGCCAGTATATTACTCCCAATTCCATGTGCTCTAACTTTGTTCACCAACCTCCTATGTGGGACCTTATCGAAAGCCTTCTGAAAATCCAAATATACCACTGGTTCCCCCTTATCTATCCTACTAGTTACATCCTCAAAGAACTCCAATAGGTGTGTCAAACATAATTTCCCTTTCATAAATCCATGTTGACTCTGCCAAATCCTATTATTATTTTCTAAGTGTCCTGTTATCACATCCTTTATAATAGCAAATTTCCCTACTACTGATGTCAGGTTAACAGGTCTGTAGTTCCCTGTTTTCTCTCTCCCTCCTTTCTTAAATAGTGGGATTAAATTTGCTACCCTCCAATCTGCAGGAACCGTTCCAGAATCTATAAATTTTGGAAGATGACAACCAATGCATCCACTATCTCTATAGGCACCTCTTTCGAAACCCTGGGATGTAGATCATCAGGTCCTTGGGATTTATCGACTTTCAGTCCCATTAATTTCTCTAGTACTATTTTTTTACTAATACTAATTTCTTTCAGTTCCTCATTCTCGCCAGACCCTTGGTTCTCCAGTATTTCTGGGAGGTTATTTGTGTCTTCTTCCATGAAGACAGACACAAAGTATTTGTTTAATTTCTCTGCCATTTCCTTATTCTCCATTATAAATTCTCCCGTCTCTGTCTGTAAGGGACCCACATTTGCCTTTGCCAGTCTTTTCCTTTTTACATACCTATAGAAGCTTTTACAGTTTTTATGTTTCTCGCTAGTTTACTCTCATATTCTATTTTCCCCTTCTTTATCAATTTCTTGGTCCTCCTTTGCTGAATTCTGAAATGCTGCCAATCCTCAGGCTTTTCCTGGCAACTTTATATGCCTCTTTGATTTAATACTACCTTTAATTTCTCTTGTTAGCCACGGTTGGACCACTTTTCCTGTTGGGTTTTTGTGCCTTAAAGGAATATATATTTGCTGCAAATTATGTATTAATTCTTTGAATGCTAGCCATTGCCTGTCTACCGTCATACTTTTTAATGTAGTTCTCCAATCAGCCACAGCCAACTTGCGCCTCATACCTTCGTAGTTTCCTTCGTTTAGATTTAAGACCCTAGTTTCGGATTGAACTACATCACTTTCAAACTTAATGAAGAATTCTATCATATTATGGTCACTCTTTCCTAAGGGCTTCTTTACAACAAGATTATTACAGCAAGGGCAGGTTCATAGCTCCTTGAAAGTGGAGTGACAGGTGGATAGGGTGGTGAAGAAGGCATTCGGCATGCTTGGTTTCATTGGTCAGAACATTGAATACAGGAGTTGGGATGTCTTGTTGAAGTTGTACAAGACATTAGTAAGGCCACACTTGGAATACTGTGTACAGTTCTGGTCACCCTATTATGGAAAGGATATTATTAAACTAGAAAGAGTGCAGAAAAGATTTACTAGGATGCTACCGGGACTTGATGGTTTGACTTATAGGGAGAGGTTGGATAGACTGAGACTTTTTTCCCTGGAGAGTAGGAGGTTTAGGGGTGATCTTATAGAAATCTATGAAATAATGAGGGGCATAGATAAGGTAGATAGTCAAAATCTTTTCCCAAAGGTAGGGGAGTCTATAACGAGGGGGCATAGATTTAAGGTGAGAGGGGAGAGATACAAAAGGGTCCAGAGGGGCAATTTTTTCACTCAAAGGGTGGTGAGTGTCTGGAACGAGCTGCCAGAGGCAGTAGTAGAGGCGGGTACAATTTTGTCTTTTAAAAAGCATTTGGACAGTTACATGGGTAAGATGGGTATAGAGGGATATGGGCCAAGTGCAGGCAATTGGGACTAGCTTAGTGGTATAAACTGGGCGACATGGACATGTTGGGCCGAAGGGCCTGTTTCCATGTTGTAAACTTCTATGATTCTATTAATTAACCCTTTCTCATTGCACAATACTAGATCTAAAATAGCCTATTCCCTAGTTGGTTCCTCAACATACTGATCCAGAAAACCATCTTGTATACATTCTAGGAATTCGTCCTCCACAGTATTAGTGCAAATTTGGTTTGCCCAATCTATATGTAAATTAAAGTCCCCTATGATTACTGTATTACCCTTGTTGCATGCACTTCTAATTTCCTGCTTTATACTGTGCCCTACATTACCACTACTGTTTGGCCTATAAACAACTCCCACCAATGTTTTCTGCCCTTGCTGTTTCTTAGCTCCACCCAAACTGATTCTACATCTTGTTCTTCTGAGCCAAGATCCTTCCTCACTATTGTACTGATCTCATCCTTTACTAACAGCACTACCCCACCTCCTTTTCCTTTTTGCCTGTCCTTCCTAAATGTCAAATGTCCTTGAATATTCAGTTCCCAGCCTTGGTCACCATGCAGCCACGTCTCTTTAATGGCAATTAGATCATACCCATTTACTTCTATTTGTGCCGTCAATTCATCTACCTTGTTGCGAATGCTGCGTGCATTCAGATAAAGTGTCTTTAATTTTGCCTTTTTAACACTTTTACCTATTTTGTCCTTATTTGCTGCTGGCCTTTGTTTCCGCTGCCTTCCAATTTCACTTGCTACTTTTTTGCCTTCCACTTCCAGCTTTTTACTCTCCCTTCTGAATCTCCTCTCAGGTTCCCATCCCCCTGCCAAGTTAGTTTAAACCCTCCCCAACAGCACTAGCAAACCTCCCCGCAAGGATATTGATCCCTTCCTGTTGAGGTGTACAGATTCCACCTCCCCCAGAATCGGTCCCAATGTTCCAGGAATCTGAAGCCCTCCCTCCTGCACCATCTCTCCAGCCACGCATTCATCTGCTCTATCCTTCTATTTCTATACTCGCTAGTGCATGGCACTGGGAGTAAACTGGAGATTACCCTGCTTGTTAATCCCTTTCCTAACTCCTTAAATTCTGCCTGCAGGACCTCATCCCTTTTTCTGCCTATGTTGCTGGTACCGATATGGACCATGACCTCTGGCTGTTCACCCTTCCCCACACACCCCCCTCCAAGAATGTTCTGCAGCTGCTCAGTGACATCCATGACCCTGGCACCAGGGAGGCAACACACATACATACATACATACATTGAGTTTTTTGATGAGTTAACAGAGAGGGTTGATGAGGGCAATGTGCTTAATGTGTATATAGACTTTGAAAAGTGCCAAATAGGCTTGTCAGCAAAATTGAAACCCTTGAAATAAAAGGGGCAGTGGCAGCTTGGATACAAAATTGGCTAAGTGACAGGAAACAGAGAGTATTGGTGAATGGTTGATTTTTGGACTGGAGGAAGTTATAGTGTTGTTCCTCAGGGTTGGTGCTGGGACCACTGCTTTTTTTGATATATATTAATGACTTGGACTTGGGTGTACAGGGCACAATTTCAGTATCCACAGATGACACAAAACTTGGAAGTGTAGTAAACAGTGAGGAGGATAGTAATCGACTTCAATAGGACACAGACAGGCTGGTGGAATGGGCGGACACATGGCAGATGAAATTTAACGCAGAGAAGTGCAAAGTGACACATTCTGGCAGAAAGAACAAGGAGAGGCAATATAAACTAAATGGTACAATTCGAAAGGGGGTGCAGGAACAGAGAGATCAGGGGGTACATGTGCACAAATCTTTGAAGGTGGCAGGACAAGTGGAGAAAGCGGTTAAAAAAGTATACAGGATCCTGGGCTTTATAAATAGAGGCATAGAGTACAAAAGCAAGGAAGTTATGTTGCACTTTATAAATCACTGGTTCAGCCACAACTGGAATATTGTGTCCAATTCTGGGCACGACAGGAAGGATATGAAGGCCTTAAGAGTCGGTGCAAAAAAGATTTACTCGAATAGTTCCCGGGATGAGGGACTTCAGTTATGTGGATAGACTGGAGAAGCTGGGGTTGTTCTCCTTAGAGCAGAGAAGGTTAAGCGATTTGATAGAAGTGTTTAAAATCATGAAGGATTTAGATAAAGTGAATAAAGAGAAACTGTTCTCATTGGCAGAAGGGTCGAGAACCAGAAGACACAGATTTAAGGTGATTGGCAAAAGAACCAAAGGCGACATGAGGGAAAACTTTTTTACGCAGCGAGTACTTAAGATCTGGAATGCACTGCCTGAAAGGGTGGTGGAAGCAGATTCAATCATGGCTGTCAAAAAGAATTGGATAAATACTTGAAGGGAAGAAATTTGCAAGGCAACAGGGAAAGAGCGGGGGTATGGGACCAACTGGATTGTTCTTACAAAGAGCAGGCAGGGGCTTGATGAGCCGAATGGCCTCCTTCTGTGCTGTAACCATTCTATGATTCTATGAATGCCACTTTGACCATTGAAGCATGGTGCTGTTAGGCTTTTTATGTTTGGTAAAAAGGCAGTTTAGTGAGTAATGAATTTTAGGCAAACAGTTCATAGTTCCACTGCTTTCTTTCACTCACTTTGCTCGAAGTCCACGTGCGGAACAGATGGGCTGATGGATGAGGTAACAAGGAAAGCTCAAGGCTTTCTTGCGCTGCTTAACTTTTGCTCGAAAAGCTTCACTTTAAAGTAGGAAATATCTTGAGTTATAAGAGCACTCCCACTACATTTAAATTAGTTTGGACAAGCCTTTTTTTTTCACTTTTTAATGAGATTTCATTTCTAGGTGATGAAGCAGTTTACGGCTCTCCCTGGACTTGTTTCTATTGCATTAACTTGAAACACGATTCCGATGTGGAGAAGGGCTAGCTCCCGGTAATAAATCTCTTTGGCTGCTGATCTACCCCACTGCCCAGACAAACACTTTTAACTTGATTAATCTGAACAAGCGCTTTTTGGGAAAGAGTCGGGCAGAATTTCTTCTATGATAAGCCTTGGATATTGCAATATTATTGCCACTTCAACATATAAAATTTACAGACCCCTGACACCGAATTGGATGAGGTGGGGAACGGTGGTCTGCATTTCCCTGCAGATACAATTCATTGGTTATGCCTCTGATTCGCCACCATGCTCACATTCTGATCAGTTTTGCAGCAAATTGTGGCATAAATTCGCCACTGCGGTATCGGGGCGCACAATGGTCTAACTTAGAGTCGTCGTCGAAATTGCCGTTGCAGGAAATTCCAGCCAGTAGCCAAAAAAATGTGCCACAATGCCAAACTTTACTGATTTTAGGGCTCCATCATATTAATAAAATATAATTTTATTTAACCTTATTTTATGTAAAATGTTGCAATTTTTTTAGATCCCGAAGTGTAAAGGTAAGTATAACTTTAAGCGGCAGCATGTAAAACGAATCTGACATTAATTTTACACTTGCTTAGGATTGGTGCTTTTTGATTGCAGGAGGAGAAGCATATAAGGTGTGAAGTAACAGAAGAAGAAGAATCAACAAAGCTGGAATGCAACATTGGATATTTGTATATGGATTCTCTATCAACGGTACACAAATGATATCTGATCATTTTAAGAGGGAACGTAATTGAGAACTGTGTAGAGCAGTGGGTTAGCACACTGTCCTTTCACTTGTCGCTCAATTCCAATCTAGGTCAAACAGAAGGGATTGAAGTCTCTGATCTGTTCTATACAAAATGAGGTTGACTGGTCTTAGCCGATTTCACAGAGGTCATGACCTCACAATAGAAAATTGCACACAGTTTGGCACCAAATATCAATCTCATTCGGAGAGACCAATGGAGGTTGGTGTAAAAATGGAATATTCTCACTGCTGCAACAAGGATGCTCTACTGAAGTTAGGTTTCAGGAAATAATTGGAGAGATAAAAAATAACTTTATTCTACATCTGTCCCTGAACTGAGAGTACGTGATTTTTATAGTAGGTGGCAAAAATAAAGTGATGAGCACCAGGCCTAAAAAAAAAGCAACTTAAAACAGGAAAAATAAACACTCAAGTATGTTATGATACATAAAAATACACAATAGAAATGTAATGCTGATGAATTTTAGCAAAATATTTTAATGAGTGCAAATAATGATAACCAAATACACGTTTAATGTTGTCCACTGTGACCAGATTTAAAATGGTTTCAGTTGTCTGTCAATGTTTGAAAATGATCATAGTTTATGTCTCCCATTATAGAATGTTGTGTAGTTAGAAATAAATTCTATAATGTGAACAAATTGGTGTTTGAAAGAAACCTGTAGCACATTCTTACATTAATGCTTGTACAAGCTAAACTTTGATGTTGACTTATCTATTTTTTAATCCAGCTGTCAGTGAGCAGTGCACATTAAAATTTATTATTTTGGTGTTTGCCACCTAGGTGGGATTAAGTTTTTTTCTGGATACCAGCAGGATTACCAGAGCAGAGGAAGACATTGTCATCACTGTTAATGCGACTTGGTAAGCATTTTATAAATAAAAAAAGTGCTGTGTTAAGGGAAAAGATGCACTGCTTGGTGAAATGCAGAGGTTAGGGAAGAGTGCTGTTGTGCTTCATTAAGTCCTTGCAGGGAAGCACATTTATTATATGGCCTGTAGAGAAACAATGTAGACAAGAGATGCTTTATGGAGGATAGGAGCAAAAAGATAACATAATGCGAATGAATTTGTGCAGGCAATGATTTTTTTTACAGCTGCATATAAAATTATATACATATGTTATTTCAACAAGCCACTGGGCATGTGTAAGCTAATTATTACTTGCTTTCTAGATAAATATACTCCATTTCAGACATCTAAAGTTGTATACTTCCTATGTTTACTCCTACAGTGAAAATGAACAGAGTCTGGATTTACTGCATAATAATTTTGTCACTCTTAATTTGCCCTTAAAATATGAGGTTAATGTTGCAGTCTATGGGTAAGTAATCTATCATCTACAATAGAAAATTTAACAATATTGTGATAATTGTTGCGGTGCATGTTTAGGACTGAGGTTATATAAATCATTACTGCAGCTTTCTAAATGTATTGTGCAGTATAATCTTTAATTAAAAAATTTTGTGACACTCAAACTGCAATGTATTCACTTGAAATGAAACAAAGCAAAAATGCTAACACACTAGTAAAACTGCTTATAATAGCATCTATTCTAGAATCCTAACGATCACCATTTTTGCTGTATACACTAATTCTGACATTTTGTTTTTGTGGAGAAAAAATCTCAAGCACAACTGCATATTAAATTCAGGACAGAGTCATGGATCAATTCAACTGCTAGGGGCAGCTTTGAATTAGCTAAATTTCTTAAAAACCAGATGAGATGCAGAAATAAAACACAATAAAATGGTATTCATCATCAAACATTTATTTTGGGTGTTGCAATGCTAGGGAGTAACCCTTTGGCTTAGTGGTAGCATTCCCACCTCTGAGTCAGTTAGTAAAGGGTTCAAGCCCCACTTCAGACAGCCCTGGTGAGTGGCGACTAAAATATTGTCTCTAAATACTGGGTTGACAGCCAGTACTTGTGTCTGGACGGAGTGACCACTGGCTCAGTAGTAATGTTGCTGCCGTTTTTCTGACTGGTTCAACTAAATCATGCTAATTTACTGAAATTTAGATTAAAAAATGATGCCAGGGCAAACAAAGCAATTCAAAAGGTGCACTTTGAATCAATCAGATTTTTTTTCAAAGTAGTTCCAGCAGCAATCTTGGATTTCTGACCCAGTTGAGAATAAGTAACTCATTGTTACATATTCAGCTGGTTCATAAACATGTAAAAAAATAACTAACTGAGAAATGCATTAAAAGTTAAATAACTCACCCTAGATTCATTAAACTTAAATTAATATTAGAATTCCTTGCAAGAAGTTTCTTCTGCAGATGTCTACTCTTCTATGTGGCCTGGGATTTACGTTCCAGAGATGGAAATTTCATTTGAGCCTTGGATACTAGGGACTTCCAGCTGCTACAGACAAATTGTGTGTATGCTGTGGAATTACAGTACCCAGAATGCATAACGTCACATGGCAACCTAGGAAAAATTTATAAATAAGGGTGAGGCACGAGAGGCCAAAGAAAAAAATAAAAGCCTGGAAATAACCGTTGCAAATATTAGTGGGCAAACACTTGATGAATTGATATAGTCAGTAATCTAATATTTTAGACTTATATTGGAGATTTTGCAGGAACTTGTGGGCCCCAACTGGGGTCCAAGGTCTCATTTTTGGCCTGAACCCCCGGATTCAAGAAAAATCCTGCACCCTTACAAAGGCCTATGAGGAGGCACCTGAGGGGGTTTTCTGGGGTTGGGTCTGACATCCACTCTGGACCTGGCATTCACCAGACTATCTGGTCATTATCTCATTGCTGTTTATGGGACCTTACTGTGTGCAAAATTAGCTGCCGCATTTCCTACATTACAACAGTGATTACAGTTCCAAAGCATTTCATTGACTGTAAGGTGCTTTGGGACGCTCTGAGGTTGTGAAAGGTGCTATATAAATACAAGTTCTTCAAGTGCGGTGGAGGCCTCATCCATGCTTTCCCAAGGCCAGAAACCCTGTCCCAAATTCTGGGGAGGGGGGTCGTAGTCTGGGCGGGCTGCGGGCGCCTGTAAGGATGCATCAGCGTTAGCCGCCTTGGTCCAAGCTGATGCGCTCTTCCAAGGCAGAGCGGAATCCTCCTAAAGCCCAAATGGGCCAAAGAAATTTTTTTTTAAAAGACCTCAGCTCTGATTCTAGCCATTCCAACTAGAGAAAATAATTGATCCCCTCTGGGATCAATAACCTTACTCTCTTGAAGGTTTGGGTCCTTTACAAGCCTTTAAAGGAATCATACTGGGCCTCAACAGGCATAAGTTCAAGGGTGTAAAGAAAGGAAATTCCCAGAGAAGCTCAGGAACTCACCTTGACATGCCCCCTTGATGTAGGGGGTGGCTAAGTGAAAGATCTGCCCAAGGTGCCCCCCCCACACCCCCAATCAGAATTTAAAGTCCAGTCCAAATGGGGCAGAGTCCTGTTGGAGCTGGGATCCGGTTCATATTCTGAGCCTTCCACTGGGTGTAAATGAAACTTATAGGGCATGATTTTGACCCCGAACCGGGAAGGGGGCAGGGGGGTCAAAATGCGAATGGGAAACCTGGAAGTACAGGTTTCCCGGAGGTCCTTACGATTTTGAAGTAATGACGTCCTTTTTTTTGTCGGTTTGCTGTCCTACTGGACGGCCAGATTGACAGGCTGGCCTTAGTCGGACGGGAGAGCAGTCAGGGAGGGGATGTCTTTAGGTAAGTCTTTGTTTGTATGGATTGGGTGGGGGGGGGGCATGGGTGGGCACGGGGGTCACGGTGGGGGGAGTGTTGGGATCGAGGGGATCCGTGATCGTTGGGGCGGAATCGGGGATCATTGCGGTGGTCCGTGATCGTTGGGGGGGGTTCAGATCTGGGGGGGGTCAGGGTCCACGATCTTCAGGGGGGTCGGAGATCGGTGGGGGGCGTCCGTAATTATTGGGGGGTTGGTGATCTGGGGAGGGTGGGGGGGCGTCCGGGATCATTGGGGTGGTGGAGGTTGGTGGGGTCTGCGATCGTTGAGGGGTGGTCGGAGATCGTTGGGGGGGGGGGGGGTCGCTGCAGGTAGGCTTGTTGGGCCTGGGGGATGCAATCTTGCTCCTCCAGGCCCACATACCTGTTAGTTTCGGGCCTTCTTTCACGTTGCGTAAAAGAGAAGGCCCGGGAATCCCGGCCCCCAGGGGTTGAAATTGGAAACTCTGGAAAAACGCAGCTTTCTTGAAAGGTTTCAACCACCAACCTGCCTCCTGGGAGCGGGCTGGTCGCCCGCCCCGATGAAAACCAGAAGTGGGCGGGTTGGAGGCGAGTCCAAAATGGTTGTGAATTTGAATGCCCCCCCCGCCCCCAACCCATCGGTTTTTCCCTTTTAAAATCGTGCCCATACTCTCCCCAGGCTCAGGAATTTCAGGGCCATAAGATGTGGTAAAGGCTGGTTTTGATATGTTTGGAACCCACATGTGATAGATGAAGGAGGGATTCAGAGATCATGCAGCAAATGCGATGATCTCTGCTTACAGCAATAATTGCCCAAAGTCAGGACTTGTCCTCCAGTAGCAGTAAATATATAGGCCAGAAACAAGTGGCTCTCAAGTTACTAACAGTTCCTTATCAGCACCTGCCTTTGATCAAGTGGCAGAGGGAGCACCCCAAATCATCCAGCCGCACCACACATGGTTGGTGAGGTTCAGCTGTGAAAATTCTGGAGTCTGTGCTACCCAAAGCATCAAGCATACCAGGTATATGTCAACTATTGTGACCATTGTTTGAGGAGGCATCAGCAAAGATATCATCTCCAATCTGCATCAACTCCCACAACCAGAACTGCAGACGAGGAACAATTTTCACAATAAACAAACTGCATATTCCTGCCACGTTGGTAGGGCTAATCTAGGCTACGACATATTGAGGTACGTAGCCAGCAAAATCACAAACAGATCCTCAGGAGACCTCTTAGAAATCCTTCACACCTAATTCTTCCAACAGGGCATCACATAGAAGTCACACTGGCACAAAAATAAGAGAGACTAGAGGAACTAGTACAAAAGCACAAGTAGGCAATACACCAATGCATTGCCTTAACTGCATTGCTCATATTCCCTCTTACATTAATAAAACCAAATGTTTAAAACCATAAAGTTTGCAGTGATTACTAGAATAAATATAAAAAATTGTGTATACACATAAAAAAAATTTAGTCTTGTGCCAAAAATAAACAGCCAGGCAACTTTAGTTCAAATGTATTTTCACAGTTCTGCATTTGGTCCTTGTGTTTGCAGAAAGGGTCATGTGCGTGCCTGAAGTGAAGAAAAATAAATTGTTGATCAGCATCCGTTGCACCCAAGTTGCTTCTGGCACTAGTTGATATAATTTTATGAAGCAAGTGGAAAATGGGGCTATAATGCTATGGCCCTATATCCAACCTGCACTCGTATTCTGCAAGGATCCCCACTGATAACGGGTCCTTGTAAAATTACTACTAATAGCTTATACTCATCTTTATATTTTTATAACATATTTATAATTATTAATGATCCTAATAAAATGGTAAAAGTGAATGATAGTTGAGATAAGCTTTCTTAATGTCATCACTATGGAATAATACAAAAACATAAAATCACAGGGTTGTACAACAAAGGATTTTTTTCAGTATGAAAACCATGGCATTTAAGCATTACAGTAATAGACATGGTGAGCATAAAATAGTGAATATCAGCTATAATAGTTTAAAAATATAACACAGAGCATCATACATTTTGGGCATCCTTTCATTGACAAAACCATCACCAAAACTTAAATAACACTGAAGAACAAAACTAAGATTGAAATACATTTTAAGCAGGTTTAAAAGAAGCTCTCATTTTTTGTTTTACATTTCTAAAGCCTAATTTCTCATAAACAAAGTAATAAATATGGGCTACCTTTTGTAAAAAGCTGTTAACTATGTTACATTGAGTTTTCTTCTTTGCTTAATGAGAAATTCAAAGCACAGATGGTGGTTAAATGTTGTTTATTACCCTACAAAAGTACATAGATAATTTTGGTATGAGCAGATGTTTCACACTCAGTAAACACTTTTTTTTGCGAGAGCTGTATATGAAAAGGTAGTGAGTAATCCTTTCCTCAAGCCTGTTAAAATGGTATTGCACTCTCTTTTTGAAACAGATCAGTGTTTCCTTCTTCATTTGTGTATGGGGGAGCCACACACAATGTCACAGAGACATTTTCTTTCTCTGATTCACCTTGCACACATCAGAATATCAATTATTCATTCCAAGTAAGTCTTCGTTCTTCAGACTACAGATGTATGCGCGTGTTAGCTTGCTTTTGGATTTTTGGAATAAGCTTCTACCTACGGACCTTGTTTTAGTTCTGTAGAAAGGTAAGTGCCTAGAAAACATGTTCCCATTTAATTCGGAGGCTGTCTGTCGAGGTTTAACATCCTGGAAAAGGCTAGTACCTGGCATAATTTTCTGCTTTTTACTGGTAGTCAAACATTAAGATTTTTTTTTAAGTTTGATGGAGACAGAGTCTCACTGTCAGTTCTTGTTTCAAAAATCAAACAGTTAAAAGAATTCTGAGAAAATGGTAATTTTTTTCCCCTATTTGTGCCAATTTTGTTTTCTTTTTGAATATTTTTGTGAAAATTATGAATGTTTAGGACTTTAGTAGGGGAACTTGCTTGGAAGACTTACAGGATCCATTAGCAAAACAGCTGAGATGAGCGCAGTTTAAATTGCATGATCTTTGAAGCACCCTGAGTTCATGACCAATGTTAATTTTGCTGCCTCACAGCTAAATAAATCGTTAGAGCTAGTTCTTTGGTGATGTCATCAGCACTCATTATCCACACACAAGCATTCAAAATATCAATAGAAAAAGATGGAAAAGACAGAAGGATGTTAATATTCATTCTAAAGCTCCAAAACAGGCTCTCTTGAACTTGAGAGCGCTGGCCTGGCCCAATTTTCCGTAGGGAGCCCTTTTAGCAAACCTTACCCGTAGAGCTTGGCCTGTAGCACACTTGGCTGGGGATCAGAAAATATGGCCAGGGAGCAGGTCTTAAACAGTTTGCCATTAAAAGGCAAATTGTGGTGGGGACAGAAAATGTGGTAATTCATTACACTGCAACAGTAGACATGAAATTCATTTATTTATAAATTACTTTTTGATGGTGATTGCGGCTTAGGCCGCAGCAACCGCTGAAGAATTGTGAGCAGAGGAGGCCTAGTGCCTGCTCCGCTAAGGGCTCCTGAAACAGGCATTGCATGTGAAAGGGGCCTAATATCTGTTTTAGGCAGGCACCATGGGTGCCTGGGCAGCCACCTATGCCAATATGGCATTCCCTGTACCCCTGGCACTGATCAGGCACAGGACGTTGCTCCCCGAAATTGGCCTCCATTGTGCCCGCTTCATGCACCCCCCTCCCAATAAAATGGGTGCAATGAGGTCCCATTTCTACCTCTAAAGGTAAACAATCGGCTTTTGTTAGTGATGTTGGAAAATTATTGGCAATTCATATGAGATAAATATGAAAGGTATCAAGATGTCATGGATTAATAATATTTGTATTTTAACCTGTCGACCAGTATCTCTCATAGCTGTGTAAGTGAATGCTGCATAGAATATTCTGATATAATGGGTTAGACAGTAAATGTACTTACCTGTTTATATTTAACTTACTTCAAGGTCATCAACATAGGGAACAGCATGGCTCCTGGTCTTCGACTGCAAATTACACAGCCCAACACATTGGAAGCAAATGGCATGAAGCTGTTTGAAATTCTTGACATAAAGGTAGGATAACTGTTATACTTTTTCAGATGTTGGTTGAAAAAAAAACTGACCTGTAACACCACGTTGCTATTGGACTCTAAAAATCTGATTAAGCAGATTCGTGTAGAGTAAAATTGGTCACTACATAGTTTTGCCCATTTTATTTCTATAACATGTATAATATTGCATTTTCAACCTGCTCTCACTGTAAGTGTGGTTCCCCACTGGGAGCACAGGGATCACAGAGTTACACACAGATTCCTCTTACACTCCTTACTAGTATGTCTACAGATGGTGCAGTACAGGCATAACATTGAAATTTACACGAAACACAGAAAGTTAGCATGCAGTTATAGCAAGCAATTAGGAAGACAAATGGTATGTTGGCCTTTATTGCAAGAGGGTTGGAGTACAAGAGTAAGGAAGTCTTGCTGCAATTGTACTGGACTTTGGTGAGACCACACCTGGAGTACTGTGTACAGTTTTGATTTCCTTACCTAGGGAAGGATGTACTTGCCTTAAAGGTGGTGTAATGAAAGTTCACTAGATTGATTCCTGGAATGAGAGGGTTGTCCTATGAGGAAAGATTGAGTAGAATGGGCCTCTATTCTATGGAGTTCAGAAGAAAGAGAGGTGATCTCATTGAAACATTTAAGATTCTGAGAGGCTGTTTCCCCTGGCTGGAGAGTGTAGAACTAGGGGGCATAGTCTCAGGATAAGGGGTCGGTCATTTAGGACTGAGATGTGGAGCGATTTCTTCACTGAGGGTTGTGAATCCTTGGAATATTTTACCCCAGAGGGCTGTGGATGCTCAGTTGTTGAGTATAGTCAAGGCTGGGTTCTTATGAAATAGATTAACAGTCAAATAGCATCATTCTT
Source organism: Heptranchias perlo (assembly GCF_035084215.1). Classification (NCBI taxonomy): domain Eukaryota; kingdom Metazoa; phylum Chordata; class Chondrichthyes; order Hexanchiformes; family Hexanchidae; genus Heptranchias; species Heptranchias perlo. The sequence goes on from NC_090331.1 coordinate 58,345,905, forward strand.
TACTTTGGCACTTAAAAAATTCATTTTCTAATAACTGCATTGCTGGTAAAATGAATTGGCTTCCTCTGTTGCTAAGATAATGATGCAATGATTGGTAATTTCCTATTGCTGAACTGATACCATAATAATTGCATCTTTACTTTGATGTAACTATTATAGCACTAATTAATATGATATAACATAATGGGCTGAATAATATACCAATGTGATGACAAATTTCACGTTTTTCTTTGGTGATTCTTGATCTTGTACAAATGTAGCATGGAGTATACTCACAATGTTAGCATGTAATAGATACATCACTGAGGTTTAGAAGAGTACGAGAAAAGATGAGGTAAATCAAAAAGTAGTTGGGTGATGCCAAGCTTGGCCTTTAAAAGCCTATAAATTGTAGGAGGATGGGAAGACTGATGGAGGTAAGCAAGTTCTACAGTAATGATGATCTAGGAAAGAATGGGTTGGAGTAGGAGATAGTCTTGATTTCAGTATGATGAGGATGCAGTGAGGAAGATGATGTTGTGGTACAGTATTATGGAGCTTCAGAAGGACAGGACAAATCAAGAAAATTACCTTAGCAAATTGATAAAATAGATAAGAAAGGTTATAATGGACAGAAAGAGATTGGAAACCAGAGGTGAGAAAAGGACAATCGATCAGATGACAAGTTTTTTGATGTATCCTCTCTAGAAGTGCAAGAGGGGTGATGGAAGACCTCCCCAGGAAGAAAGACCTGTATTTATATAGTCGCTTATCATGTCTCTCAAAACATAGGCAAATGAGGCAGCCATTTTGTACAAATCAAGGTTCAACAAATAGTGCCAAAGGATCTTTAACATCTTCCTGAACCACCAGAACGGGCAAATGGGAATCTCAGTTTAATGTTTCATCCAAAAGATGACACCTCTGGCAATACAGCACTTCCTCAGTAATACCAGCTAAATTATGCACTAAAGTCCTGGTGTGGAGCTCAAATGTGCATCTTTCTGGGCTGAATTTCCCTCCCCGTCATCCTCCCAAAGCCCCCGCCAGAGCTGCCACTGGCTTTTCCTTCCCCGCCTGCAAAGATTTATCAATATCTGTTATGTCATTTGTTGGCTAATATTGATATTTAGTATGGTATCTCATTTCTTTAAACTTGTCTTTTTTTTACAGCCCAGTAATGGAGAATGTCAATTTGACAGACATTCAGAAAACTGTACTGCATTACCGAATGTAACAATATTTCATCACATGATTAACTTTTTCTTGAAGTTTGGAAAAAAAGTATTGGTAAGGATCAATGTAAAATTAAACAAATTGAACTGAGGTTTAAATGATGAAATAGAGAATAATGGATACTTGGAAGTGATTATGAGCCAATAATCTAATCAAAGGTATGATAAACTAGTAGAGCAAAGCGCCATCTGTAAATAATAGTTATCCAGACCTAAAGATAAAATCACAACCTCAATCACTCTACACTATGAAAAAAAGTAACCCTTCATTCGGCACCATCTTCCAAACTTGTTCTTTCCGTAACAAGCTTTCTTCTCTCGCTCTCTGTTTTATCTGCCTGTATGACTCAGTTCATTACTGGGCAGGGCACTTACCAACTGAAGAGGAGAAGCTTTCACAACTTCAGGATGTCCTAAAGTGCTTTACAGCCAATGAAGTTTTTTTGAAGTGTAGTCACTCTCAATGTAGGGAAACATGGCAGCCAATTTGCACACAGCAAGGTCCCACCAACAGCAATAAGATGATGACTAGATCATCTGTTTTAGTGATGTTAGTTGAGGGATTAAATATTGGCCAGGACACCAGGGAGCACGTCCCTGCTGTTCTTCGAATAGTGTCATGGAATCTTTGATGACCACTTGAGAGGGCAGATGGGGCCTCGGTTTAACATCTCATCCAAAAGACGAATGCCAAATGACCATTGGTTTTGGATAAATTTCTTTTGACATTTACAAAGCCCACCTAGCTTTAAATTGGCTCTTTCTATCCTTGTGAATTTCTATCTCCAGTCTGAATTTCACAATGAACTTGGTGGATCTCCAATGCCCTTAAATTTTCCTTCCCTCCTTTGTAGAATACCATATTAGTTTGGGCTAACGTCAATTTAACCTGGCAATGTCCAGAAAAGACAAACTGAATAGAGTTTCTGATACCTTCAAATGGATCTTGCATACCGTGTGATAATTTGTACTTGTTTTTATTTCCTATTTTTGAGTCAGTGAGGTGGTCGACATGACATATCAAGAACAGAATGGGACCAGCTTTGAGCTTGGAGAAGGCCTCTGTCTTCACTTCCCCCTACTCCTTTGATGATTTTATAGCGCAAATGTCCAGGGTGGCCTCTTCAAAGTGAATCAAGTGCCCTCTTCCAGTTTGAGTCTGTTCCCTTGTATTAGGTGCCACTTTGTCCTGCAAGCAGCTAAGTAGTCTTGAGATGTTATAAATCTAAGGAGCAGTGACAGGCATGTGCCTAATGTGCAACCACCCTGTATGTCTGTAGCTAATGATGCATCATGCAGCTAGGTTGTGTTACAATGATTTGCTATGTGAAGCCCTTTAAAGGCATTTGCGTGTGAAGTTTCAATTGTATGTTGCAGCTTGTCTTTGTTGCCCTGATAAAATTATGAACATGATATGCAACAAAAGAGTTGTAAAGTTGTCTTATGACTTCACATGGGGAGCAGTAAACATGTAACAGATTAACGGGCAACATTGAGTGGCATCCATACTTGGGTCATTTACCTAAACTGTGGTACCATTGGGTAGCCTTACTTTGGCAGCTTTATGATCCATCATCGTCTTCCACATTTGTTTCCAGGACTTGTGAATATTATACACACATTGATCTTGGTCAGCACCCCTCGCCAGGCATGCTGCACTGCTGTCCCCTGGAAGCTGTCCTGAAGTGCCAAACATGGCAATCCTCCACAAAACCACCTCATGCAGCAGCACCTCCACTTCGCCATCCATCAATGTGGGTTCAAATACTGCAACACTCAAGCACTGGTCCAGATATTCAGTTTCCTGCGTCCATATTTTTGTCATCATCCATGACCTTTTTGCCAGCTAAAACTTTTCAGCCCCCTACATTTGGAGACTTACTTTCAAATAGCTCGCTCCTGTTAAATGGCTGCTAGAGGAATCTGCAAAACATGTAATAAAGTCTCTGTCCCTTAAGGAGCTTCATCACCTTACATTTAATACCCATTGTCAATAGGTAGAGCTAACAATGAATGGTATTTCCACCCGAAGAGTATGAAATCCTTTTGCTTTCTTGTGGTTTATAAAGCGAAGATATGTGTTGAATTAAGGACAATTGATAATTCTGCCTTTGAAGATTTTATTACTTTGTACCCCTTTCTGCGGCATCTACTTGCCACAAAAGGTTGATCAGGTAACTTGTTTACATGCTTCTGCCAGTTAGTCACTGTAATTGACTAGTAGCAAGTGTGCAGCATTTCTCCACCTTTATTCACTTTTAGCACTTTCCCTGTGGCAAAGCACTTCGTGAGTTACTGATCTCAGCCAATTGACTGAGTATTTTGAATATGAGCCCATGTCCTATACTCCATGACACCTCTAGGTGAGGCTATTCTAAATTAGAGTAGTGCAAATAATCACTTTGAATTTCAACCTTCTACCAATTAGGTTTAAATTTTTTCTGCAGTCCTGTTTCAGACATGGAATTTCCTGCTTACAAATCACGTGCCAGCTAGGAGACATTGAACGTGGAAAAGCCGTATCCATCCATGTTGCTATGAGACTCAATTATGCATTTCTGGCATTAGTAAGTTTTATTTTGTGCATTTTTGTATATGTGTGGGGTTTGAGATCTTTTAAGTATTGCTTTTATAAATGAACTCTGAATACAGAACCTTGATGCTTTGAATAATCTGTACAACTAACATACAACCAAAGTCTAATGATCATGGGAGAGGGGCAAAATAAACATCACCATGTAAGTAAGGTTTTTTAGTAGTATTTGAACAAAAAAATTTGAAATATTTATATCTGGTGTTTGTACTCTTCTCATCCCTCCCCAATTGCTGCTAGATATGCATGTCAGGGCGCTGTCTGTTAGTCAACATTATACAGCAGTGACGTTCATGAGCGGGCTAGGGACCATTTTTGCCTCTCCTCCCTTTCCCTTGTGGAATGTAAGCAAAGCTATCAATGCATTTTGAAAGCGACTCTAGTTGTAGAAAATCTCAGGTTTGAATTCCAGCCTGAAGTGCTGTTTTTTGACAATAATCCTGGTCGAAGGAAAAGGAATGGCTGCTAAAGGAAGCAATGGAGCACATGAAAGAGGCAATAAGGAACAAAATCATAAATTCAATGAATTTACATAGATTTATGATCTACAGCATTTGCAGATATATTTGTGCTTTGTTATTTTCATACTGGAAATCTCCACAGCCTTCTCTTTCAACGGTGGCAATTGTATTTAATGAAATTTAGATGTTACACAAAGTGCACTACTTATACATCTAAAGGAAACTGGTGTTAATATGATATTCTGTGATGTAAAAGTATGCTAATGCAATATTCTTGCATTGAAAAAAAGTACAGAATTCACATTTTGTTTCAACAGGATACCGCTTCTTCTACGTACTTTGTTACAGAAGCTGTGGCATCATCAGGGCAGAATCCCAACGTTATTGAAAATGAAAGAGGAACGAGCATAACTGTAAGTATTTCAATGCTTAAATTATATAATCTGTACACTTCACATTTTCTCCTATCAATTTTCTGGCATCCTCTCTTGAATTCATTTTGGATACAACTCCATGAGTGATGACAGCAACGCTCCAGCACATTGCCCAAGTGGCCAATTTACATGTGCAAGTCCAGATGTAATGTTATTTGACTACATTGGGGTATCACAGCAAAGCCCAATCCTTTCCTCACAGCTAACTGCATGCACTTTTCACCAGGGGTCAGTCATGGCAATCAAGAACAGGGATATTGTCTGATTTTTTTTCCTCCTTGTAGAGATGAAGCATTAACCCATTGGGAGAGAGAAAAAAATTAGAAGACATGTCAAACAGTTTAATCAATTACAGTCCTGCACATAGGTTACCTAACTTCTGGTTGGACAAGAGAACAGTCTGCAGCTTGGAAAGACTAAGCAAGAGATGGAGGGAAAAGAATCCATATTTTGGGGCGGGAATGAAAGCTGGGAATAAATAAATAATTGGTGTTAAGAGTAGGAATACTTCCCTGAGTGGCTCCGGGGGTAAATGAATTGAATTATGTGGTACAGAGCCATACAGATCCCAGTTTCACTGCTGCTCTAGGCTGATGTCACGTATGCTTGTATCAACATAAACTGTTCCTTTGTATTAGTTGCCATATTATCTTGCAAGCAGAGAAATAGTCGAGATATAAGTTTAAGGAGCACATACAGATATGTACCCAACCTGCAGCCCAGGCTACATGGCAGCAGCTGATCATGCAGTTAAGTTTTATTTGCTGTATGAAGCCCTTTTAAGATGCCAGTGTGCCTGAGGGTTCAGTTGTAAACTGCAGCTTGAATGTCCTGCTGGGGTATGGACACGTGTGGTAAGCAATGAAAGAGCTGTAAGAGCTTTCCATGGGCCAGCAGTAAATGCATAGCATATTGACAGGCATCATTTTTTGGAATGCATACTTGGGCTATTAACCTGGTATACGGTACTGTTGTGTAGTCGTAGCTTGGCAGCTTTCTTAAGGTCTGCTATTTCCTTCTGCCTCTGTTCTCAGATGCTGCGGGTTGTGTATGTAGTATTGACCCTGGCTTCTGGTTTCTGCCAGATATGTTGTACTTCTGTCCTCTGAGGAGGATGTCCTGGAGTGTCGAACAGAAAACTCTCTTTGTACCCATCTCATGCAGCAGCGTACCCGCTTCGCCATACATCAAACAACTAGTTTTAGGTGCTTCACTGCTCTACTGCTTGCCCATGGACCCAATTTTCTGCCTCCACATTTTTATTTGCCATCCACTAGTTTTTGCCAGCCAATTCTTTTGGCCCACAGGAGTGGAAAGATTACTAAAAATATTTACCTTTTTAAATAGACCCATCCTGCTTTGAGAGTTGCAGCTGCCACCAGATATTGTGCCTTCCCCTGTGTGAAAATTGGCTGCTGTGTTTGCCTATATTACAACAGTGATTGCACTTCAAAAGTACTTAATTTGCTGTGAAGTACTTTGGGAATCCTAAGGTTGTGAAAGGTGCTATATTAATACAAGTTCTTTCTTTTCTTTATTTACTCATCATTGTTTTGATCATGTAAAAATTCTGTTTAGTCTTGCAGAATTAATGACCATCTTTCTGTGTGTTAACTCAATTCTCATCTTTTTTCCTAGGTTATCATGCAAGCAGTTCATACTTCTAAACCAAAAATTAAAGTAGCAATAATAATTATTGCAATCGGTTTGTTCTTGGGGATTTTCATATTTGCTATATGTACAATCGTACTTTGGAAGGTAAGATTAATATTAACCCAGCTCTACAATTAAAATACCACCACAATTGTTAATATTGCCTTCCATGCACATACTATTTATCTGATGTTATAGGGCACAGATATTTCTCATATCAAAGTACATACTGAAGCAACAGGAATGTATTTTGAAGGAACATTAAAGTATAATAATTTGGGTGAAATGTAACTGCATATTTTGTTTTATAGTTTGACAAAAGAATATCAGTACTTTGAATTTTGGTTCAAACCTTATCCTGCTGCTCCTGACCCTAAAAAGGAAAATTAAAAAAAGTTATCTTGAATGGCCTCTTCTGTTACCGATCCTCTTCTGACAGGCCTTCATCTGGCAGGAAAACTACAGCAGCTTCCCCACTCAGGCCAGAGTTAAATTTGTAGTCGGGACCCAATGATGTCACCGAACCCCAATCTGCATATTTATAGAAAGATCCCGCCAGCTTTGGGTGGGTGGTTTAGCTGCCTGTCCAGAAGTGCCGATTAAAAATTGGGACTGGAGATCTGGACAGGGCATTGATAGATAAGTCACCTGGTGGATTTTAACTGCTTACCTGCCCAGTTTCCGCAGGGTGGGTAAGGATAAACTCCATCCCCCAGAAAAAACTCCATCCCCCAGAAAAAAGTAGGCTTCATTCAGATAGATGAATATTTTTAATCTGTTTTTCTTTATTGTTTATTATTCTTACTTTGCTCACAAAGATGAGGTAGAGAAGAACTAAAGAATGCTCCTGTCCACTGTCACCAATATTAAATTTTTTGTTGTATTGCCAGTGTCATTCTATCCATTTGACATCAGGCACACTTGCAAGATAACAGTGATTTCAGTATTTCGTTCCCACAAGATTGGGACACTATTATAGCTGCTATTTCAGCCAATAACTGACAAAAATCATCATAGTAACTTAAGAATTTTTTTTTATTTGTTCATGGGATGTGGGCATCGCTGGCAAGGCCAGCATTTATTGCCCATCCTTAATTTCAGTAACCTAAATGTTACTGTTTGGAATTTTACCTATTTTTGTAAGAAACTGTTTTGTGATTTCCATCCCCCTCTCCTTTAGGTTGGATTCTTTAAAAGAACGTTGAAAGCCAAAATGAATTTCAAAAAAAATAATTACCAGCAAGGAAGATGGAGTCATATAAAGCAAGAGGAAAATGATGATGATAATAAATAGATGTAAACACTTTCACCCAACTGATCCCTCCATCGCCCCATCCTATCCTGAATCCCCTTCCTTAATTTTTCTCATTCTCATCCATCCCTCTTCCTATCTCTCCTCTCACCTACTCCTCCCTCAGGTCCCCCCTCTGATCTTTCCTGCCCTCTTTGCCCATACCCCTACCCTCTTGCGAATCCCATTTTCCTCTATCCTCCCCCACCAAGCTGCGTGTCACTGGTTGTAAATGTGTGGCTGGATCCCCTCTTCAAAATCTTATGGTGGCCTTCAATTCTCTTCCCTAACTGCCCAGGCCTCTAACCATGCTCTATCTTCACCCTCGACCGCAGCCCCTTTCCATCCTCTACCTACCCCATCGGCCCCAGCCTCTAACCACACTTTACCTTTGTCCTTATTTCCCCTCCTGTAACCCTCCCGTCTTCCCCCGCAGCCTTTAACTGCCCTCCCATCCTACTCTAACTTTGACCTCCTGGCTTCTATTGGCCCAGGTCCAATTATCCCTCGCCCTCCAACCCCAACTGACCTGAAAACTACACTTCAGCTTGACTACCTGTGTGCAATGCCACAGCAGATCAACTAGTAGGAAAAAGAAATGGGAAATACAACATTAAGTAAATGGAAGCGTGACTCAACTGCATGGCTGTAAGCTTAGACCACTATTTTAAGAGAGACCAGCACTGGTCACGAGACTGCAAAAACCCACTGGAAAGTGCCACAAGACAATACACTGGAAGTGACCAGCATTTCATCAAATTTAGTTATTAGGTTGGAATATGTAACTTAATATCTGTAAGAACAATTATAGTATAAAATAATTTAACCTCAAGAGAAAAGTATTTAAAATAATTCAGATTTTCAAATGATGCAGTTGGCCTCGAGCTCAAGGTCCCACTATATAAAGAATGTCTACTCAAATTACATTCTGAAGCTCCTAGCTAAAAATCAGTCAGGGTGCGATGGGAAGTCTAAATTATGAAGTGTTGCAGGGTTGGACAAGAAAAACAAAATAACTAAATGACAAATTAAGGTGAATTGCTTAGAAAGATGAGCATACCTATTAGCTTGGAGAGTTCCACTTCCCCCTCTAGTGGAAGGAAGACTAATAAGTAAGAGATCAAAATTATTTAATAAACTAGTGGTAGTCAAAAGGAATTTTTGCATTTGCACAAAAGTCACTTAAGAAATTTAAAGAGTCGTGGTATAAACTATTGAATTTGGTTAATCAAACACACAAACCTTCCTCACACTGTAATCTGGAAATTGAAAAATGGGAAGCAAAGGATTTTAAAATAAAATGGATCACTGCAGAGTAGTTTAGATATTTTTTTGAGAATTCCATTGCTCATCTCCTACATTTTGTTTGTAAAGCTTAATTTTCTTAACCTCAAATTACAATGTATTCTAAAAATCAATTCCTTAAATTATCTTCCTGTCAGTGTTTTCACAATAAACTACGAAGAAATTTTCACAACAGTTTCAGAAATTACCACTTTTGTAAATTCTACTACTTTCCTACTATAATATTCACGTCATTTTGTAGAGTATAAAATTAATCATCAAAAGGTCATGCACGGATCCTTGTTCTTTTGGTTGTAGCATGCCATTTCTTTGAACTATAGTGGGAGAAGAGTTCACTGTACGCTACACGTAGCAAAATTGGTAATATAAACACGTTTACAATTTTACTACACATAGCACAAGGAAATCTTCCTCCAATTTTGCATGTAAATTGGTAATCAATCGATACATTCTCATAAAAGTACATTTTTCAGAATACAAAATTTCAAAAATATAAAAATTATACTTCTAAGTTGTATATTGCATAACATATTAATCAAATGTTGTAATTTTATAAAAGTAAAAGTAGTTACACATGTTGGTAGTAGAGTTCCATCTCGGTTACTGTCCGAAAAGAATCTTGATTCATCTCCCTCAGAAAAGCCCGGTGAAGTACAAACCACTCTAGGAATCTTTTGGTATTATCTTCACTATAGGCAGCTGCACTTCACTGTGGAATCATCACATTCTTCAATATTCCTTCCATACAGAGTAATTAGCTGTGAGTGGATCCTATGAAAGTCAAGTGAAAAAAATAATTTGCAAAATTCAGAAGACACTTTTCATTGTGATCCTGTTCTATACTCCACCAGTATAGAGTGTTTCAATAATAGTAATCAAAAATATACATCAAGGGCTGTAAACATAAATTTGTAGTCATTAATAGACAATGTAATACAACTTCTTGTGTGCCATTTAAACTGAGTTCTTGAATAAATGTCACTTAAAGTTTTTCACTCAAATGAAAATGTGTAAAAATATCTACATTCAAATATAAATAGTAAAGAGTTACTGCAAACATCTGACAGTTGTATCTGCAAATAGTCAATGCTTACTTTATATGAACTTCTGAAGTTTCCTCCATTAAGTCACCATCAACATTCCATGGGCAATTTCCTTTCAAAGAAATCACAGAGGAGCGACATGAACGAAAATCAGCATTCTCTTCTGATGTCTCATCGGCCCATCCGTATTTGATCCTTGATCGGATTTTAACTTCCTGCACTGTATATGTCTCCACAAAGGGAAAATTAAACTACAAGCAACAAGATAATGCAAAAAATATAAACAAATGTTTTTTTTTGTCAACTTAAAATTTAAAAATTGAGCACAAACTACCATTGACCATTATTAGTTCTTTCCAGTAGTTGCTTTTCTTTGTTTTTCTCGTGAATCATTAGCTTACAAGTTCATAAGGAGCAAGGACTCACTTACAGGAGTAGTCTGTGACGCTCACCTGAGGAAAATATCTAGTGTCAAAACCCCAAAACATAACATGTACCAAACTGGAGATGATTACTGAAACATAAATATATTTGTCTTTATAAACGTACATTAATTGTTTTCTTAAAACACAGACAGCTCAACAAGCAAGTATTTATAGACTGGCATAAAGAGTGGATTGTAAAATCATGCCAGTAAAAGGAGACAGGCTGAAAAGAGCTAATCTGGATTAGGCTGGACAGTGTTTTATATTAAGTAACAATCCAGTACCTAACATCTTGTGACAGGAAACTGATTCTCCTAAGGAGGACAAAGCAATGCTAACACCATTAGGAGAAGTCTATAGGATTTACTATTTATTAATCTAGGAAAACTAATTGAGTGGATCTAACAAAAAATACCACATGTTTGCATTTACCTGATTCTTTAGGTTACCATATCGTTTTAGGTGTTTTATAAAATCTGCTCGAGAAGTGTTTCGGACAGCAATAAGTGACATGCTTCCATCATCCAACCTAAAAGAGAAAATTAAATACTCACATAAGGCACATTATGTTCAGTTTAAATAGTGAAAGACTGCTGTATAGAAAAACTCTTTCGGGTTTGAACTTTTATGAATCTGTAGACTAGAAATTACTGTTGGTGATATTAGTGGATGAGCATTAAAAATAAATGGATTAATGATGCCATTATAATAGTGGACACAGGAATGTTATACGTATTTCATATGAACGAGTTAAGTGCTAGTCTGCTGATATTACCAACAGCAATTTTTAGCCTTGTTTTAATAGTACGGCTCAGCAATTGACACGTAAAAGTCTATGAATGAACAAGTTCATACAAAATTGTCAATGCATTTCAAGGACATTTGTAATAGCAAAAAAAGGAAAAAGGAATGTTGCAAGTTTGTTACAGCGTTTAGGTACGTGTTTAATCAGAACAATCCTAGTCTATAGTATTCTGAATTAGCATTGTAAAGGGTTGGTGATGTGCTTTTATTTTGTCTGCAGTGTTTAAGTGCTTTAAAAAAAATGTTTTACAGATTTAAGACGAGTAATTTAAGCAAGTTTGCACTGTCCTTGAGTAATGGGGCAAGTGTGCTTTTCTAAAATCCAACTTGTCACCTAGCCTAATCAGAACAATATTCAATGATTATTTCAGCCTTGACCTCACAAAAAGTGCATATTTCTGGGAATTAATCCAAAACCTGAGAGAGGAAAGAAATTATAAGCATTGGCCTACTTCTCTAAATCCACACTGACCTGGTATTAGGTGCTAGGCCTCTTGGCGCCATGGAACAAAGACATGGAATGGCCATAATGCTAACGTTGAGGAAATGTCCCTGCATGCTTTGCCATTTACCTTCATCATCTGAAAAGCAGCACAAATTAATGTTACTGCACAAGGATACCACAAAGACATGTTCACACTTCAAATTAACTGAATTTTAAAATTGTAACTGACATTCAGTACTCACTACATTGTTCAATAGCATTCATTTCATCTTCATTTCTAAAACAGATTGGAAAGATAAGCCATTTGTCATTATCAAAAACTGACCTATTTTGATAAGAAAATATAATGCAATAATAGGAGGCAAATGATTAATTTAAGAAAATATGAAAATTAAAATATAATATTGGAAAAATGTAAGAGAGAAGAAGGAATCAGCCTACCCCTTTAGAGATATGGGCAAAATTCTTTCAACAATAATTTTGTTGCTTTTTAACAGAGTTTCTGAACCAAGCATGTAACTCTCAGGCTCAACAGAGTGCAAGTCAATCCATAGTTTTTTTGATTTCTGACACACACTTAAGTTAATACAATACAGTAGATTATATAAAGGCTAAAGGTTAAGCAAATGCCCATTTTTAAAATAACATGTAGCTAGTTATTTTGTCAATCTAAAATGTTAGCAATGTCTAAGACCAAAGGGCTGGTTCGTTATTTTTTGCTGGAGTTAAGCGCTGGGAATTTCCTCAGGGGTTCTCCTGATCGGCCACCGTAACTTCAGTGGAAAACCCATATATGCTTCTAACAGGGGTTTCCGTCAATCTTCCACCAAAGTTATGGTGGCCAATCAGGAGAATCCCCAAAGAAATTCCTGTTGATAATCTGAATACTTGCATTTAAGACTGCAGCTGCCAGTCTCAAATCAGTATCTGTGGAATGTGATGTACAGCTGGCAAACTGCAGCTTTATTGCTGACTGCAAATGGCTGCAGATTGTGCTGTGGTCAACCGCAAAGGCAAAGTTAAAGTGCATGTGGAGAATTCTAGTTCCCAGGCAAAAAACGTTATATGAGATTAGGTGGCACTGTTCACTTTACTTAACATTTAAAAGTTTACAAAATGCCCAGTTATACCCCAAACACGCTTTTAAAATGTGGCTTTGTGCCAGGCTATACTGCAGCCAATGCAAACTCCTGAAGGGGTTCTCAGAGCTCCCAACGTTAGTGTTCTTGGGAGTCAGATAACAGCCTGAATCTTGAGGTATACTGCCATTTTGTCTCAAATATAAAAGCCATTACAAATTATTTAACTGTAGAACAAAATAGGGTTAAATATAAAAGAAAAAATCTTTGCTTCACAAAAACAAATGTGTTAAACACAAGAAGAAATTAACACTGGAAAAACATATGTGTATTTGTGTGTAAATATTCAGAACAATCTCACAAAATTGAAATCACAAGCTTTCGGAGGCTTCCATAAAGGTACAGCATATATAGTCGGAGAACAATGCCTGGTGATTACAGATAATCTTTCCAACTGCCCGTTATCAAGGCAATCAAAGGAGTTGAATAGTGTTCAGACAGAGAAACATTACATACAAGACGACTGAATACACAAACGGTCAGAACACAAAGACAGAGAGAGAGAGACACCCGAAAGGCAGAGAGAATGACCAGTTGTATTAAAAACAGATAACTTTTTTTCGCTGGTGGGGTTACATGTAGCGTGACATGAACCCAAGATCCCGGTTGAGGCCGTCCTCATGGGTGCGGAACTTGGTTATCAATTTCTACTCGACGATTTTGCATTGTCGTGTGCCTCGATGGCCGCCTTGGAGAACGCTTACCCAAAGATCGGAGGATGAATGTCCTTGACTGCTGAAGTGTTCCCCGACTGTGAGGGAACCCTCCTGTCTGGCGATTGTTGCGCGGTGTCCGTTCATCCGTTGTCGCAGTGTCTGCATGGTCTCATGCTCCGGGGCATCCTTTCCTGCAACGTATGAGGTAGACAACGTTGGCCGAGTCGCAGGAGTATGAACCATGTACCTGGTGGGCGGTGTCCTCTCGTGTGATGGTGGTATCTGTGTCAATGATCTGGCATGTCTTGCAGAGGTTGCTGTGGCAGGGTTGTGTGGTGTCGTAGACGCTGTTCTCCTGAAAGCTGGGTAATTTGCTGCGAACGATGGTCTGTTTGAGGTTAGATGGCTGTTTGAAGGCGAGCACAACGCAACGCCATTGACGCTCTCAAGACCAACCGCAACATCATCATCAAACCAGCGGACAAAGGAGGATACATCGTCATATAGAACAGAATGGACTATTGCAAAGAAGCATACCGACAACTGGACAACCAGGAACACTACAGACTGTTACCCGCAGATCCGACCAAAGAACACACCCACCAGCTCAACAAACTGATCAAGACCTTCGATCCAGACCTTCAAAGCATCCTACGCGCTCTCATCCCACGTACTCCCCGCATGGGAGACTTCTACTGCCTCCCAAAGATTCACAAAGCCAACACACCCGGACGTCCTATCGTATCAGGCAACGGAACCCTGTGTGAGAACCTCTCTGGATACGTCGAGGGCATCCTGAAACCCATCGAACAGGGAACCCCCAGCTTCTGTCGCGACACTACAGACTTCCTACAAAAACTCAGCACCCACGGACCAGTTGAACCAGGAACACTTCTCACCACGATGGACGTCTCGGCACTCTACACCAGTATCCCCCACGATGACGGCATCGCTGCAACAGCCTCAGTACTCAACACCAACAACAGCCAATCTCCAGACGCCATCCTACAACTCATCCGCTTCATCCTGGATCACAATGTCTTCACCTTCAATAACCAGTTGTTTACCCAAACACCATGGGGAACAAATTCGCACCCCAATACGTCAACATTTTCATGCACAAGTTCAAGCATGACTTCTTCACTGCACAGGACCTCCAACCAACGCTATACACCAGATACATCGATGACATTTTCTTCCTATGGACCCACGGCGAAAAATCACTGAAGAGACTACACGATAACATCAACAAGTTCCATCCCACCATCAAACTCACCATGGACGACTCCTCAGAATCGGTTTCATTCTTGGACACACGAATCTCCATCAAAGACGGGCACCTCAGCACCTTACTCTACCGCAAGCCCACGGACAACCTCACGATGCTCCACTTTTCCAGCTTCCACCCCAACCACGTCAAAGAGGCCATCCCCTATGGACAGGCCCTGCGAATACAGGGGATTTGCTCAGACGAGGAGGAACGCGATGGACACCTACAGACGCTGAAAGACGCCCTCGTAAGAACGGGATATGACGCTCGACTCATCGATCGACAGTTCTGATGGGCCACAGCGAAAAATCGCATCGACCTCCTCAGAAGACAAACACGGGACACAACCAACAGGGTACCCTTCGTCGTCCAGTACTTCCCCGGAACGGAGAAACTACGCCATGTTCTTTGCAGCCTTCAACATGTCATCGATGACGACGAACACCTCGCTAAGGCCATCCCCACGCCTCCACTACTCGCCTTCAAACAGCCACCTAACCTTAAACAGACCATTGTTCACAGCAAATTACCCAGCTTTCAGGAGAACAGCGTCCACGACATCACACAACCCTGCCACGGCAACCTCTGCAAGACATGCCAGATCATCGACACAGATACCACCATCACACGAGAGGGCACCACCCACCAGGTACATGGTTCATACTCCTGCGACTCGGCCAACGTTGTCTACCTCATACTTTGCAGGAAAGGATGCCCCGGAGCATGGTACATCGGCGAGACCATGCAGACACTGCAACAACGGATGAACGGACACCGCACAACAATCGCCAGACAGGAGGGTTCCCTCCCAGTCGGGGAACACTTCAGCAGTCAAGGACATTCAGCCTCCGATCTTCGGGTAAGCATTCTCCAAGGCGGCCTTCGAGACACAAAACAACGCAAAATCGTCGAACAGAAATTGATAGCCAAGTTCCGCACCCATGAGGACGGCCTCAACCGGGATCTTGGGTTCATGTCACGCTACATGTAACCCCACCAGCGAAAAAAAGTTATCTGTTTTTAATACAACTGGTCATTCTCTCTCTTTCTCTGCCTTTCGGGTGTCTCTCTCTGTCTTTGTGTTCTGACCGTTTGTGTATTCAGTCGTCTTGTATGTAATGTTTCTCTGTCTGAACACTTCAACTCCTTTGATTGCCTTGATAACGGGCAGTTGGAAAGATTATCTGTAATCACCAGGCATTGTTCTCTGACTATATATGCTGTACCTTTATGGAATCCCACACTCACCTGACGAAGGAGGAAGCCTCCGAAAGCTTGTGATTTCAAATAAAGCTGTTGGACTATAACCTGGTGTTGTAAGACTCCTTACATTTGTCCACCCCTGTCCATCACCGGCATCTCCACATCATCACACAATTGAGTGATAAATATGGATGGATACAAAGTGCCAGAATTGTGTTCCTGGAAAGTATTATAAATGTGTAAGTTCCTATTTTTATTATTTCTTTCCATAGGAAAGCATGTGTATTGCATCAGGGTGTGATAATAGCTGTATTTGTAACAACTATTATTCCTAGCGTTAGGGTTTTTACAAGAACACATGAATGTCTGAAGTATGAAACAGCTATTCAGCTCAAACATGCTCCCTCCAGAGTCTAAATATTCTATCATGGACCTGTCTCCCCCTCACTATCACTTGATGATTTGCTACTTTAAGGAATGCAAAGTTCCTTCCTTAATCATCCCAAGAAAAAAAATCAAGTAGGATTTCTCAGTCCTCTTCTCAACACATATTGATCAAGCTTCCTTTTAAAAGATGACCCTCAATCAACAGCCTTCTCTAGGAGTCCTTCCTAACATGTGCACCATTGTGTAGGAAAAAAGTTATTTCCTGATCTCTAAACTTGCTCAATGCTTGTGAATTTTGTACTTGTGTCCTTAAGTTCTATGGACATTGTCAAAGTTAAACAGCTTGCTTACTTCAACTTTATTTATATAATCTCATTCTTTTAAAGATCTATATCTTATCTCCCTTCTATCTTTTCTCTATTGAAAATAACGTAAGTTGCTTGAGCCTTTCTTCATAACTTAGCTCCCTTAGGCCTAGAATCACCCTGGCCACACTTCTTTGAACCTTCAACTGCATCCAAAGCTTTTCAAGGTAGGGTGACTATGACTGCATGCCACACTCCAGAATTGCCTCCAGCATTTATCTATAGAATATCAGTATGATTTGTTGAATTGTAACCCAGTGCCCTTCAAATGCATTCTATGTGCCCATTGATAACTGCTACACAATGACCAGATGCTTTCAGGATAACATTAAATAATCACTCTTAAATCCCTTTCCTTTTCAGCCTCTGTCAATGGAGAACTTTTCATAGTATTCATACATATATATATAGAAATCAGTAAAAATATGCACATTACCCTAAATTTATCTATATCAAAACCTAATATGGTGAGAATGTGAAACCCAGGAGTGCTGAGAATGTGGAACTCGCTACCACATGGAGTGGTTGAGGCGATTAGCATGGACACATTTCAGAGGAAGCTAGATAAGTACATGAGGCAGAAATGAATAGAAGGACATGTTGATAGGGTGAGATGAAGTATGGAGAGAGTATGCTCATGTGGAGCATAAATACCGACATAGACCTGTTGGGCCAAATGGCCTGTTTTTGTGCTGCAAAATTCTATGTAATATGCACTGAACTCCTGGAGTGGGACTTGAATCCACAACCTTCTAACTTGACAGTGCTACATACTTAATTAGGAAACTTAAGGTTCAAGGAATAGTTGACAAATTATCTAGATGGATTAAGAACTGACATGACAACAGACTTAGGTGAGCTGAAAATCCATGGGGGCTTCTGACCCTGCAGGACTTTCTAGGGTCAAGGGAGGTTCCCTCATTAGGAATTCAATGGATGGCAACCACGCCACTGGGGACACATTTCATGTGTCTGCCAGAAAGATGGGGTCGTAAGTTGTGGCATCGATTATCCGCTTGCCACCCCACATCACCACCAGCCTAGAAGAAGGCAAAGGTAAGTTCCCGTCAGCCCCTATAGAAGGGTGCTAAAAGTAAATTTGCATCAAAACTTTCAGGACTCCAGGCTTGGATCTGCAGATGGCACTCAGTTCTGCCAGCCTGCAGGTCAGTATACTCTCATAACTTGGTTTACTAGCTGTCTGGCGGATCCCAGGCCAGGAAACGAAGATTGGGGTGGATGGGGATTTCATAGATAGTTCATTTGGCACGTGGAATATCATCTTAACAGGAAATGTTATCTAAAATAATTCAGTTAAGTTAAATTTGTATAGTTAATAAGCAAACTGACCCATGTGTCACCTACCCTTTGCCTTCCTGTTCTACCAAGTGAGAATTTTTTGATGGTAGAAACGATAATTCACATTCCTCAGGCCTAAAAAGATAAAACATCTTAATTATCACATCAAAGAATTTTTGTTGAAATTAACCTCCCAGGACAAGTAATAAATGATGCATATATAATAACTTTGTAACAACTGGGCCAAATTTCCTTGTAGGAAGAACCAGCTTGGAAGATACAGGAGATATGATTTTCATTTGTTTGATTCTACATTTAGTAAAGAGGGCAACGGACATTTTGGATAGAAAAAAGTCCTCCTTACTTAAGATTTGTCAGTGTTTTGATTACAGCAAATTCCCTCCGCTGGTTGGAAGGCATCCAACGATGCTTTTCTGCTAAAGCCAGGGTTCTCCCACCAAAGCCGAACATGGCTGAGAAACCAAATTGAAGCAGCCTGTTGCGACTACTAAAGGTGCAAACATCCACTTCTTGGAGGTTACCTAAAGCATAAGAGGAAACCAAGAATAACAAATATAGTATTATAACTTAGCCACAACAAAGATCTGTTTTGTCATTCTACATCATCCAATCCAAATGATGCAGAAAAGGAGCATTATAAAAAGACCAGACTTCAGAACAAAATATTAAAACATCCTGAAACAAAAAAAAATCAATAGCTAATATATAGTAAACTATGCCACATCTGCATAATGCACACTAGAATTGCAGCATTCTGACAAGATTTTCTTTCAGGAATGTAATTATTAGGTTTAGATGGATTTAATCCTAAAATCCCAAAAGATTATGTATTTTCAATGTGAGAGACTGGATCCCAAGTACTATAAGAACAAAATATGTAGCATGAAAAGGATATTTCAGCTATCAAGCCCATTCCTTCTAGGGGAAAAACAATATATATGTAAAAATAGTTTGACCATTTTCATTTTAAAAACTTGATATTGGTGAAATTAAATAGCTTTTTAAAAACACTGAGTACTACAGAGCAACAGCACATGGCTTCTCTCCTATAATTCCTCATGCAATGAGCTCCCAGTTTTACCCAAATCATTTAGGAGAGGCTGCAAAGCACACACCTAGTGAAAGGTATGAAAAACTGGAAGAAAAATCAACCTGCACATTGTGCTCGTGAGTGATTCAGGAGCATCACTAGGGCAGAAGCTAGTGAACAGGATACTTTTAAGGATACAAAATAGTTTACAATCATTGGTGGAGCAGACTCTAAATTAATAGAAGAAAATAAAACATACAAAAAGGGAGCATATTTGTGTGATAAGGTTTGTCCTCGTACTAAACTTCATTGTATTTTCATGTGCATTCTCAACGTTTTCTGTTCTCATCAGGAAAATGGCTCCTGTTTCTATTTGCAGTTTCTTTTTAATTGTAGAAATTGAGCCACACCAACCTCTTCTGTATTATGGCAAATTGTCCTGCATCCTTTTTGTACCCTTGATTCCAAATTCTTTTCCCCTTGCCATAATTTCCCTTCCTTTGGCTGTGATTTCGCTTCTCCTAGCCCCAACACTGATTCCTGTGGCCGCAGTCTCACTTTTCCTATTTTGAATCAAAAATTAATCTGGAGCTACAATGCTTTTCTGTCTTGCATCAATGAAGCTCTGAAGCCTAAAAAAATCATTCAGTTTTGCTGGCCTGAAATAAATTCTGTACAACACTAAAAGGAACACAGGATAAACATTTTTGGGGTGAAATTGGTCTATGCCAGTAGTGCAAAACGGGCTCATAGCGAATCAGCATTGGCTTCAATGGGAAAAAATTTGAGTGCGGTGTAAAATGGGCTGCCAATTCACTATGAATACATTTCGTGATACTGGAGAAGACCAATTTTACCCTCTTTATATCAAGTCTTTAAAGCTATACAAGATAATCTGTAATGATACAATGTTTGACATCAGTTTAACATTGCTTAAAAGAAAAATTTAGTTCATGGACTAGATTACTATTTGATACACAATCAAATTTTCATGAGTGAAATCTGCCTCCACTATTGCCAGAAGCATGACTTCTGAGGAGCGTGTTGCATGGATATGAGTTTGCTACTGGCAGCATTTAATTCATCAAAGTGGTTAGCAGCTGTATGTTTTAAGTATTTGGTGAACATTCACTGTGTGGAGTGAAAAGAAAATGTAGCTTCCATATGACATAAATTGAAGGCTATCAAAATGAAGAATAAGTTTTCATATACTAATATTTACCTAGATTCAAGTGTCTATGATGTGTATATAGTCATTCTATTTCCAAATATAGACAATCCAACAAAATTAGTGCAAATATACACATTTGGAAAACCATTTTGTTTGGTTCAGTTTGCACTTTTGCCCTTTTAAAAGCTACTTTTGCATTTTCTACTGTACATTTTGGTTTCTTCTCTCATGCCACCAAATAATATATTCAAAATAATATATTGTCTCTTTATGAGCATTATATATGCC
Organism: Heptranchias perlo; assembly: GCF_035084215.1. Lineage (NCBI taxonomy): Eukaryota > Metazoa > Chordata > Chondrichthyes > Hexanchiformes > Hexanchidae > Heptranchias > Heptranchias perlo. Next base: position 58,366,402 of record NC_090331.1, read on the forward strand.
CCCAAGTCATTGCAACATTAAGACTGATAGCGCTAACAGGAAGCTGCATGGTTCATTGATGGACAGAACTAGTTCTTAAATGCTAACCTCACAACAACAACAATTTGTATTTATATAGTGCCTTTAATGTAGTAAAACGCCCCAAGGTGCTTCATAGGAGCGTTATCAAACAAAATTTGACACCGAGCCACAAAGGGAGGTATTAGGACAGGAGACCAAAAGCTTGGTCAAAGTGGTAGGTTTTAAGGAGCATCTTAAAGGAGGAGCGGTAGAGAGGCGGAGATGTTTAGCAAGGGAATTCCAGAGCTTAAGGCCTAGGCATATAAAGAATGGTTACAGCAGAGGGGGAAGCTATTCGGCCCATCGAGCCTGAAATTTTTGTAAGAGCAATCCACTTAGTCCCATTCTCCCACTCTTTCCCCGTAGCCCTATAAATTTTTTCCCTTCAAGTAGTTATCCAATTCCTTTTTGAAAGCCACGACTGAATCTGCTTCCACCACCCTTTCAGGCAGCGCATTCCAGATCATAACTATTCACTGCGTAAAAAAGTTTTTCCTCATATCGCCTTTGGTTCTTTTGCCAATCATCTTAAATCTGTAACCTCTGCTTCTTAACCCTTCCGCCAATGGGAACAGTTTCTCTGTATTTACTTTATCCAAACCCTTCATGATTTTGAACACTTCTATTAAATCTCCTCTTAACCTTCTCTGCACTAAGGTGAACAACTGCAACTTCTCCAGTCTATCTATTCAGGCTATAACTGAAGTCCTTCATCCCTGGAACCATTCTAGTAAATCTTTTCTGCAACCTCTCTAAGGCTGTCACATCCTTCCAGAATTGGACACAATACTCCAGTTGTGGCCAAACCCAGCGTTTTATAAAGGTTTAACATAACTTCCTTGCTTTTGTACTCTATGCCTCTATTTATAAAGCCCAGGATCCCGTATGCTTTTTTAAACTACTTTCTCAAAGATCTGTGTACATATACCTCCAGGTCTTTCTGTTCCTGCACCCCCTTTAGAATTGTACTATTTAGTTTATATTGCCTCTTCTCACTCTTCCTGCCAAAATGTATCACTTCGCACTTCTCTGCGTTAAATTTCACTTGCCATGTGTCTGCCCATTCCACCAGCTTGTCTATGCCATCTTGAAGTCTATTACTGTCCTCCTCGCTGTTTATTACACTTCCAAGTTCTGTGTCATCTGCAAATTTTGAAATTGTTGCCCTGTACACCCAAGACCGAGTCATTAATATATATCAAAAAAAGCAGTGGTCCTAGTACCGACCCTGGGGTACAACACTGTATACCTTCCTCCAGTCCGAAAAACAACCATTTACCACTACTCTCTGTTTCCTGTCACTCAGCTAATTTTGTATCCATGCTGCCACTGCCCCTTTTATTCCATGGGCTTCAATTTTGCTGATAAGCCTATTTGTGTGGGTCCCTTTGTTAAAAGTGAGGCTGTAAGGTAAGGGAGGTTGTAAAAGTGAAGCCGACCTGTCTGGAGATCAGTGCTTCCATTCTGACGTGTTGGTCATCATTGATACAAAAATGGGTGAGCCATTCTGATACATTGGTCACTTAGAAGCAGTTTGTTCTTTGGCAGAATAAACAGTCTTTTCTGGTCTCTCTCTGTGTTAGTCAGAAGACTTTTATCATAGAATCATAGAAAGTTACAGCACAGGAGGAAGCCATTTGGCCCATCATGTCCAAGCCGGCCGAAAAAGAGCTATCCGGCTTAATTTCACCTTCCGGCACTTGGTCCGTAGCCCTGTAGGTTACGGCACTTCAAGTGCACATCCAAGTACTTTTTAAATGAGTTGAGGGTTTCTGCCTCTACCACCTTTTCAGGCAGTGAGTTTCAGACCCCCACCACCCTCTGGGTGAAAAAAATTCTTCTCAGCTCCCCTCTAATCCTTCTACCAATTATTTAAATCTATGCCCCCCCCGGTCACTGACCTCACTGCTAAGGGAAATAGGTCCTTCCTATCCACTCTATCTAGGCCCCTCATAATTTTATACACCTCAATTACATCACCCTTCAGCTCCTCTGTTCCAATGAAAACAACCCCAGCCTATACAATCTTTCCTGATAGCTAAAATTCTCCAGTCCTGGCAAAATCCTCATAAATCTCCTCTTTACCCTCTCTAGTGCAATCACATCTTTCCTGTAATGTGGTGACCAGAATTGTATGCAGTGCTCAAGCTGTGGCCTAACTAGTATTTTATACAGTTCCAGTACCACCTCCCTGCTCTTATATTCTATGCCTCGGCTAATAAGGGAAAGTATCCCATATGCATTTTTAACCACCTTATCTACTTTTATTTCCTCTATTCTTCTTCTGTAACAACTTTTACCTAGCAGGTGCAAGAGTTATCCTTACCAGTACAAGGTACCTTTAAGGACAGAGTCAAGAGGTAAGAAGCTAACTTGTGGCTACACCAGCCTGTTACGGGGGCAGAGCTAAGTGTCACACTTAATTACAAGAAATCTGAGATCGAGAATGGACAGGGGGAAACCGGTAGGTTCAGCCAGAACCAAAGATTCAAGTGAAACAGGTAGCCCCGCTGCGAAGGGTTATCATCGACTCAACACTCAACACTCCAGACGCGAACGTCTTTGTCTCAAGGAAGGAAGGAGACTGACCCAACCACTCCGCTTGTGAGGGGGAAACTGAGACAGCTGAAGGCACGGCCGCTGTCGGTGGAGTGATTAACATTGGGGATGCACAAGAGGCAAGAATTGGAGAAGCGCAGAGATCTAGGGGGGTTGTAGGGCTGGAGGAGGTTAGAGAGATAGGGAGGGGCAAAGCCATAGAGGAATTTGAAAACAAAGGTGAGAATTCTAAAATTGAGGCGATCTTGCACCGGGAGCCAATGTAGGATCAGGAAATACACAAGATTGTGCAGAAATGCTGCTGATCAAATAGCCTTTCTTCCGAAAGGGGTGCAAGAGCAGAGAGACCTGGGGGTACATAGTCACAAATCTTTGAAGGTGGCAGGGCAAGTTGATGAGGCGGTTAAGAAAGCATATGGGATACTTGGCTTTGTAAATAGAGGCAATGAACATAAAAGCAAGGAAGTCACGCTAAACCTTTACAAATAACTGGTTAGGCCTCAGCTGGAGTATTGTGGGCACCATACTTTAGGAAGGAGGTCAAGGTCTTGGCGAGGATACCGAGGCGGTTTACCAGGATGAAACCATGGATGAGGGACTTCAGTTATGTGGAGAGATTGGAGAAGCTGGTACTGTTCTCCATAGTGCAGAGAAGCTCAAGGGGAGACCTAATAGAGGTATTCAAAATTATGAGGGGTTTTGATAGAGCATATAGGGAGAAACTGTTTCCTCTGGGTTATGGGGAAAATGCTGGGTTGTGGGACTAAATTGGGCAGCTCTTTCAAAGAGTCGGCCCAGGCACGACGGGCCAAATGGCCTCCTTCTGTGCTGTAAGATTCTATGATTCTGTATCAGGTCTCCACCTTACAGATCACTAAGACTAATGTATTGTAGGTATCTTGTTTGCCTAGAACATAGTATTTAGCAAAAGTATCACTTATCTACTTATTTCCTACATTGCAAAAGTGACTACACTTCAAAAGTATTTCACTGGCTGTTAAGTACTTTGGGACGTCCTGAGGACGTGAAAGACGCTATATAAATCCAAGTGTTTCTTTTTTCTTATAAATTTTTAATTTCATGAAGATTGAGTTTTTTTCCAGATAACCTTGCACCTTTTTTTAAAACAGAAGTGATTTCAATTTCCATATTTCTGCTTACTAAAGTAATGGAATAAGAAACAATAGAATTAAAGGAGTGTTTCTTTGTGGATTCATTAAAAGTACACAAAAAATTAAATACTACTGAATATTTCCCATCTGATGGGTTCTACGATCAGATCTTTATTCACTTAATTAATATTCCAAAAATAAAAATATATAGTTAGTTTGTAAAGGCTTTAATTCTTAATTTCACTATTTGCTAATCTTTTCCCATTTTCAACATAAAGCAAAAGAGACTTAGTGGTTGAAACACAAACCTTAGCAAGCACCATGTTAGCAGTACATTGGATGTGATGTCATTGCATAAATTGCTGGCACGTGGAATTCGAAATGGCAGCAAACTGTAAGCTGAAGAACTCAGAATTTTCTTTGCTGATGTCACAATTGTCCTATTGAATAATACTGTTCAACTATACTTGAAATGTGCTTTTTCAAATGATTCAATATCTGGATGCACACTTATGAATGCTTAAAGCATAGAAAGTGTAAGAAATACATACCCATAATGATATGCATCGCTGCAGTACCTGGATGCTTAAGTCCATGCACAGAAAATGCTAAGATATTAGTGGAACCTGAAAAACACAAATAATAACTAAAATACATTTCTAAATGCTGGCCTGTATGATTACCCTTCCTTCATATTTCAGGAAGAGGGAGAAAAGTAGTATTGTATGCATTTTAAGAACCAGTAAACACCTTAGGGACATATCAGTTGGGGGGGGTAGGGGTGTGGATTTTCAACTTCCATTCAAAATGGAGCGCAGCTTGCCTGCTTAACATAAGTGAGGCCCAGGGCCCAATTTTGATTGGGCCTTATGCTACCTGGGAGTGACACGTAGTCGCCTCACTGACTTCTGCCTGTTTTGGATGCAAGTCCAATTTCTTGGCCAAATGCTTGAAAGAATCGAAGTGCCCAGACAAAACTTAAAATTAAGAAAAACATCTATAAATGGCTGAAATATGCTTGTTTTAACTTTGTTGCATCCTTTCCATTTCCTTCCACTTATCAATTTTTCTTTTTTAATTTGTGAAAAGCTTTGCTGTTTGATTAGTTCATGCAAATTAAATGTCATTGAAAAATGTATAAAGGATTTGGGGATTTCTTGTTTTCCTTTGACTGAGACAATGTACATTGAAAAGCTGAAAAGTGTTTAAAAAGTTAGCATCCTTTTTGATTGTAGAGGTGCAGAGAGATCTGGGGATACAGATACACAAATCACTAAAAGTAGTGATGCAGATTATTAAGGCCATAAAAAAAGCAAACCAAGCACTGGGGTTCATTTTTAGAGGGATAGAATTGAAAAGCAGAGAACTTGTATAGAACCTTAGTTCTGGTCTCCATATTATAAAAAGTATAAAGAGGCACTAGCAAAGGTGCAAAAAAGATTTACTAGGATGATACCAGAACTGAGAGGGTTTACCTATCAGGCAAGATTAAGCAGGCTGGGGCTCTTTTCTCTAGAAAAGAGAAGGCTGAGAAGTGACCTGATAGAGGTCTTTAAGATTATGAAACGGTTTGATAGGGTAGACGTAGAGAAGATGTTAGAGGAGCTGTCCCACAGACTAGTCAAGCAACAGCCTGACACAGCAATAGACACAGAATCATATCTTTCAGCCAACGTCCCAGACTCTTCCATCACCATCCCTGGGTATGTCCTGTCCCACCAGCAGGGCAGACCCTCCAGAAGTGACGGTAAGATGATATACAGTCAAGAGGGAATGGCCCTGGGAGTCCTCAACATTGATTCCGGACCCCATCAAATCTCAAGGCATCAGGTCAAACATGGGCAAGGAAACCTTCTGCTGATTACCACCGACCGCCCTCCCTCAGCTGATGAATCAATCCTCCTCCATGTGGAGCACTGAGGGTAGCAAGGGCACAGAACGTACTCTGGGTGAGGGACTTCAAGGTCCATCACCAAGAGTGGCTCGGTAGCACCACTACTGACCAAGCTGGCCAAGTCCTGAAGGACATAACTGCCAGACTGGACCTGCGGCAGGTGGTGAGCGAACCAACACGAGGGAAAAACCTACTTGACCTCGTCCTCACCAATCTACCTGTCATAGATGCATCGGTCCATGACAGTATTGGTAGGGATGACCACAGCACAGTCCTTGTGGAGGCGAAGTCCCGTCTTCACAATGAGGACACCATCCAACGTGTTTTGTGGCACTACCACTGTGCTAAATGGGATAGAATCAGAACAGATCTAGCAGCTCAAAACTGGGCATCCATGAGGCGCTGTGGGCCATCAGCAGCAGCAGAATTGTATTCCAGCACAATGTGTAACCTTCGGGCCTGGCATATTCCTCACTCTACCATTACCAACAAGCCAGGGGATCAACCCTGGTTCAATGAGGAGTGTAGAACCGCATGCCAGTAGCAGCACCAGGCGTACTTAAAAATGAGGTGCCAACCTGGTGAAGCTATAACACAGGACTACATGCATGCTAAACAGCGGAAGAAACATGCTATAGACAGAGCTAAACGATTCTACAACCAACGGATCAAAGCTCTGCAGACCTGCCACATCCAGTCTTGAACGGTGGTGGACAATTAAACAACCAACAGGAGGAGGAGGCTCAGTGAACATCCCCATCCTCAATGATGGCAGAGTCCAGCACGTGAGTGCAAAAGACAAGGCTGAAGCGTTTGCAGCCATCTTCAGCCAGAAGTGCAGAGTGGATGACCCATCTTGGCCTCCTCCCGATATCTCCACCATCACAGAAGCCAGTCTTCAGCCAATTCGATTCACTCCACATGATATCAAGGAACAGCTGAGTGCAGTGGATACAGCAAAGGCTATGGGCCCCGACAACATCCCGGCTGTAGTGCTGAAGGCTTGTGCTCCAGAATTAGCCGCGCCTCAAGCCAAATTGTTCCGATACAGCTACAACACTGGCATCCACCTGACAATATGAAAAATTGCCCAGGTATGCAATGTCCACAAAAACCAGGACAAATCCAATCCGGCCAATTACCGTCCCATCAGTCTACTCTCAATCATCAGCAAAGTGATGGAAGGTGTCGTCGACAGTGCTATCAAATGGCATTTACTCACCAGTAACCTGCTCACAGATGCTCAGTTTGGGTTCTGCCAGGACCACTCGGCTCCAGACCTGATTGCAGCCTTGGTCCAAACACGGACAAAAGAGCTGAATTCCAGAGGTGAGGTGAGAGTGACTGCCCTTGACATCAGGGCAGCATTTGACCGAGTGTGGTACCAAGGAACTCTAGTAAAATTGAAGTCAATGGGAATCAGGTGGAAAACTCTCCAGTGGCTGGAGTCATACATAGCACAAAGGAAGATGGTAGTGGTTGCTGGAGGCCAATCATCTCAGCCCCAGGGCATGCTGCAGGAGTTCCTCAGGGCAGTGTCCTTGGCCCAACCATCTTCAGCTGCTTCATCAATGACCTTCCCTCCATCATAAGGTCATAAATCGGGACGTTCGCTGATGATTGCACATTGTTCATTTCCATACGCAACCTCTCAGAAATTGAAGTAGTCCGTGCCCGCATGCAGCAAGACCTGCACAACATCGAGTCTTGGGTTGATAAGTGGCAAATAACATTCGCGCCAGACAAGTTCCAAGCAATGACCATCTCCAACAAGGGAGAGTCTAACCACCTCCCCTTGACATTCAATGGCATTACCATCACCGAATCCCCCACCATCAACATCCTGGGGTCACCACTGACCAGAAACTTAACTGGACTAGCCACATAAATACTGTGGCTACAAGAGCAGGTCAGAGGCTGGGTATTCTGTGGCGAGTGACTCACCTCCTGACTCCCCAAAACCTTTCCAACATCTACAAGGCACAAGTCAGAAGCGTGATGGAATACTCTCCACTCGTCTGGATGAGTGCAGCTCCAACACTCAAGAAGCTCGACACCATCCAGGACAAAGCAGCCCGCTTAATTGGTACCCCATCCACCACCTTAAACATTCACTCCCTTCACCATCGGCGCACTGTGGCTTGCAGTGTGTAACATCTACAGGATGCACTGCGGCAACTCGCCAAGGCTTCTTCTACAGCATCTCCCAAACCCGCGACCTCTACCACCTAGAAGGACAAGGGCAGCAGGCACATGGGAATAACACCACCTGCATGTTCCCCTCCGAGTCACACACCATCCCAACTTGGAAATATATCGCCGTTCCTTCATCGTTGCTGGGTCAAAATCCTGGAACTCCCTACCTAACAGCACTGTGGGAGAACCTTCACCACACGGACTGCAGCAGTTCAAAAAGGCGGCTCAACACCACCTTCTCAAGGGCAATTAGGGGTGGGCAATAAATGCTGGCCTTGCCAGCGATGCTCACATCCCATAAACAAATTTTTAAAAACTTGAGGGGGAGACCAGAACTTGGGGCCATAAATATAAGATAGTCACTATAAGTCCAATAGGGATTTCAGGAGAAACCCAGAGAGTGGTTAGAATGTGGAACTCGATACCGCAAGGAGTAGTTGAGGCGACTGGCATAGATGCATTTAAGGGGAAGCTAGATAAACACACGAGGGAGAAAGGAATAGAAGAATATGCTGATAGGGTTCAATGAAGTAGGGAGGGAGGAGGCTTGTGTGGAGCATAAACACTGGCATGGACCTGTTGGACCAAATAGAACGTACAGCACAGAAACAGGCTATGTAATATGTATATGTAATAATTCCCTGAAGGTGCAGGTGCAAGTAGTTAAGGCCATAAATAAGGCTACTAGCATCATGGGTTTTATAAATACAGTCATAGAGTGCAATAGTAAAGAAATAAAGATAAATTTGTGCAAAATACTGGTTAGGTCACAGTCACAATACTGTGTGCAGTTTTACTTGTCCCATTATCGAAATGCCATGCAATTGGGTGCCCCACTATAAAAAAGACATTAAAGTTATAGAGATCATAGAATGTAGATTCACCAGGATGATGCCAGGGATGGGAAATTACAGTTATGAGGAGAGATTCAATGTTGAGCCTGGAGCAGATAAGGGTAAGCAGAGATTTAATAGAGGTTTTTAAAATTATGAAGGAGTTTAAAAGAGTGAATAGGGAAAGACTTTTTCTTCTGGTTGAGGCATCAGTCAGGAGGGGCCATCAATTTAAAATTATCACTTAAGAGAGTGAGGAGAGAAATTTCTTTACTACGAGGGTCGTTGGAACACGGTTTGCTTTGCCACAGGCAGTGCTGAGGCAGAGGCCGTTGCGTCTTTTAAAAGAAAACTGAGTAAATATTTGAAGCAGAGCACGATGCTGGGCTATGGAAAGAGAGGGGGACACTGGGATTATTGCTGCATCATAGAGCCAAGCACAAACACAATGGGCCAAATGGCCTCCTTCTGTGCTTCAAACAGCTATTGATGCTACATTTTGGTACTGAAAGCATTAGTGCCTAGTTGTTAATGTCCCCTCTTACACAAGTATCCTTGGTTTATGTTTTCAAAAGATGAAATTGATACAGAATACAGGTAAGCATGCTGAAGGAGTACTAGATCTCCAAAGATCAGAAATGGGAACCCTGGTTAATGTTGCCTATCACAAACACCTCATTGTCAACCCATCTGAGATCAACTAACTGAGCACAAACTATGGATTGAACCCAGGACCTTGCTGTTAAATATGACTCCATTACACACTATATGAGAGCAACTACCTACTGAGTCATTCAGGGGAACCTGGACAGTTCTACAGAAAATCCAGTTTGACCACAGGGATATGATGCTGTTACTCAAAAACAAATAGTTAAGTCTCGCAAACAAAATCAACACTTTACATTTTACTGTGCAACTTAATTCAACATGCAAAGCTAGCAAAAAAGCTTTACATCATTTAAAAGAAAACCCCATCAACATAAAAATGATGCACGAAGTTTGCACAGAATTGACAGACTAAAGGCAAATACTTCCTCTGTCAACTAGGTGCAGCAAAATTGTAGTTGTTGAATAAAGATGGTTTATGATTTCATTACATCAAGTGCACAGAGAACATCTTCACTCTAAGTTATTAAAAATAAATGTGGGAGGCATTTTTACTTTCAAAAAAGGAGATCCTTATTGTGAGAATGATTAAGAATAAAAACATCACTGAAAATCTCCATGTAAAAAGACATTCAATACATTTTGGTAGTTCTGTGTAAGACTAACTTTATTTTTAATATTTTAATGGTGGGCCTTGCTTTACTTTTTTTTGCATTACTTGTCTCTCAGGCCAAGCAGCAACTGTAGCTGAGGGAGTGATCAGCCAACCCACTTCCAGCCTCCACTTATGCTCAGCATTTCTGCACGATTGAGACTAAGAATTCACTGTATAGGATGATTTCAATCATAAACATCCATCCCATCATTCTGCACTGCCACACATTGGTGCTACAATGCTCTACACCTTCCTGCTGCCTGTTTAAGCTCATATATTTTCTTTCTGTGAAAATCTTCTATCCATCAAAACATTAGGGCAATTATCAGAATTTCACAAAGCTTTAGTATTACTTCCTAAGATTTACAGAAAATGCTAACATAAACACTAAAATATTTTCCACATTGTTCCAATTATATATCCAACCTTTTCCCTGTAGACTTTGATAATAATGGGAGTGCATTAAAAACAGAAATTGCACAATCTGGAAAATACTGACATGATAGACATAAACAACTGCATGCAGACTTTAATTTGGATGCTGCAATTTATACATTCACATTTTTGGCTGACAGCTCCAATGGAAGAATTGGGGATTTTACCGAGACTAAAAATGCTGCATGGCTGATGTGACCTCCCAGGCTGCAGATATTCTGTGCCCCAATGAAAAGATTCCTCAGATACTTGTCATTTTCTTGTTTCTCAGGGAATTTCCATATGCCACAACATTTTTTAAAAACTGAATGCTGGTCCTACCTGGGCAGACTGCACAACTGTGTTTGAGAGTGAACAGCTTGGGCATGGGTGGAGAAAGGGAGTTAATTTTCTACCCAAGCCACTATGAACGTTCACAGAGCATCAAAAGTGACACAGCTCAACATGAACTCTGACAAATTAATTAATATATGCATTATAAAGAAAAACTAATTGCACCAATTTACTCGGGAGAAAGCAATTCAGTTAGTATCCGAAACGAAATGTACATTCATTTTTCTCCCATTCGGTAGCAACCTTTTCAACTCATACCATGGCAAGATGAAATTGAAGACAAAGGTTTCAATAGTTCAGGTAAAGCATGACTAATGATTGCATCAAGCAGAAATTGTTTTAAAAATTGTCCTTGAAAGTGTGAGCATTTCTGCAGAACAATTAACTTAATTAACCAGAGACATGCATATTCATAAGGCTGTTAATGTCTTCCACATTCAAGCTGATAAATGTGATGTAATGACTTTCTACTCAAGCATATCTGAAATTCTTCTGAAAACTACACTAACACTAGTAGTTTTATCTTGATTGTTTCCCTCAATTATCAGTCGAAGTAGAACTGAGCAGTCCCCCAGCAACATTACTGCCCCGCAAGCAAGTAAGCAGTTATATAATGAGCTAACAGTGTATAGACTTTGAAGTTCATAGCCTAAAGTACATAGACTCTCTTGTGCTGGATTTTTTCACATGGCTTCAGAAAGCCTTTAATTTGGTGTCAGCCTAAAACACAATGCATCTTAATTATTCCCTCCTCACGTCTTTATGCCACCAGAACAATAGCGAACTGTGAGAAGGATGTTGCTTTACAGATCTCAAAAAATTTCTATTCAAATTTGATCTAGTAAAATATTTATGAAACCAAATTAAGACATTTAGGGGGAAAAATTGGGGGTCATTGGACGCAGGTAGTGTGATGCGTTAGTACCCCACGCCCAATGACCTCTGCGCAGGCAGGACGAGAGTTTCGGCTGGCATGAGGACTCACCTGCAATCAACGTTCCATTCCGGACCTTGCACTTCGATTCAATGCAATTCACACTTTCCACCAGCAGGGGGAGCCCAATCTCTTAAAGGGAGGATGTTTCTTAGAAATCTCTTAAAGGTAGCTGGTACCTGTTATTTGCTGAAAATAGCAGTCTACTGTCTGCACGGAGTCCGAACAGAGATCAGACATCGCACACGTAAAACACAGATGCAGGTCCCATCCCTATGTTTACACACTGAAGAGTTATGTCAAAACATTGAATAAAGTTTGCGCACTACTAATCCCACATCCTCCAATCTGCAAGCCAGACCTCACCAATCTGCCGATCTGAGTTGGTACCAGGTCTGCGAGAGTGCATGCACCAAGGTTCTCTGCTGATGCACTAGAGACCTTGCTCCAAGAGGTGGACAGAAAGAGGGACATCCTATATATGTGGGGGGGAGGGGGGGTGGGGGGAAGACAAGAGGCCCTCCAGAAATATACCCAAAAAGGCAGTGGGAGACGAAGTCAATGCCAAGCACACAGCATTATGAACATGGGTGCAGTGCAGGAAGAAGTTCAATGCTTTGACACAAGTGGTCAAAGTGAATGAGGTCAACTGTCAAGTGGCGTCTCCTACCAATTACAACACTAGCCGCATCCACTGCTCCATGCACTACACCCCCATCACCCACATACCAACAAACTCTTTCCACCAGTACTCAACTCTTTCAATTAGATGCTTCCTCTCACCCTCACACATTACCACTGTTTCAAGTCGCTCACCCCCAACTCACAGGCCACACATACACTGGCAGCTATTCAACCATGACAGACACATCACCCCGACACATGTCCCGCTTTCTTGCAGGAGAAGGTGGCGCATATCAGGAGGCAGCGGCATTTAGTCCCTTGAGCCTGTTCTACCATTCAATGAGATCATGGTGGACCTGTGACCTAACTCCATATATCCGCCTTAGCCCCATATCACGTAATACCGTTGGTTCACAGGAACCTATCAATCTCAGATTTAAAATTCACAGTTGAGCAAGCATCAACTGCCGTCTGCAGAAGAGCGTTGCAAATGTCTCCCAGCATTTGCGTGTAGAAGCATTTCTTAACTTCACTCCTGCACGTCTTGGTTCTAAATTTTAGGCTATGTCCCCTAGTCCTAGCATTCAAGTCTAGGAGACCTCCAAAAACAGTTACAAATGTCTCGGCAGCCAGAAGCAATAATCCAGCCACTAACCTGTAAATCCTGATTGGTCCCTTTAAATAGCGCTGGTGGGGGGTCCTCCAGGTACTCTTAAGACACGTGCAGATGGTCGGGGTTAAGATTGTGCATTGAGTTGAGCGTTAGACACCATTTTGGGACTTATCACTTTAAATCAGTGTAGCACACTGATTGTATCCATTTTCTCCCTACTTTACATGATTCCAGAGTTCGTTATCTGTGCCTACACTACCTCCTATACCAAGATGGAGTCTGATGCACGTCACACTGGAAACGTGTGCGCATCCAAGGCATCATTTTAGATGTCAGACAGGCCGTATTTAGTGCCCAATGGATTTATTATTTGCAGAAGTTAACATTTTGAAGCTATTATACCACAAAACCTAAATTAAATGCCTGGACCAATATTTTGTGTTAAGTGCTTTGTTATAAACATTAAACAGAAATAACACTTCTGCTTTCCATTTAATAACAAGTTTACACACATAGATCTAATAGAAAGCGTTCAAAATGTTTGAGGTGGCCAATGCAAACACATAATACTTATTCAAAATAATACTCTCAGGTGCGTGCCCTGATATAACAACACATTCTTCAAGTGACAGGGATAATTTCCCAGTAATCATATATCAATATAATTAAATGTCTAGTGCGTGCACAGTCTGTGTCACTCTTTGTCACTCCAAAGTGTCACATACGTAAAGTGTCTGCCACACTTGCACTTGATTGCCTCAAATATTCTATTCATAAAAAAAATCAAACCACTATTAACCGAACAATGCCGATTCCTGAAATATTACTGAGATGAGGAAAGGACACATGACTGACTGTCTAGAGCAATCTGAGATTGACAGCTAAGAGATTGGGGAATTCTCTTCCGAGTTACCATCTGATTTGGGGTGGAAAAATTAGCAGATGGGTTCTTTAAGGCTGCCATTTCAAAGCTGCCCAAAAACTGCACCTGCATTCTCCTTCCAAAAAAAACACCTGTCCCCTTTAAGACCCACCAGAAGTGCTTACTTCCCAAGGGGGAATGGCTAACCGTTTCAACCCAACCCCATCCCAAATATTTAATACCACTATAAATGTGACAGTAGAGGCTGCAACAGGTATCCCTGAGGCAGATATAGCTTGGAGGAGGCCATTCTGTATGTCCATACTGAAGGTTGGTGTTTCTTTGCCTGCATTACATTCTTGAGGGTTGAGTGGAGACTTTTGTTGCTACTTTTATTCATTTCTGCTCAAAATACTGCTTAGCACTCTATACATGGATTTCCATTTGGGAAGGCTGTGATATGAAGAACAAGAGGATGAAGACATTCAAAAGGCCACTTTAGAGGCTCTTAGAGTCAGGCATCATAGAAGGCATTTCTTCCCTACGCATGAGCATTCAGTCTCCAGTGTCTACAGACCAAGTTCTTAGGTTTCTCAATGTCTGTGCCTCCGTAGGCTATGCTTTCCCCCAGAGGTTATTGGGGAAATATGTCAACTGTTGAAGACTGGCAGCCCATTTCCATCGGGAAAACAGCACTGTCTGCACCAGTCCAGGCCACCATTGCCTTAAACTTCTTTACATGCAGATCCTTCCAGGCAACATCAGGTGATCTGTACCACATTAACCAGTCAGAAGCTTAATGCTGCATCAAGCTCACTGAGGTCTCTTCACGAGGGCTGGGCAATTAATTTCCTTCCCAATAGAACCAGAGAAGCAAAGAGAGAGAGCAGGCAGTTCTATAGGCAGGCTAGATTCCTAGGGGTGCAGGGAGCAATTGATGGAACTCATACCACTCAAAGACCCCTCTGAAAACCTCTATTTTATGAACCGAAAGCTTTCCATTCCATCTATGTGCAGCTGATGTGCAATGCTAATCACTGATCTTACATGTCAATGTCTGATGCCCAGAGAGCTACCATAACTTTTTCATCATGCAATGATCCAATATTCCAGCCCTCATCTCAGGGTGGTTAATTTGTTATCCTGTTCACTTATGTCTGATGAACCCAGTGAGGCTTCCACAGCCAGATAGGGAGAAAAGATACAATGAGGCCCATGCAACGACAAGAAGTGTCACTGGGCAGATTATAGGCATTCCTAAGATAAATCCAGTGGAACACTGCAGTGCAGCGCAGCTAGAGACTCCAGGATCATTGTAGTACATTGTATGCTTTATAACATTGCCATGAATAAAAGCTTGCTGCTGCCAGAACTTGAAGGCGATGATAATGATGACAATGAGGGGAAACTCCTGCAGCTCCACAGCATGAAGAAGCATGAAGGTGCACAGGAAGAAGCGGAAGTAGAACACGAAAAACAACAGCTGGAGAAAAAACACAATTGATTGCCCGGTGGTTACAAAAAATAACAGTTGATTCACCAAAATAAAGTCACTTCACAGCTGCCTGATCTCTCCCTACACCCTCTATAAAGCCCCTCACTGTCCAAGACTTCTGTTTAGTTCCTTCATAAGACAGAAGACTATGGGGGTTATATTGGATAACAATTAACCCGATTAACCCGTGCCCGGTTGTTGAGATTCGTGCTGCCGGATCCTCTCCATGATTTCTGCGTGCAGCCAGCGCTACCTGCGCTGTCGAGTGGCTGCACACATCAGCAAGGGGTCCGATATAGGGCTTGGCCAGCACTACATAAAGGCAGCCAGCACCTCTTAAAGGGGAGGTGCAATATCAATGCAATCGGTGGTGGAAGACAAGTGTAATGGCTGAACCTGCAAGAGAGTGTGCACCGAGGTTCGTCGATGACGCATTGGAGGCCTTGGTGGAGGAGGTGGACGCACGGAGGGCCAACCTATATTTGCAGGGAGGCAGGAGACCCTCCAGACTTAGTTACTTAAGTCAGAAACTAGAGTCTTAAACTTAAATAAAGCCAATTACATGGGTATGAGGAGTGAGCTGGCTAAAGTACATTGGGAAATTAGATTAAAGGGCATGACTGTTGATGAGCAATAGCAAACATTTCAAGAAATATTTCAATATTCTTAATGAATATACATTCCATTGAGAAATAAGAACTCCACGGGAAAAGTGATTCATCCGTGGCTAATTGAAGAAGTTAAGGATAGTATTAGATTAAAAGAAGAGGCTTATAATGTTACGAAGAACAGTATCCTGGGGATTGGGAGAGTTTTAGAAACCAGCAAATAATGACCAAAAAATTGATAAAAAGGGAGAAAATAGAATATGAAAGTAAACTAGCAAGAAATATAAAAACAGATTGTAAGAGCTTCTACAAGTATGTAAAAGGGAAGAGAGTAGTAAAAGTAAACATTGGTCCCTTAGAGGCTGAGACAGGGGAAATTATAATGGGGAATAAGGAAATGGCAGAGACATTAAACAAATATTTTGTATCTGTCTTCACAGGAGAAGACACAAAAAGCATACGAGAAATAGTGGGCAACCAAGGGGCTAATGAAAGTGAGGAACTTAAAGTAATTAATATCAGTAGAGAAAAAGTACTGGAGAAACTAATGGGACTAAAATCTGATAAATCCCCTGGATCTGATGGCCTACATCCTAGGGTTCTAAAAGAGGTGGCTGCAGAGATAGTGGATGCATTGATTATGATCTTCCAAAATTCCCTAGATTCTAGAATGGTCCCAGCAGATTGGAAGGTAGCAAATGTAACACCACTAATCAAGAAAGGAGGGAGAGAGAAAACAGGGAACTACATGCCAGTTAGCCTGAAATCGGTCATCGGGAAAATGCTGGAATCCATTATTAAAGAAGTGGTGACAGGGCACTTAGAAAATTATAATATGATTAGGCAGAGTCAACATGGTTTTATGAAAGGGAAATCGTGTTTGACAAATTTATTGGAGTTTTTTGAGGATGTAACTAGCAGGGTAGATAAAGAGGAACCAATGGATGTAGTATATTTGGATTTTCAAAAGGTATTCGATAAGGTGCCACATAAAAGATTGTTACGCAAGATAAGGGCTCATGGGATTGGGGGTAATATATTAGCATGGATAGAGGATTAGTCAACGGACAGAAAACAAAGAGTAGGGATAAACGGGGCATTTTCCAGTAGGCAGGCTGTAACCAGTGGAGTGCCACAAGGATCAGAATAGCCTCAGCTATTTACAATTTATATTAATGACTTAGATGAAGGGACCAAATGTAATGTATCCAAGTTTGCTGACGATACAAAACTAGGTGGGAAAGTAAGCTGTGAGGAGGACAGAAGGAATCTGCAAAGGGATATAGAAAGGTTAAGTGAGTGGGCAAGAAGGTGGCAGATGGAGTATAATGTAGGGAAATGTGAGGTTATTCACTTTGGTAGGAAGAATAGAAGATCAGAGTATTTTTTAAATGGTGAGAAACTATTAAATGTTGGTGTTCAGAGAGATTTGAATGTCCTTGGACAAGAAACACAGAAAGTTAGCAAGCAGGTACAGCAAGCAATTAGGAAAGTAAATGGTAAGTTGGCCTTTATTGCAAGGGGGTTGGAGTACAAGAGTAAGGATGTCTTACTACAACTGTACAGGGCTTTGGTGAGACCGCACCTGGAGTACTGTGTACAATTTTGGTATCCTTATCTAAGGAAGGATATAATTGCCTTAGAGGCAGTGCAACGAAGGTGCACTAGATTGATTCCTGGGATAAGAGGGTTGTCCAATGAGGAGAGATTGAGTAGAATGGGCGTATACTCTCTGGAGATTCGAACAATGAGAGGTGATCTCATTGAAACATATAAGATTCTGAAGGGGTTTGACAGGGTAAATGCTGAGAGGGTGTTTCCCCCGGTTAGAGAGGCTAGAACTAGGAGGCATAGTCTCAGGATAAGGGGTCTGCCGTGAGGAGGAATTTCTTTACTCAGAGGGTTGTGAATTTTTCGAATTCTCAACACCGGAGGGCTGAGGATGCTGAGTCGTTGAGTATATCCAAGGTTGAGATAGATAGATTTTTGGACTCTAGGGGAATCATGAGATATGGGGATTGGGTGGAAAAGTGGAATTGAGGTCGAAGATCAGCCATGATCTTATTGAATGGAGCAGCAGGCTCGAGGGGCCGTATGACCTAATCCTGCTCCTATTTCTTGTGTTCAGACACCAGCTGCGAGGACCAATGGGAGGAAGTGGTACTGGAAGTAAATGCCAGAAGCATTGCACCATGCACGTGGATGCAGTGCAGGAAAAAGTTCAATGATTTGACACGAGTGTTCAAGGTGAGTGAATTCAAGCGTGGCACATCCTACCAACTGCACCACTGCTCCACGCACGACATCCCCCATCTCCCACCCACCAACAAATGCTGCCCATCCGTACGCAATGCTGCACTTTGGATACTGCAAGTCACCCTCACTTAGTACCACTCTTGCAATCCACGCACCCACAATTTACAGGTCACACACACTGGCAGCTATTTAACCACGACAGGCACACCACCCAAATATCTTGCAGCACACTCAACGACACACTTCCCTCTATCTTGGAGGAGAAGGTGACACAAAACAGCCAGCAGCAGGAAAGAACGGACGGAGGACAGGCACGCCTACAGGTCCTCACCTCCACGGAGGAGACAGTGCTGGGGATCATTGAATAAAGTTGCTTTGGCAGCAATTAGGCAATTCATTTTGTCAATTTCTGCCCTCTCCTTTGCGAGAAATTGATGTGCCATAGCAAATTAAAATCACTTCCCTTGTGAGAGAATGCATCCTTATTATGGAAATGTGACACAAATATAGTTTTGCCTTGAACCAAATTTTTTAAAAAATTGTCCTTAATTTGTTTTAAATTGAGGAATATCATTTAGCTACCTTTAAAGCACAATTGTTACTATCAACAACTTTTCACCACTCCATTTATCATGGCTGTGCATTCTTAGAGCCATCTGTTTACACCTGGGATTTATGCCTTTTGATACTTTTTCTTACACAAAACCTTCATGTAGAAATTTTAGCACTGTAATATATACAATGCACTTCATTTTCCTCCATTCTACCACCAGAAAAAATAGAAAGTAAAGAATGGTTTTAATAGAGTTCCAGGCGTACAATACTGTATAACTACAGGTCTGGTATCACACTTACCTGCACCATCTTTATCATCACTAACACCTCACCTAAGAATAACACTGAAAAAAGGAGGCTGTTATTAGTGATTAACTGAAATGACTTCAATATTAAAGATAAACACAACCTGATATGTATATATAAAGGGCAAAACCTGTCAGTAAATATAATAACTTATATTCAGATAGCACCTTTACCATTGCAAAACATCCCAAAGTACTTCACTGTTCAAGATTAGGAGGAAAATTATGGGAGGTACCAAAGCTAGAGTTGAAGAGGTATGTTTTAAGAAGACTTAAGGTGCTGTAGAGGGCACAGATGAGGACTTCCAAGGCCCAGGTTACAAAAGACGAATTGTAACTGCACACCAGGAACTGTCAGGTGCATTGGACTGCCTGTTGGAGGTTACGCAATATGGTGGAAAGAGTGCCGTTACATCGAAACTATAGCACAGAAACAGGCCATTCGGCCCAACTGGTCCATGCTGGCGTTTATGCTCCACACAAGCTTCCTCCCTCCCTACTTCATCTAACCTTATCAGGGTATCCTTCTATTCCTTTCACCCTCATGTGCTTATCTAGCTTCCCCTTAAATGCATCTATGCTATTTGCTTCAACTACTCCTTGTGGTAGCACGTTCCACATTCTTACCACTCTTTGGGTAAAGAAGTTTCTTCTGAGTTTCCTATTGGATTTATTAGCGACTATTTTATATTTATGACCTCTAGTTTTTTGACTCCCCCACAAGTTTAAACATTTTCTCTACATCTACCCTATCATTATCTGAAAGACCTCTATTAGGTCACTTCTCAGCCTTCGCTTTTCTAGAGAAAAGAGCTCCAGCCTGTTCAGCCTTTCTTGATAAGTATATCCTCTCATTTCTGGTATTATCCTTGTGAATCTTTGTTGCACCTTCTCCAATGCCTCTATATTCCTTTTTACAATATGGAGACCAGAACTGTGCACAATTCTCCAAGTGTGGTCTAACTAAGGTTCTGTACAAGTTTAACATAACTTCTTTGCTTTTCAACTCTATCCCTCTGGAAATGTAGCCTAGTACTTGATTTGCCTTTCTTATGTCCTTATTAATCTGCGTCGTTACTTTTAGTGATTTGTGTATCTGTACCCCTAGATCCCTTTGCTCCTCTATCCCATTTAGACTCTTATTATCCAAGCAGTATGTGGCCTCCTTATTCTTCCTACCAAAATGCACCAACTCACACTTATCTATATTGAAATTAATTTGTCAATTACATGCCCATTCTGCAAGTTTATTAATGTCCTCTTGCATTTTGACGCATTCTTCTTTTGTATTAACTACACCCCACAATTTGGTGTCGTCTGCAACTTTTGAAATTGTACTTTCAACTTGTGTAGGAATTGGAGGAGTCTACTTCCAACTTGTGTAGTACTAACACATGGTACTCCCCCTCATTTTTCCTCTAATGACTGGGTAGTAAGAGGAAGGGTGGACCCGATTAGGGACCAAAAAGGAGATCTACGCATGGAGGCAGAGGGCATGGCTGAGGTACTAAATAGAAGTACTTTGCACTGGTCTTTACCAAGGAAGAAGGCACTGTCAAAGTCACAGTAAAAGAGGTAGTTGAGATACTGGATGGCTAAAAATTGATGAAGAGGAGGTATTAGAAAGGCTAGCTGTACTTAAAGTAGATAAGTCACCGGTCCGGATGGGATCCATCCCAGGTTACTGAGGGAAGTAAGGGTGGAAATTGCAGAGGTACTGGCTATAATCTTCCAATCATCCTTAGATACGGGGGTGGTGCCAGAGGACTGGAGAACTGTAAATGTTACACCCTTGTTCAAAAAAGGATGTAAGGATAAACCCGGCAACTACAGGCCAGTCAGTTTAACCCCAGTGGTGGAGTAACTTTTCAAAACGATAATCCGGGACAAAGTTAATAGTCACTTGGAGAAGTGTGGATTAATAAAGGACAGCCAGCACGGATATGTTAAAGGCAAATCATGTTTAACTAACTTGATTGAGTTTTTTTTGAAATGAGGTAACAGAAAGGGTCGATGAGGGCAATGCAGTTGATGTAGTGTATATGGACTTCCAAAAGGCAATTGATAAAGTGCCGCATAATAGGCTTGTCATCAAAGTTGAAGCCCATGGAATAAAAGGGGTAGTGGCAGCATGGATACGAAACTGGCTAAGTGACAGAAAACAGAGAGTAGTGGTGAACGGTTGTTTTTTGGACAGGAGGGAGGTATACAGTGGTGTTCGCCAGGGGTCAGTACTAGGACCACTGCTTTTCTTGATATATATTAATGACTTGGACTTGGGTGTATAGGGCGCAATTTCAAAATTTGCAGATGACACAAAACTTGGAAGTGTACTGAACAGTGAGGAGGACAGTGATGGACAGGCTGGTGAAATGGGTGGACATATGGCAGATGAAATTTAACGCAGAAAAGTGTGAAGTGATACATTTTGGCAGGAAGAACGAGGAGAGGCAATATAAACTTAATGGTACAATTCTAAAAAAGAGTGCAGGAACAGTGATCTGGGAGTGTATGTGCACAAATCTTTGACAGTGGCAGTACAGGTTGAGAAAGCTGTTAAAAATGCATACGGAATTCTGGGCTTTATAAATAGAGGCATAGACTACAAAAGCAAGGAAGTTATGATGAACCTTTATAAAACACTGGTTCAGCCACAACTGGAGTATCGTGTCCAATTCTGGGCACAGCAGTTTTGGAAGGATGTGAAGGTCCTAGAAAGGGTGCAGAAAAGATTTACTAGAATGGTTCCAGGGAAGAAGGACTTCAATTACGTGAGTAGAATAGAGAAGCTGGGGTTGGTCTCCTTTAGAGCAGAGAAGGTTGAGAGGAGATTTAGGGTGGTTAGGATCAGGAATACACTGCCCGAGGGGGAGGCAGATTCAATCATGGCCTTCAAAAGGGAACTGGATAAGTACTTGAAAGGAAAACATTTGCAGGGTTACGGGGAAAAGGTGGGGGAGTGGGACTAGCTGGATTGCTCTTGCATAGAGCTGGCACGGACTCGATGGGCCGAGTGGCTTCCTTCCGTGCTGTAGTCTTTCAATGATTCTATGATTTGATAGAGGTATTCAAAATCATGATGGGTCTAGACAGTGTAGATAGAGAGAAACTGTTCCCATTGGCGGAAGGGTCAGGAACCAGAGGACATAGATTTAAAGTGATTGGCAAAAGATCCAAAGACGACATGAGGAAAAGCTTTTTTACACAGCGAGTGGTTATGATCTGGAATGTACTGCCTGAGGGGATGGCGGAGGCAGAATCAATTGTGGCCTTCAAAAGAGAATTGGATAAGTACTTGAAGGGAAAAAATTTGCAGGGCCACAGGGAAGGGGCGGGGGAGTGGGACTAGCTGGATTGCTCTTGCAAAGAGCCGGCACAGGCTCAACAGGTCGAATGGCCTCCTTCTGTGCTGTAACCATTCTATGATTCTATAAAGAAATCTCATTTTAAAATGTCTTTTTATAGAACTAATGCTTACAAAGGCTTTATTGCAGGGAGGCCTAATGTAGACCATTAGGGCAAATTCATTGATCCCTCATTTCCTCCAGAGACCAATGCTCAAAGAAAGTGCAGGTCAGAAATAGGACTTAAACATTGCACCCCAATACTATGACTCTACACTCCCTTCGAGTTTGGCTTGACACTGAAAACACTGGATCAGTGAATTAATCCTATTATATTTAAGAATATTTTCTATGAGAAAACAAAATGTTTTTATGACAGGACTTCATTTAGTCAATGTTGTGCTGAACTATATATTTTGTGATTTTTTTACATTATTAATTCAACTAATGAGTTAAATGGAATTTTAGTTTGCAGGCTATATATTTTTGACCTAGTTATTCTGTTGTCAATTATTACAAGTTATTCGAAGTTGTGCAATGATTGAAATTTGGAATAGATTGTTCAAACTGGTAAAAGAAATTGTATGTACTAACAAAACATACAACAGACTGCAAAAATGATACAGAACAATGTAAAGCTTACTGCTTGATGTTAAAATATAAGGGCCAGATTTTGCTGTGAGCGGCGGATGAACGGCACCAGCCGTTTGTTAGACTTGCACTTTCCCATAGGCTTTCTATGAGCTTTTGCATGGCAAGATCCTGTAAATTAGAGATCCAAAAAGCTCATTGCCCTCTACAGAGCATCCATGACCTGTGTGAACAGAGCAAGCAGCTGTGTATCTTTAACCAGTCAGATTGAAGCATCATTAATGAGTGGCGCAGACTGAACCAGGAAGCATAAGTTTGAATAGTGAATTTAATGTTAAATCAGGTACTGTAAGCAAAATAAAGCGAGGGAAAAAAAGATTGAATTAAGAGACAGAAAGAAAAAGTAAGAAAACATTTTTTATTTCAATTTTTATTTAAATGTCCAACAATAATTAATACCTGAAGGAATTAGACTCCACACTTGTAAAAGTTAATTTTTAGTGCCAGAGAGGTTGTTTGGCAGTAATTAAGACTTACCACGTTGTTAAAATGGTACTTACACTGGAATAGACAAGCCCCAACTTTTTTTGGCAAGATTAGTCTGTATCTATCAGGTAAGTACAGGAACTTCACACTGTTCAATATTTGAGGAGCCAGACAACGAGATGCCATTTTCGTGTAGCTTTTGGAGGAGCATCACATCTCGGCCAGCAACTTCCGGATTTCCATGTTTAGCTGCACATTTGCGGTTGCCGAAAATGTCCGATTTGCACATGAATAACGGTGAGCGTCATTAACCTCCCCGTTGTTTTTACAGCAAGATCCGGCACAATACTATAAATAAGAGATATTTGAAAAGAAGTTCAGACTTTATAATCTGCATAGTAAATAGTAGAGGAACCCTACTAAAACTGAACTCAATGGGGATTAGCCAGAAAACTCCCAGTGGTTGGAGTCATACACGGCATATAGAAAGATGGTTGTGATTGTTGGAGACCAATCATTTCAACTGTAGGACATCGTTGCAGGAGTTCCTCACGGCAGCGTCCTAGGCTCAATTATCTTCAGCTGTTTCATCAATAACCTTCCTTCCATTGTAAGATTAGAAGTGGGCTGCTGGCTGATGATTGCACAGTGTTCAACTCCATTTGCAATTCCTCAGGTAATGAAGCAGTCCATGCCCAAATCCAGCAAGGCCTGGACAACATCCAGGCTTGGGCTGACAAGTGACAAGCGACATTCTCGCCATATAAGGGCCAAGCAATGGTCATCTACCTGCCCTTGACATACAACGGCATTAGCATCGCTGAGTCCTGCACCATCAACATCCTGGGGGTCAGCACAATGACTAGAAACTCAACTGGACCAGCCACATAAATGCCGTGGCTACTAGAGCAGGTCAAAACTGGGTATTCTGCAGCAAGTGGCTCACCTCCTGACTCCCCAAAGCCTCTCCCCCACCTACGAGGCACAGGTGTGTGATGGAATAATCTCTACTTGCTTGGATGAGTGCAGCTGCAACAACACTCAAGACAAAGTAGTTTTCTTGATCAGAACTTCATCCAGTAACCTAAATATTTACCCCGCTCCACCACCAGTGTACAGTGTCTGCGGTGTGTACTATCTACAGGATGCACTGCAGCAACTTGCTAAGACTTCTTCGGCAGCACCTCCCAAAACTGAGAAATCTACCACCTAGAAGGGCAGCGGGTACATAGGAATACCATCACCATCAGGTTCCCCTCCAAGTCACACACCATCCTGACTTGGACATATATCACCTATCTTTCATCGTCACTGGACCAAAATCCTGGAACTCCCCATCTAACAGCATTTTGGGAGCACTTTCACCAGACGGCGCGCTACTACCTTCTCAAGGGCAACTAGGGAGGGGCAATAAATTCCAGCCTTGCCAGCAAAGGCCACACTCTGAGAATGAAAAAATATAGCATTTGAACCCTTGGGTTGGATTGATGCTTTAAATTTCCTGACAGATATTTAATAATTATACTGAAGTTAAAATTCCTATTCTTCCAATTGCTGGTAGAATTTTTTTGTATTTGATGAAAACTGTATTATCCTTCAGTGCATATTGCCAGATTTATAGCAAAAAATCTTTCTGCAAAGCTAACAAAGAACAAAATAGCTTGAAAATTGTGTTAGGTTTCAACATAGGAATCTAAAATAAAAATATATTTAGATTGTTTACATTCAATGATGTTTCCCAATAAGATGTAGATTGAAAAGAGTTACTGATGATTGGGACATAGACACAAGATATATAACAAGATATATAGCACTGAAATTCCAAATTCATATTTTGCAGTAGTTTACTAGTTTATATGTACTATAGGTAGAAAAGTGTTTCCAATGTATTTCCTACATTTTGACCTATTGGCACAATATAAATATATTCCTTTGGGTTTTTCCTGTCTTTTTGGTTTGTAATAAACAATTGTTCACAAATAATTTCAACATGCGCTAATGAAGAGAAACATAGACTGTAAGCATGTCCAATTTGCATGGAGTGTCATGTTGGAGAGCTTCCATCTCTACTCTGAATATCAGAGCATCGATAGCAACTGGAGTTATCAAGGTGAGGTCATATTGCATGAACTTCAGAATAAACAAGCCTTCTGCAGTTTAAATATCAAATATGTAATGTGGCCATTTCTGAGATGTGGTAAGCTGTATTCACTTACATACATTTTTGTTTAGGTATACAGAAAATATGCATCATAAACATTTATTTTATCTTAAGCGGCTAGGGAAACAAGGATTTAAAGCATTAGCAGATAATGCTCTCAAAATATATAAAGCACTGGCTACGTTCCAAATATATTAGTTCATTTAGTTTAAATCCTCATTGTTTGTCCACCATTGTCAAGTATAAATACAATAGTCAGAGATATGTCCAGATGATGCATCAGTACCATATTCCTGCACATATAGGGATATATTTTCCTCTGATGTTAATGGTAACTCATCGCAGTTTTGCCACACAACCTGGAATGTGTGTACGGAATTAGTTTGTCAATACCTGTAAAGGCTAATCTTAGAAAGATGTGGGATATGAGTGGGGAGAAAGTACATCCTTAACTCTATTCACACCAGGCAGTAATTATTGTTGAAAAATCAGAGAACTCCCCCATATTGATCCAACTAAAAATATCAGTTTTCATGACCCAACCTCACACCCAATTTCTCCAATCAACTTTCTGATGACAGCTCCCCAATTCAATGACATTTGATACATTCAAGCAAATGAACTTGTGGTTGACAAGTGCACCATTCTTGAAATGGAGGGTATAGATATTTTGGAGATCAAGTTATAAGTGTCAGCATTTCTTTTAAGGTTTGAATGAAATAAATTCAATTCAATTCTCATACTCCAATGAATGACCTTGACGTGGAATGTATATGAGAAATTCATTTACAGTCCCCACTTATCCCAGAGAGCTGCCTACATCGGGCAAATAGCGTTAACCATTTGTCATCACCATCGGCGTCAATTACAACAGCGCCGCTTAAAACATATTAAGCGTGCCAACTAATTTGGGCAGTTCAAGGAGCTTTAATCAGCTGTTCTCACCTGTTTAAAGTGCGATTACTTTAATGATATGTCTGTCATTATCCTTTCATGATTTCTGCGACTTGGATCAGGCAGCCCCGTCACCTCCAGCAACCCCCACCTTTGCCCTGGGCCTCTAGAACTCTTCTGACTTCCGCGAGCCCTTATCAGCTTGTTGAGCTCCTCGTTGTAGCGGATGGCAAGCTGCAAGTGGTGGGAGATGATACACACCTTCTTGTTGTCCCGCGCCACTTTGCCTGCCAGCTCCAGGATCTCGGCTGCTAGCAGCTAAGTACACTGGGGCCCCAGCACCGATGCTTTTGCAGGGGCTTTACCTTTGGAAGAAGGCGAGTACTCTTTTGCACCATAGCACAGATGGGTATCTGTTTATAATGTGCATATACATTAAGATAAAGCAGCCAGCAAGGGATTCAACCAAAACTAGTGTTATTCTGACAACTAGTGTAAAAAAAGTACTCTTTTTAAGTTTCTTGGTTACACCATTCACTGCGTATAGCGGGCAAATCTCGTCGACAACAACACGCCTGCCATAAGCGATGGGGACTGTATTAGATTCAGCCGTATCTAGATAATACTGACACATAACTTCATACCCATAAACATCAAGCCTCTCCATATTAACAATGGTGCATCTATCAGCTGTGATTCATTCACCCGAGTATTTGAGCTGCCATCAGGAATCAATTTGGGCCAGGAGGGCTGACGTCGAGGTAAATTTTAAACTGTGAGCCAGGAAAGGGGTGTTGGGGGGGGGGGGGGGGGGGGGGGGTGGCATTTCTGGGTGTAAAATCCAGAAGGTAAGTGGGCAGGTCGCGATCTTTACTGAGGCCAATTAATTGCACTTCCGGGTTTCACAGGCTGGCTGGCTGTCGGGAGGGCCGCAGCCGTGGATCGGAGGGAGGGAGGGTTCATGGGCTGGGGAGGAGTTCGGGGGAAGATCATTGGTGTGGGGGGGCAAAGAAGAGATCAGGGGGCCGGGAAGAAGATCACAGTCACTGGAGGCCCAGTGAGGAGTCAGAGGTAGGAGGTGGTCCTGTTGGCCAGGTGAGCTTGTTGGTCCTGGGTGAAGCACTCCTGCTCCTCCGGGCCGACAAGCAGTGCAATAAAAGCATGCACCTCATGAATCTGGCCCTTTCCTGCCTGCTTTCACCTGACGTGAATGGGAAGCAATGGGAAACCCAAACAGGTAAGGTTGTTTTATTATTCCAATACACAAAATATTAAGTACCTCAAAGAGGTGCATTGCCCTTTTAAGTATTGGCCCACCGGCTTTAAGTGGGGGTGGGACTTCCTGGTGTCTGCTGTCCACACATACACAATCCTGCCTGGTTAAACCCAGAAGTAGGCGTGTTGGAGCTGGGATGCGGACCTGCTTTGAAAACGGAAGATTTTTTACTCCCCATCCGCCCCCAACCCACCCGTTCTTGGGAGTTAAAATTTACCCCCAGGAGTTGGGTCAGGTTGCAAATTTTTAAAACCTTTATCAGTTATGTCCACCTAAGTTTTGCTCCCTCTGTGGTTGGATTAAGTACAGTTCTTTCAGTTTTCCTGGTTAGTGCCAAATTAAATGTTTAGGAAGCGTGAAAATAGAATTATTTCATGTGACTTACGGTTGGCCGGTTTTCTGCAATTACCACTATCAAATTTATAATTTCATTAATTTAACTAGAAGTTAATTGTTGCCAGCCACCATTTTGAATCAAAGGTATGCAAACATAAAATAATTAAAGAAGAAAGCTTTGTTTTTACTGAAAGAGAAAAATATACCTCATGAGCCTTAAATTTTCATTGTTTTACATTATCCTGTCTGATCTTTAAATATCTGTCCAATGGACATTATAAATTATAGGAAATGCTGGCTTTAGACATGCATCAAATGTTCAGTATGATAGGCAGATCATAATTGTGCATAGTTTAAAAACTCCAGTTCATGCTAATTATCCAAGATTTATTATGTAATTGGAAAGTACTACATAAGTTAAATGTTGAAGTATGGACCCGATCTGTAAACATGGTCTCATTAAATATTACAATATGATTTTACTCCACACAGTCTATGTTAGTTTTGTAAGAATAAACTGCTTTTCTCAAAATCCATCAGTCTAGCATCTTAATTAGTTTCAATAGTGGCAAAATATTGTAATGATAATGGAATTAAACAGACTTAAATGGCAGTAGAAACTGGATATTTTCAGTAAAATATCCTTCGACTACCAGTGGAAATATCATTACCATAAAAATACTCAATTATAGGAAGTGTTCTGAAAACACACAATCTTGCCACTGCAAAATGTTTATTGCACAAAATACAGCTCTATGGTAATTTGGAAAACATATTATCTTAGTAACATTATCACAGATAGTCTCAGATACATTTCTGGAAATATATTTTCTGTGACCATGTATTGTAACTGCAATAAATCCCTAAACCTCAATCTCCCAGGTAAAATTTGTCCCTTAAGAATTATCCTTAAGAGTTTTAAAATGACAATCACATTGAATTCTCACTTACACACTTTATGTATATTGACAGATGCATTTGAGACAATACCTGTAATACTGCATGAAAAATAAAAACATAGCCCTATTATCATCAATATAAAGGCTCACAACACTGGTAATGAAATCCTTTCAGGAAATTAATTGTCAGATAGAAAATGTAATAGTAACACTTGAAATTTTCTGAGATGCCATTAAAGATGTCTAACTGAAATATTCTACTTAGAATAAAATCATCCAGTTTATCATTTAAAGACAATCAACAATGATTTCAGTACAGAGAATCAATTGGCTCCCGAGCCAGTATTCCTTACAAATAAATGTCCCCCAATCATGTCCCTAATAACTGATGCAAACCATGTATATAAATAATATATTATATATATATATATATATCTATATTATAGCACCATAATAAATGCTAGACGTTTAACTTAAATTATGGAGGGGTGATGAACAGAATAAGGACAGATGCAGATCCAAATGAGTCAGCACTTTCTAAGCCCACCTGCTGGTATTATGCCGAGAGGAAGTGGTGCTCTGACAGGCGTGAAGTTGGAATCTATGTCCCTCCCAGCATCAATCTGGGCTCGCAGGAGTAAAGCATGGGCCACTTCACTTACAGTCCCATCACCACCCACACACACCACTCTGTAAGAGCAACAAACAGAACATTATAAAAAATGATACTGGAGGAATCATTGTATATCGTTTAAATAAGCAAGACTATAATCATACCTTTTTGAGGGGAGTCATAGAGTCATAGAGTCATACAGCACGGATAGAGGCCCTTCGGCCCATCGTGTCCGCGCCGGCCATCAGCCCTGTCTACTCTAATCCCATATTCCAGCATTTGGGAGTGATAGTAAACATGGCCTATTTAATGCAACTTTAAATTAGACCGTATAATGTTTCTCACTGATATTTGTAGAGATATTGTTGATCAGTGCCCAGTCTCAACCTCTTCAGCAGGCTGGGCTAATCACCATGTGATTCCAATGTTAGTACTTTCTGAATAGTGATCTTATGAAGGGCACATATAGCAACCACTTTAGTTACGTGGATAGACTGGAGAAGCTGGGGTTATTCTCTTTGGAACAGGGATGGTTGTAAGGAGATTTGATAGAGGTATTCAAAATCACGAAGGGTCTAGACAGAGTAAATAGAGAGAAACTGTTCCCAAAATTTGCAGGGCTACGGGGAAAGGATGGGGGAGTGGGACTAGCTGGATTGCTCTTGCATAGAGCCAGCATGGACTCAATGGGCCGAATGGCCTCCTTCCATGCTGTAACCTTTCCATGATTCAATGCAAAAGACCTGCATGTGCCCATCCAGATTTATCAAGGCAGCGAAAGCTCATGTTGACTTGAGCAAGTTTGATTTTTTTAGTTCCCATAATGTCTTTGCAAATAAAAAAGAGAAACACTGCAATTAGAAATACATCAGGTTCGTTAGCATCTATAAAGAGAAAAGGCACCTGAGGAAGTTGCCCCACAACAAACCCCAAGGTGACTGGGAATCTAAGAATGACCAGGAAGAGGTATAGGATGATGATAACTTGCACATATTTGCTGGCCAGCCACAATATTAATCAGCAAGGTTGCTGAATGTGTTTAAGATCAGGATGGCCCAAAGTCTAAATGTTTTGGCTCTGGTTGTCCCAACACTGGAAGTTAAACAATTTGTCAGGATCTCAGAGATCCTAGTTTTCAACCTCCCTGGGATTCCTACTATTCTTCTTTCTTTGGATCAATGTTAAAGAAGTTTAGGCAAATATGCACAAGCAGCCCCCAACCATGATAAAATTACAGGAATTATCAGATCCACTATATCACCAATGCTATACAAAACCCTGGTTAGACCGCACCTGGAGTACTGTGAGCAGTTCTGGGCACCGCACCTTCGGAAGGACTTATTGGCCTTGGAGGGAGTGCAGCGTAGGTTTACTAGAATGATACCCGGACTTCAAGGGTTAAGTTACGAGGAGAGATTACACAAATTGGGGTTGTATTCTCTAGAGTTTAGAAGGTTAAGGGGTGACCTGATTGAAGTTTAAGATATTAAGGGGAACGGATAGGGTGGATAGAGAGAAACTATTTCCGCTGGTTGGGGATTCTAGGAGTAGGGGACACAGTCTAAAAATTAGAGCCAGACCTCTCAGGAGCGAGATTAGAAAACATTTCTACACACAAAGGGTGGTAGAAGTTTGGAACTCTCTTCCGCAAACGGCAATTGATACTAGCTCAATTGCTAAATTTAAATCTGAGATAGATAGCTTTTTGGCAACCAAAGGTATTAAGGGATATGGGCCAAAGGCAGGTATATGGAGCTAGATCACAGATCAGCCATGATCTTATCAAATGGCGGAGCAGGCACGAGGGGCTGAATGGTCTACTCCTGTTCCTATGTTCCTACACACTCCACCAGCCACTGATTCAATGGTTGTATACCAGATGCTAATGCATCGTGATAAAGTGACCACCCAGGAGATTAACCTTGTACTGCCTGATTAAGGATCCAAACAACTAGACTCGTGAAGCAGAAAGAGCTTTGCGCTGGTTTTTCAAAATGAAAATTATAATTACAGCGGAACTGCCATCATCTAAACTCCAATTATCCATCTTCCAGATTATCAGTCAAAACGTTAGCAGGACAAAAGCTTTGTACTAAATGTCATATCATGATCTGACATAAATCAACCTCTAGCAGCCTGAGATAGCTTAAATTCAGTTTGCTATTTGCACTGTGCTGATCTTCATTCCATGGATGACCAACTGATAGCCCTAGAGCCACCGGTGACCTCTGAATCCTTCCAATCTGGCCCTCAAAGACCAGATAGCTTAGTTCTATTTGTGTCTATGTTTCTTATTCACTGGCTTGTTCTGTTTGAATTTTCTAGGCCTGGAGATTTAGAAAGGGATGTTCTTCGTGCTGTTGCATCATCGGTGAATAAACCTTAGTTCAGAACATCAAGATGTATTAGTATCTGCAATTTGAGATATATGCAAACTAATGGGAACATAGACTTAATCTTTATATGTCATCGCCGGCATTCCACAGTCTGTACCTATGCAGCCGATAAAGACTAAATCATAAGCATTCCTGGCCTAGAGTATTGTATAATAACTAAGATAAAAAGTGGGGGATTCTTGATTATCTGCCCATTTCTATTATCCACCAGTGTGTAGGAGAATCCCTTCCATTAGAGTGGATAATAAAGGGTCCATTGGACTTATTTAACTCATAGAATATAACTTCTGAAACAATTACTCATTCCACATACTACAACAAGAACAACTTGCACTTATATAGTGCAAGGGTTGATGTTGCATAAATGGACTTTCAAAAGGCGTTTGATAAATTACCACATAATAGACTTGTTAGCAAAATTGAAGCCCATGGAATTGAGGGGGCAGTGGCTGCGAGGATATGAAATTGGCTAAGGGACAGAAAGCAGAGAGCTTTTTGAGGCCGGAGGGAAGTATGCATTGGTGTCAATGACCTGGACTTGGGTAACAAGGCATAATTTCAAAGTTTGTAGATGATATGAAACTCAAAAAAATAGTAAACAGTAAGGAGAATAGTAACAGACTTCAGGAGGACATGGAATGGTGAAATGGGCAGATGAAATTTAACGCAGAGAAGTGTGAAGTGATTCATTTTGGTAGGAAGAATGAGGAGTGGCAATATAAACTAAATGGTATAATTTTAAAGGGGGTGCAGGAACAGAGAAACGTGGTGGTGTAGGAACACAATCTTTGAAGGTGGCAGGACAAGTTGAGAAAGCTGTTAAAAAGGCATACGGGATCTTTGGCTTTATAAACATTTGCCTGAGGAAGGAGGAAATCTCCGAAAGCTTGTGAATTTAAAATAAAATTGCTGGACTATAACTTGGTGTTGTAAAATTGTTTACAATTTATAAATAGGGGCATAGACTACAAAACCAAGGAAGTTATGCTAAACCTTTATAAAACACTGGTTGGGCCCCAGTTGAAGTATTGTGGCCAATTCTAGGCACCACGCTTTAGGAAAGGTATCAAGGCCTTAGAGAGGGTGCAGAGGAGATTTACTAGAACGGCACCAGGGTTGAAAGACTTCAGTTACATGGAGAGTCTAGAGAAACTGGGGTTGTTCTCCTTAGAGCAGAGAAGTTTAAGGAGATATTTGATAGAAGAGTTCAAAGTCATGAAGGATTTTCATAGAGTAAATAAGGAGAAACTGTTTCCAGTGGCAGAAGGATCAGTAACATCTCAAGGCATTTGGGAAAATCAAAAAGAATGGATATCACCTATGGTGGTAGAATTAGGAGAACTGACCGAAAGCTTAGTCAAAAAGGGTTTGGAGAAAGCTTTTGAAGAACAAAAGAATGAAAGTACTTGTATTTATATTGTGCCTTTCACGAACTCAGGAGGCCCCAAAGCGCTTGACAGGCAATGAAGTAATTTTGAAGTGTTGTCATTGTTCTAATATAGGGAAATGCAGCAGCTAATTTATGCACAGCAAGATTCCACAAACAGTGAGCTAAATGTCCAATTAATCTGTTTTTTAATAATGTTAGATGAGTGATTAAAGTTAACCTGAACACCAGTAGACCTCCCCTGCTCTTTTTCAGTGACATGGGATCTTTTATGTCCACCTAATAGTGCAGATAGGGCATCGGTTTAGCATCTCATTAGAAAAACAGCACCTCAGACAGTGCATGACTCCTTCAATATTGTACTGAAGTGTCAGCCTAGATTATGTGCTCAAGACTCTGGAGTGGGACTTGAACCCACAACCTTCTGATTCAGAGACTTCTAAAGATAGAGACACAAGAAAGGAAGCAGAAGGGTTTAGGGATGGAGTTGTAGAATGTCAGGCTAAGCTGGCTTATTGTTCTGCCACCCATGGTGGGTGGAAGTAAAGGGGATATACAGAAGGCCAGAGAGTCAGAAGACCGAAGGGTGGGGAAGGGATGTAAAGCTAGAAATGTAGGTTGCAAAGCTAGGGTGGGCAAGGCCTTGGAGTGATTTGAAGATGAGGATGAGGATTTTAAATTCAATGCATGGGAGTCGCAGAGGCAGTGTAGATCAGCGAGAATGGGGATGACGGGCAGGCAGGTCTCATTAGGAATAAAATACAGGCCGCTGAGTTTTGTATGAGTTGGAGATAATGGAGGTGGAAGAATAGAAGATTACGTCAAGAGTGGACTTTTGAGGGTGATGATGGAGCTTTTGAAAGGGGAACGGAGTGCACCTGAGCAAAGCGAGCCTTTAATAAGATTAGCAGGCCTGGAGGCCAGAAAATATAATTGAGTGGTTAAGCAAGGGTGGTGAGTGGATCAAGAGAGTGGAAGGTAGGACTGAGTGCACAGTTCTGGTCTTCATATTGTAAAAAGGATATAGAGGCATTGGAGAAGGTGCAAAAAAGATTCACAAGGATGATATCAGACCTGAGAGAAAATACTTATCAGGAAAGGCTGAACAGGCTGGGGCTCTTTTCTCTAGGAAAGAGAAGGCTGAGGGGTGACCTGATAGAGGTCTTTAAGATAATGAAAGGGTGTGATAGGATAGATGTAGAGAAAATGTTTAAATTTATGGGGGAGTCCAAAACTAGAGATCATAAATATAAGACAGCCACTAATAAATCCAATAGAGAATTCAGGGGAAACGTCTTTACCTATAGAGTGGTAAGAATGTGGAACGTGCTACCACAGGAGTAATTGAGGCAAATAGCATAACTACATTTAAGGGGAAGCTAGATAAGCACATCTGGGAGAAAGGAATAGAAGGGTATGCTGACAGGGTTAGGTGAAGAAGGGTGGGAGGAGGCTCAAACGCCAGCATAGACCATTTGGGCCGAATCGCCTTTTTCTGTGCTGTAGCCTCGATGTTACTCCATGTCTCAAGGAAATAAGGAGAGAGGCCAAAGTGGGAATTAATGATAAAGGCTACACCACTGCCAATGCAGTTTGACAGGGCAAATAATGGAATGTGCAGCCAAGTGGGGAGACGTCGGTGAGTGGAAAGGTGTCACCACTCACGTGCAAAGTTTCTTTTAGGGCCAGGATGTCAATGGCTTCATCCACGAAGAGGTCATAGATGGT
This sequence comes from Heptranchias perlo, assembly GCF_035084215.1. NCBI lineage: Eukaryota > Metazoa > Chordata > Chondrichthyes > Hexanchiformes > Hexanchidae > Heptranchias > Heptranchias perlo. The sequence continues at coordinate 58,401,448 of NC_090331.1, forward strand.
GAGGGTCCTGTTTGTGAGTGAATGTTCTGCAGGACAATGCGGAGAAGAACAGCGATTGATCCACTGGCAGGGTGGAGAGGGACAATGGAAGAAATAAGAGAATGGGAAGGCGGTTAGAGAGATTATCCCTCAAGGAAACTAAGTGTGGCAGAGAATACAAAAGAAAGGGCAGAGGGAAGTCATGGATTTGCCAAAGAGGGACACAATCCCTGGGTTAGTGGTAAGATAGAAGGTTAGCTAGGAGTGCTTTCGAGCAAGCAGTGGGATTAAGAAGTTCATGGTGTTGGAAAAGGTGTAAATGAAAGGGGGAATAGCTAGATGAGATGACAGCAGTGCAGGGCAAGGAAATTACTAAAAAAAGAAAAGTGGAGAGCCTGGGTTTAGAGCAGCAGCCAACATGAGTGAGGAGTGGACAGAGGGAGACCTGAAATTAAATGGACCAGTGATAGATAGCTAAGACAAATAGGGCCATAGTACAAAAAATGTTAAGATATCTAAAAATATTAAGACAAATCTAAAGGCACTGTATCAGGAAGCATTCGTAATAAGGTAGACGAATTAACAGCACAAATACATGTAAATGGATATGATATAATTGCGATTATGGAGACATAGCTACATGGTGACCAAGGCTGGGAGCTGAATATCCAAGGGTATTCGATATTTAGGAAGGACAGGCAAAAAGGAAAAGAAGTGGTGGCGTTGTTAGTAAAGGATGAAATCAGAGCAATAGTGAGAAAGGATATTGGATCAGAAAATCAAGATGTAGAATCAGTCTGGGTGGAGTTAAGAAGCACCAAGGGGCAGAAAACACTGGTGGGAGTTGTCTATAGGCCTCCAAACAGTAATTGTAATGTAGGGGATGGCATCAAACAGAAAATTAGAGATGCATGTAACAAGGGTACTACAGTAATCATGGGTGGCTTTAATCTACATATAGACTGGCCAAACCAAATTAGCAATAATACTGTGGAGGATGAATTCCTGCAGTGTGTACGAGATGTTTTTTTAGATCAGTACGTTGAGGAGCCAACTAGGGAACAGGCTATCCTAGATTGGGTATTGTGCAATGATAAGTGGTTAATTAATAATCTTGTTGTGCGGGGTCCTTTAGGGAAGAGTGACCATAACACGATAGAATTCTTCATTAAGATGGAAAGTGAAGTAGTCCAATCCAAAACTAGGGTCATAAACCTAAACAAAGGAAACTACGAAGGTATGAGGAGTGAGTTGGCTATGATAGATTGGGGAGCTTCATTAAAAGGCATGACGGTGGCTAGGCAATGGCTAACGTTTAAGGAACGAATGCATGAATTGCAACAGTTATACATTCCCTTCTGGCACAAAAACACAAAAGGAAAAACGGCCCAATCATAGCTAACAAAAGAAATTAAGGACAGTATTAGATCCAAAGAGGAGTCATATAAAGTTGCCAGAAAAAGTAGCAAGCCTGAGGATTGGGAGCAGTTTAGAATTCAGCAAAAAAGGACCAAGAGATTGATTAAGAGTGGAAAAATAGAGTATGAGAGCAAACTTGCAAGGAACATAAAAGTGGACTGTAAAAGCTTTTACAAGTATGTAAAAAGAAAAAGATTAGTGAAGACAAATGTAGGTCCCCTACAGTCAGAAATGGGAGAATTTATAATGGGGAACAAGGAAATGGCAGAGCAATTAAACAAATACTTTGGTTCTGTCTTCAAAGAAGAGGACACAAATAACTTCACAGAAATGCTAGGGAACCAAGGGACTAGTGAGAAGGTGGAAATAAAAAAAAGTGCTGTAGAAATTAATGGGATTGAAAGCCGATAAATCCACAGGGCCTGATAATCTACATCCCAGAGTACTAAAAGAGGTAGCCATGAAAATAGTGAATGCATTGATTGTCATCTTCCAAAATTCTATAGATTATGGAATAGTTCCTGCAGATTGGAGGGTGGCAAATGTAACTCCACTATTTAAAAAAGGGAGAGAGAAAACAGGGAACTACACATCGGTTAGCCTAACATCAGTAGTAGGGAAAATGCTAGAGTCTATTATAAAGGGTGTGATAACAGGACACATAGAAAATATCAACGGGATTAGACAAAGTCAACATGGATTTATGAAAGGGAAATCATGTTTGACAAACCTACTGGAGTTTTTGAGGATGTATCTGGTAGAATAGATAAGGGAGAACCACTGGATGTGGTTCATTTGGATTTTCAGAAGGCCTTTCATAAAGTCCCACATAAGAGGTTAGTGTGCAAAATTAAAGCACATGGGATTGGGGGTAATATACTGGCATGGATTGAAAATTGGTTAACAGACAGAAAACAGAGAGTAAGAATAAATGGGTCTTTCTCGGGTGGCAGGCAGTGACCAGTGGGGTACCGCAGGGATCAGTGCTTGGGCCCCAGCTATTCACAATATATATCAACGATTTGGATGAGGGAACCAAATGTAATATTTCCAAGTTTGCTGACGACACAAAATTAGATGGGATAGTGAGTTGTGAGGAGGATGCAAAGAGGCTTCAAGGCGATTTAGACAAGTTGAGTGAGTGGGCAAATATATGGCAGATGCAGTATAATGTGGATAAATGTGAAGGTATCCACTTCAGAAGGAAAAACAGAGAGGCAGAGTATTATTTAAATGGTGATAGATTGGGAAATGTCGATATACAAAGAGACCTGGGTGTCCATGCACACCAGTCACTGAAAGCAAACATGCAGGTGCAACAAGCAGTTAGGAAGGCAAATGGTATGTTGGCCTTCATTGCAAGAGGATTTGAGTACAGGAGCAAGAATGCAGTTATACAGGGCCTTGGTGAGACCACACCTGGAGTACTATGTGCAGTTTTGGTCTCGTTACCTAAGGATATACTTGCCATAAAGGGAGTGCAGCGAAGGTTCACCAGGCTGATTCCTGAGATGGCAGGACTGTCGTATGAGGAGAGATTGGGTTGACTAGGCCTGTATGCACTAGAGTTTAGAAGAATGAGAGGGGATCACATTGAAACGTATAAATCCTGACAGGGCTAGACAGACTGGATGCAGGGAGGATGTTTCCTCTGGCTGGGGGGTCCAAAACGAGGGGTCACAGTCTCAGGATACGGGGTAGGACATTTAGGACTGAGATGAGGAGAAATGTCTTCACTCAGGGGGTGGTGAACCTGTAGAATTCTCTACCACAGAAAGCTGTGGAGGCAAAGTCACTGAATATATTTAAGAAGGAGATATATAGATTTCTAGACACAGAGGCATCAAGGGGATTGGGAGAGAGCGGGAATATGGTATTGAGATAGAGGATCAGCCATGATCATATTGAATGGCAAAGCAGGCTCGAAGGGCCGAATGGCCTACTTCTGCTCCTATTTTCTATGTTTCTAAGTAAAGAGTGTCTTCGGGTAGAGTCTCAACACATGGCGGTAACTACACATTAAAATGACCAAAAACATGCACTAATCAATTTTTGCAATTGCCATACCAAAGGAATATTTGTTGAAACCTGAAAGGCTATTCAGTAATCAATGGACTGATATGAAATACCTCAGTTCTGAAAGACTATCCAGAAGTATGAATTGCAGATGTAAGCTCCGATTTAGGCAAAAAAATAGCTTTATCATTTTTTTTTCTTTAACAGAGGATGACAATGGCCCAGAAATTACTCAGAGTGGCGAACCAACATGCTTGCCGCTCCGTAGATTTATACTAATCCACTAACTTTACTGCGTGCACTTCCTCTAATAGGAAGCGTAGAAGAGCTCAATGTCAGCTCCAGCGAAGATAGGACACATGGGAGAAGCGAGAGGATCTATCTCTCCCCTCAACCAATCAGATTGCAGCATTTTTGAGAAGTTGCGAACAGTTTCTGCAAGCTGGAACGTAAAATCCAGGAAGTGAAAGGTACAACACTAAAATCATTTGTAAAAACAGTTATAGACAGTGAAAAAGAGAGGGTAAGAAATAATCAAATTAAGTAAAAGAGATGGAAGGGAAAAGTTAAAAGAAATGTTTTAATTTTAAAAAATTGTTATGACCAAAAACTATCAAAATAAGGAGTAATGAAATTCCACATTTTTAAAAGTTAATTTTTAATTGTTTGCCAGTCATTAAGACTTACGGCGCTGTTAAAATTTAGTTTAGACCTAGTATTTTTAAGCATACCTGTTATATGGCGATATTAGTTACTTTCCAGCTGTACAGAAGTGCAAGTTGGCACTGGTCCATTGATTCCACTGATTCCAGACGGCAATATCCCTTTAATTCAAAGATGTCATATCGCCGGCGAACCAGGAGGAGCAAGTTCCAGATTTCCACGTCTGTGCATGTGTGAATGCCGGAACTTGTTCCTTGATTTCGCCACTAACAACAGTGAGTGTTGTGGAGTTCACCCTTATTTTTTAAGCAATTTCCGGCCCATTGTTTAAGTCCTTGATCACATATGATAGTGTCACCACTATACATTGTAAACAAGAGCAGAAAATATTAAAAGGAGAGCTAAATTTGACTCAATGTAAGCAACGGGGAAATAAACTGTTGTATAAAACCTCGATACCAGCAGTCCTTTGCATGAAGGTACTTCATCATTGCTTACAGAACAGGTAATTAAACTCCCACCTGCTGTGACTCTACACAGAAGAGTTCTTTGTCTAAAAAAATTACTTCAATTGCAAATGGCTGATTATTGTTATTTAGTCATTGCAATGTTGGATACAATATCATTTGGAGAAAGGGTTACTTTCAGGAGAAACTCATCACAGTTTGACAGAATTCAACAAATATTTTGATGACTTTGGTTCCGTGTTTACCTACCCATCAAATTCTTGAATATCACATTCCTTGAGAATTGAAAAAGCATGTCCTTCATACTCTGTAACTACAGAAGAAAAACATGATCAGGAATAGAAAATAGAAGATATCTGAAGATTTGACAACACTTCTTATTAATTTGGTACCTTTGAACTTGTGGTTGACATATGTATGAACATATGGTAAGGCTATAAAAGGCAAATTTTACTAGAAAGTGTATTTTATAATTAAGAAAAAAGAAATGCAAACACAATCAGACGCCAAGGCAGTTAGTGCTGATTTTTCCAAAATTGAATACCCCTGTATAGCATATTCTAATTATCTTTACTTCCACATACTAAAATTAGATTTTGTGCCATTTTGCTTTTAAGGTTAAGTTAACTTATAATTAGAGAATTAAGGAACAGAAATTTTTACATTCAACACCGGTGACAACATCAAATGATAGTAGGGGGAAGGTGGCAAAGCTACACACCAGAGCCTACATTCTCCAGAGGGTTTGAATCTGTCATTCCACATTGCCATCTCTACTGTGTTTATGCCCTATGTGGCATTCTAAATGCCAATGAAGATGGGATGAGCTGGCATGCTGCAGATGGCACTAAGCATCATAACTACATTTAGCATTTTCTAGGGCAGCTTTGCCAGAAGAGACTGCCCAGCTGCATCTACCCATCAAAGATTTCTGCTGACTGACATGACACTTGCAGATGGATTTTTTGTGTAAGAATGTGCATCATTATCTGCAAGATTACATTAATCTTTCATGCTTGTCTGTTTCCTGGTACCAGTGTGCTTCTGGTTAGGACTTCAGCAAAATACTATTTTAAAAACAGGTAAAAGTTGACCATCAGATTAGTTCAAAGAACCACTGAAGGATTAAAGACACTGTTTACAATGCCTAGTCTCCCTCATATTAAGGGCACTTACATAAATATACTTAATGTAAATATAATAAATAGAATATCAATATATGAACAGATCATGTCTGCTTGAAATTGTAACATATTGGGTTGGTAACAAGAAGTATTTTTCTTTTAGAATGAACAAGACAAAAGCAATTAACTGTCTCAGTTTGACAAACTCCATTTTGTACTTAATTGCCAGAGAGTCCATCTGTATCACAAAGTACTCCAGTGTAAGTCATTCAATGCAACTGTAGGGGGAGTAGCGAACAGTTAAATAAATCGGATTATAGCACCAATGATTTTCATTGCACATGTGGCCCAGTAAATAAAGCTGCTCAGCAGAATACTGACATGTCTGTGGTTATGCAAGAAAGCAATGTCATTATTCAATATCTCAGAAAGGCAATTTATTAATCCTTTGAGGACTGCTATCTGAGACAAAATCAAAAACACAAAGATTGCATGTTTCTTTATTCAAAAAATATACTTTAAATTAACATGTTGTGGTGCAATACATTTATTTCATTAATTTTTAAAATATTCTGCATTGGAAAGGCAGAAAAATTCAGTTCATAGATCTTGTGCTATGGCTTTGAAACCTGCAAACATCAGTTAGCATTCAAAGGGCTAATTGATTACTGCATAATTTAGACCACATCTGAAAAGCAATATAATGATTTTTTTTTAAGTATCAGTGTAACATTTAAAATTATGTAGACACTTTTCATCTGCCTACCGTTTTTCAGCATGAACAGACATGTAGATAGACTAAAATTTTTTTTTAAATTATCGCTAACTTGCTGCCCCAAGTCCACTCAAGTCGATTTTCAAGCTCCCGCCCAAAACAGGTGGAAGCCTCATTAAAATATTTAAATCAGGGTCCTACACTCTATGTCTTCCATTGGGTCGAGTGGAACTGAGCATTGAGCAGCTGAACTAGCAGCCCTTAAAGGGGCCACTGCAGGCTGCTCTGGAAAATGTTCCAACCAGCCTTGCCAATGATTTTTGTGGGGTCAGGGTTATTCCAGTCAGCTGTTGATCTGTCTCCAATTGCCCCACCCACCTGATGAACACCAAAACAAAAATCAGCCCCCATATCTTTTTGTTTCACATAAAAGCCTGCAGAGAGATAACTTCATGGTACCCAAGTCTTGCCAGTAGTGTGCAACAAGAGTGAGAGGCCTTCAGCAAGCAAGTAATCAGGCTAAAATGGAGACAAAGGAGGCTACTACTAGTCCCTTTCCCTACATCAAGGTACTTCAAGGCCTTCCTACCATTACTCCAGAGAATACTGCCAGCCTGCACTTGGTGGTCCCAGGGAGCAGCAAATGGGAGGGAAAAGGGACAGACACCCAACCCTTACCTCCCCACCAGTATTTATGTGATGGGGTCGGAAGCAGAAGTCAACGGTGGTCCAAGCAGGTACTGGAGAAGGGAATTTAAGATTGGGGTGAAAAGGTGGTGGTTGGCCACTGATTTCCCCCACTACTTCTGCTACTATCCCACCCGATTTGGGCTGGTATAGTGGGGGGCAATCCAGGGCCTCATGTCTGTCTGCAGTAAATGTTCACATCCTTAGAGTCAACATAGGTAGACATGTGTCCTCCACTGCTTAAGATCCTTTGCCCCTAATCTTGAGTACATTTTAGCTCAGTTTATAAACTCAAGCTACCTGTACAGAGGTTAAAGTTTAAAACTACCTTTACAGAGAACGTTGCCCATCCCTTGATTTATCTTGCCCCGTGTTGCTATCTGTGCTCTTTTTAACAGCTAGAACTCGGCTCACATTTGATTTCCCAGACTCCTCTGCTATCAGGACTACACTGTATACCTTGGGTGCCATGACTCTGCTCTGCTCTGTCACTCAATCTCTTCTAGTTTAATGTAACCTAGTCCAGCCTACAGTGCCTATTCCCCACCTGCTATTATTACCTGCTGAGTTTCAGCAGTATACTTCAGTGAACTGGCTGGAACATATAAAGCACTATCAGGTCCTGCTCTCCTCTGCCAAAACTGCTCACTACTCCAGGATCATCTTGGAATGTTCTTAAACCCCTCTCCCCTGCCTCCTCCACCGTCGCCTCTAACACCAAGTGCGAGGAGCTCATGGACTTCTTTGTCACTAAGATTGAGAACATCAGTTCAGCTGTCTCTGCCTCTGCCTCTTCCGTCCCTTCCCCTAGCCAACCAAGTCAAACTTCCCCTACAGTTCCCCCCTGCCCTAGCCGTGAACGTGCATTTTTCTCTAGTTTCTCTCCTCTCTCCCCTCATGCCCTCTCCGAGCTCATCTTGACCATGAGACCCACCTCTTGCTCCCTCGACCCTATTCCCACCAAACCACTAACCACCCAACTTTCTTCCTGGTCTCCATGTTAGCTGGTAACGTTAACAGTTCCCTCTCCTCAGGTACTGTCCCCCTCCCCTTTGAATCTGTCACCATCCACCCCCCTCGATCCCTCTGTCCTTGCAAACTACCGTCCCACCTGCAACCTCCCTTTCCTCTCCTAAGTCCTCGAACGTGTTGTCGTCTCCCAAATCTGTGCTCATTTTCCCCACAACTTCATGTTTGAACCCCTCCAATCAGTTTCTGCCCCTGCCACAGTACTGAAAATGGCCCTTATCAAAGTCACAATTGACATCCTATGTGACTGTGACCGTGGTAAACTATCCCTCCTCATCCTTCTCGACCTGTCTGGAGCCTTTGACACAGTTGACCACACCATCCTCCTCCAACGCCTCTCCTCCGTCGTCCAGCTGGGTGGGACTGCGCTCACCTGGTTCCATTCTTACCTATCCAGTCGTAGCCAGAGAATCACCTGCAATGGCTTCTCTTCCATTACCTCTGGGGACCCCAAGGATCTATCTTTGGCCCCCTCCTATTTCTCATCTACATGCTGCCCCTTGGCGACATCATCTGAAAACACGTCAGGTTCCACATGTACACTGACAACACCCAGCTCTACCTCACCACCATCTCCCTCGACCCCTCCACTGTCTCTGATTTGTCACACTGCTTGTCCGACATCCAGTACTGGATGAGCAAAAATTCCCTCCAACTAAATATTGAAAACACCGAAGGCATTGTCATCGGTCCCCACCACAAACACCGTTCGCTAGCCACCAACTCCATCCCTCTCCCTGGCCACTGTCTGAGGCTGGGAACCAGACCATTCGCAACCGTGGCGTCCTATTTGACCCTGAGATGAGCTTCTGACCAGATATCCGCTCCATCACCAAGACTGCCAACTTCTACCTCCGTAACATCGCCCGACTCTGTCCCTGCATCAGCTCATCTGCTGCTGAAATCCTCATCCAAGCCTTTGTATCTCTAGACTCGACTATTCCAATGCAACCCTAACTGCCCCATCCTTCTCTCTTGCTGACCTTCCTGCCCAGTGCATCCACTGGAGGATAACATTCTTTCTGTCACACTCAACCCACCCACCACTACTCCTTGCACCCTGCTGGATCAATAATCACCACATTTCCCTCCAGAATGTCTGTTTATTCAAAAATAAGGCCATTGCCATCCATGACCTTATTGTGGACAATTCCATTGACATCCTGACTTTGACTGAAACTTGGTTGATAAGTGGCAACACCTTGCACCATACTTTCCACCACCTGCCCTGCCTAAACTGCTACGGTGGTAGTGTGGTCCTCATCACCAAATCACACCTTAGTCTTAGGCCCCGATATTTACGGGAAGGGAGCGAGGGGGGGGGGGGTACTTGCAGCGGCCGGGAAACCTGAAAATTCGGGGAACGTGGAGATCCTGCCGAATTTAACGACGGGACCTTATTTGAATTTTTTTCTCCAATTTTCAGCCGGCAGACAGCCAGATTGAGAAGCTGGCTGGCTGGCTTTGTCGGGAAGACCTACGCTAGAAGGCTGCAGCTGGGGAGCAGAGACGAAGGAGGGAAGTGGGGAAATGGCGGGGGCGGCCTGGGGATCGCAAGGGCGGTGGGGGGATGGAGAGATTGGGGATTGGCCTGAAGATCGGAGGGGCACCAGATTTGGTGGGAGTAAACTGGCGGATTGCTGGGGGAGGGGACATCCGATCCCAATCACGATCCCAATCGCGGCAGGTTAGCTTGGGGGGCTGGGGAAAAGCACTCCTCCTCCTCCAGACCCACAAGCTGTGCTATAAAAAGCACTTACCTGCTGGATCTGGCAGCTCTCGCCTCCCTTTAGCTGCTGGGTTTCCCGAGCCCTGGGAAACCCGGTCCGCAGCGGTTAAATCTAAAAGGCCGCTAAAATCTGAGGTGCTTAGCCTCATTAACATATTTAAATTAATGACCCGCCTCTCGAGAGCAGGTTACTCACTCAGCCCCCAAACCCACCCCAGTTAAACTGGAAGTTGGCAAGTTCACAGCAGGAAGTGGTCAGGCTTCAGATTTTTAAGAATTTAACCCTCCCCCATCCCTCTCCCGCCCATCCTGGGATGTTAAAATTACCCCCTTAGTCTCCACCCACCCAACTCCAGTGGTACCATCTCCTCTTTCAAGCACCTCATCTTGTTCCAACCCCTCGCCTCTCCTTTAAAATGCTCATCATCTACAGTGCCCGTAACCCCACCCTGAGATTCTCACCAAGTTATCCTCCTCCAGCCTCTGAATCGAGCGATTCTTCATCCTCTGATTTCAATCAGCTCCCCTTGTCCTCTCCTCTTTGATTTCACTGCCCACACATCCTCCCTTATCCTCCCCCTCCATATAAAATTTCTTGCCCTCAACCTTGCCATCTCACATGGCCTCTCTACTGCCATCACCTTGATCAGGAAAAAGGCCATCTCCGACCACTTCTTTGTATCCCTCACCACCCACATCCCCCTATCTCCTTCCAACCTCAAGTCACTTACAACTGTACTTTCAAGTGACTAACCATCCACCCGTTGACTCCCCACCACCCCATTCGCCACAATACTTCTTCAGCCATTGATCTGCTTGACCACTCACAAAACTCCACCTTCGGCAAAACCTTTACTCTCTCCCAACCGTCAATCCCCCTGGTATGGCTCCCATCTATGCTCCCTCAATTCCAAGGGTGAAGACTTGAACATATCTGGTGCAGTTTGGCCGTCTGTAACCAGATCTGGCTGGACCACATCAAACACCATCAGGCCTCAGTCTCCTCTGCCAAAACTGCTAATTACTTTTCTTCACTACTAACTCTCTCCTTACACCACTCTCCCCTACCCCTGCAACAAACACGAGGAGCTCATGGACTTCGTCATTAAGAGCGAGATCATCCTTTGAACTGTCTCTACTGCTTCCCCCTCCTTCTTCCATCAAGCCAAACTCTCCCCCCAGGCACGCTGCCTTCCCTAGACCTGAACTCACATTTTTCCTCTAGTTTCTCTCTTATCACCCTCCTGAGTTTATCTTTTCCATGAGATCCACTTCCTGCTCCTCTGACCACATTCCCACTAAACTGCTGGTCACTCAACTTAATTCCCTGGCCCTCATGCTAGCCCATATTGTAAATGGTTCCCTTTCCTCAGGTATTATTCCTTCCCATTCATTACAACCATTATTACACCCCTCCTTAAAAAACCCACCCTCGACCCCTCTGTTCTTGCAAACTACTACATTTCAAATCTCCCTTTCCTCTCCAAATTCTTTGAGTGCATCGTCATCTCCCAAATTGATGCTCATCTTTCTAGCAACTCCATGTTTGAATCTTTCCAATCAGGTTTCAGCCCCTGCCACAACACCAAAACATCCCTAATCAAAATTACAAATAACATCCTCTATGGCCATGATCATGGTTCATTATCTTTTCTCATTCTCCTCAACCTCTCTCCAGCCTTTGACAAAGTCGACCACACTGTCCTCCTCCAACATCTCTACTCCATTGACCTGCGCAGTGGCATTGCCTTCACTTGGTTCCACTGTTGCCTATCCGATCAGAATCAGAACATCTCAGTAGTGGCTTCTCTTTCTGTCCCCACATTGTTACCTCTGGAGACCCAAAGATGTATCCTTGGCCCCCTCCTCTTCCTCATCTACATGTTGCTCTGTGGCGACATCATCCTCAACTTCCATATGTATGTTGATCACCACCAGCTCTATCTCTTCACCCCCTCTCTCGACCTCTCCACTGCCTCTGTTGTCAGACTCCTGTCTGAAATCAGGTCTTGGATGAGCCTCATTTTCCTCTAATTAAATATTGAGAAAACCGAAGCTATCATCTTTGATTCCCCACCACAAACTCTGCAACCTTGCCATCAATTCCATCCCCCTCTCCAGGCATCGTCTCCAGCTGAACTACACTGTTCACAACCTGTGTCCAAATTGACTTCCAGCTGAACTTCCGACCCCAAGTCCTCGCCATCAGAAAGACTGCCTACTTCCACCTCCATAACGTTGCACGCCTCCACCCATATCTCAGCTTGTCAGTTGCTGAAACTCTTATCCACGCCTTTGTCATCTCCTTACTTGACTATGCCGATGCTCTCCTGACCGGCCTCCCATCCTTCACCCTCGATAAACTTCCCAAATCCTGCTCACCATTCACCCCTGTTGTCGATAACCTATATTGATGCCTGGTCCTCCAATGCTTCCAATTTAAAATTCTCATCCTTGTATTTAAATCCCTTCATGGCTCGCCCCTCCCTATCTCTGTAACCTCCTCCAGCTCTACAACGCCCCCCTTGCCCAGAACTCCCTATTCCTCCGACTCTAGCTACTTGTGCATGCTTCCATCTCTTTGTCCCACCATTGGTGGCTATGTTTTCTGCTATCTAGTTTCCAAGCTCTGGAATTCCCTCTTTAAGCCCTTCCGGCTTCTCCCCGCCCCCCCAATCCTTCTTAAAACCCACCTCGGGCCAGGCTTTTGGTACCCTCCTAGTATTGCCTTCTTTGGCTAGGCATCTATTTTTGTCTGATTATGCCTCTGTGAAACACCTTGGGATGTTTTTCTATATTATGGCAATTTATATACATACATGTTGTCAGCATCATCATCTTCTCTACCTCAAAGCCCTAGATAAGACGTGAGCACTTTCTGCAATTGATAATGGAATAGGAATTGATCCAGTCCCCAAATGTCTCTTAATTAATATTCAATATTTAACTGGACCAGCCATACCAACAGCACAGCCACAACAACAGGGCAGCGAGGGATATTCTGCAATGAACGGTTCACCTCCTGACCCCGCAAAGCCGATCCACCATCGACAAGGCTCAAGTCAGGGATGTGATGGAATGATCACCCCTCGCCTAGATGGGTGCAACCGCTACAACGCTCAAGAAGTGTGACACCATCCAGAAGGGAGCAGATGGCTTAATCAGCCACTCACTATCTACCCTCTCGATCACTGACACACTGTGGCTGCAGTACCATCCTATACCATCTACAGGATGCACTACAGCAACTCAACACGATTACTTTGACAGTAGCTCCTCCCCATGGCCTCTACTGAGAAGGACAAGAGCATCAAAATTGGAGCATCACCTCCAGCTCACGCACCACCCTGACTGGGACATATAATGCCAATCATTCATCATCACTGGGTCAATACTGTGGAATTCCCTACCTAATATCATTGTGGGAGCACCGTCACAAGGATGCAGCGGTTCAAGGAGAAAGCCCACCACCACCTTCTCAAGGCAACTAAAGATAGGCAGTAATGTGGCCTTGCCAGCATCATCCACATCCCAAGAACAAATTTTAAAAACTGCTCAAATTATATCATATTCTTGCGCTAGAGTCTGGATGTGGAATTCTAAATTTTATTTGGGTCTATAAAGCTCAATCCAAGGTTGCTGAGCACTACCTTGGGAGGAAGATGCCCACCAACTGGGCACTTTAAAAAAAAAGTGAAGTTATATTATGGAGCACAGCTCAACTTGTAGCATTCTCACCAGTCATAAAGTCAAGAGGTCACGCTCCACTTACGAACTTGAACACATAATCCAGGCTGATGCTTTAGTACAGTAATGAAGGCGTGCTGCATTGTTGAAGGTGCTGTCATTCAGAGGAGTCATTTACCTGAGGAAGGAGGAAGCCTCCGAAAGCTTGTGAATTTAAAATAAAATTGCTGGACTATAACTTGGTGTTGTAAAATTGTTTACAAGTCTGCCTGCTCAGTGGACCATCTCATGACACTATTCAAAGAAAAGCAGGAAGTTTGCCTCGTGTCCCGGTCAAATTTCGTCCCTGAATCAACACGTCAAACAGATGATATGGTCATCCATTTGCGTTTTGTGGAACCTTGCTATGTGTGCTGACAAAACTCCATTTCAAAAAGTAATCCATTGGTTTTAAAGTCTTTGAGATATACCAAGAAGGTGATAAAGCAAGTTATTTTCTTCCTTTTTTCCATATTACTTGGTGCAACAAAACCTCCCACTGGATTACGTGAGAGTCTCAGGTATTTTGTTGCTTTATAGACTAGGCCTGCTGAATGCAGGAACATATGACGAATGAAATAATATCAGAACCTGCACCTCCCATGAGTATCTGCAAGTCTGTTTAGAAATTTAGAGGCATTATTTTCTTTAATTGAATGAATCTAGTGATAAATGTGTTTTTTTTACTTAGCGCTCTCTGACAGTCAGCTGCATAACTCCATGCTATAATATTTAAGGACTACATTTCTCAACTTACAAGGAATTTTGATATATTAACGATGCTAAGCATTCTATGTGCACATTTTTAAAAGTAGAACATATATACAGTGAAACCTGTACAAAGGGACACCTCCAAAAAAGGGGCATCTGCAAAAAAAAACTCATTGACAGTCCCAGATAATTTACTATTCATACAATGACCATTTTGAAAATAGAGACACCTGCAAATAAAGGACACCTGATGCAAGTCCCTTAGGTGTCCCTAATTTACAGGTTTCACTGTAAATCTATTAGAGGTTCAATGTGGCCATCACAAGCACAGTCAAGTCAGGGATTAGCAGTCCATTCAGTTTGCCACGTTACATTAAACCATAGTTAATGAAAGTTCCCTGTTGCCTAGGTACCAGTCTCGAATGTCAGATATGGAGATGCACACATGAAATTCTGGATAACTTACTGGTGATGTCAGTCTTGATGTCAGCCAGTTTGAAAAGAGGTGCAACCTGTTCATAGTAGACTTGTTTAGCTTCCTTTTTGTGACTATATGGGTTGACAATAACTTTCAGGGACTTTGGTCTGTTTGGAAAAAATCCTGCAAAATAAATAACAAAATAAATAATTCAGCTCATATTCCATTGTGGCTTTCTTTGTTATATGTTATATTAACAATAATTAAAACTATATTGCCTTGTGTGTAGCAGTCCCCATGGACACATCCACAATTTAACGGTCAGGATCTGCATTATTGCATTTTTTGCCCTTGTTTTATATTTACCTACAAGTGAAAACCACATCTAATTTCTAGACCCATGGTACAACTGTAACTTGGGCAATGTAACCATTTTGAAAGTGCAAAAATTCCAAATTTACCCTGCAGTCACTTTCCCCCATTGACCAAGTGTAAACCTGAGGAACACATCAAAACTGCACACTTCAGTTAGAGTTTTTTTTTTCAAACCAAGCATTAATTGTCTAAAGTCGAAACAGGGACCTAGCTACAGTAACCACATATTTATTTAAACTAGATTTTTAAATCATTTTTAAACACAAGAAAGTTAGTCAATTGGAGCGTGGATCCTTATCTGCAGAAAATGTCCCCCATTTTTTTTTATTCGTTCACGGGATGTGGGCGTCGCTGGCAAGGCCAGCATTTATTGCCCATCCCTAATTGCCCTTGAGAAGGTGGTGGTGAGCCGCCTTCTTGAACCGCTGCAGTCCGTGTGGTGACGGTTCTCCCACAGTGCTGTTAGGAAGGGAGTTCCAGGATTTTGACCCAGCGACAATGAAGGAACGGCGATATATTTCCAAGTCGGGATGGTGTGTGACTTGGAGGGGAACGTGCAGGTGGTGTTCTTCCCATGTACCTGCTGCTCTTGTCCTTCTAGGTGGTAGAGGTCGCGGGTTTGGGAGGTGCTGTCGAAGAAGCCTTGGCGAGTTGCTGCAGTGCATCCTGTGGATGGTGCACACTGCAGCCACAGTGCGCCGGTGGTGAAGGGAATGAATGTTTAGGGTGGTGGATGGGGTGCCAATCAAGCGGGCTGCTTTATCTTGGATGGTGTCGAGCTTCTTGAGTGTTGTTGGAGCTGCACTCATCCAGGCAAGTGGAGAGTATTCCATCACACTCCTGACTTGTGCCTTGTAGATGGTGGAAAGGCTTTGGGGAGTCAGGAGGTGAGTCACTCGCCGCAGAATACCCAGCCTCTGACCTGCTCTCGTAGCCACAGTATTTATATGGCTGGTCCAGTTAAGTTTCTGGTCAATGGTGACCCCCAGGATGTTGATGGTGGGGGATTCGGCGATGGTAATGCCGTTGAATGTCAAGGGGAGGTGGTTAGACTCTCTCTTGTTGGAGATGGTCATTGCCTGGCACTTGTCTGGCGCGAATGTTACTTGCCACTTATGAGCCCAAGCCTGGATGTTGTCCAGGTCTTGCTGCATGCGGGCTCGGACTGCTTCATTATTTGAGGGGTTGCGAATGGAACTGAACACTGTGCAGTCATCAGCGAACATCCCCATTTCTGACCTTATGATGGAGGGAAGGTCATTGATGAAGCAGCTGAAGATGGTTGGGCCTAGGACACTGCCCTGAGGAACTCCTGCAGCAATGTCCTGGGGCTGAGATGATTGGCCTCCAACAACCACTACCATCTTCCTTTGTGCTAGGTATGACTCCAGCCACTGGAGAGTTTTCCCCCTGATTCCCATTGACTTCAATTTTACTGGGGCTCCTTGGTGCCACACTCGGTCAAATGCTGCCTTGATGTCAAGGGCAGTCACTCTCACCTCACCTCTGGAATTCAGCTCTTTTCTCCATGTTTGGACCAAGGCTGTAATGAGGTCTGGAGCCGAGTGGTCCTGGCGGAACCCAAACTGAGCATCGGTGAGCAGGTTATTGGTGAGTAAGTGCCGCTTGATAACACTGTCGACGACACCTTCCATCACTTTGCTGATGATTGAGAGTAGACTGATGGGGCGGTAATTGGCCGGATTGGATTTGTCCTGCTTTTTGTGGACAGGACATACCTGGGCAATTTTCCACATTGTCGGGTAGATGCCAGTGTTGTAGCTGTACTGGAACAGCTTGGCTAGAGGCGCAGCTTGTTCTGGAGCACGAGTCTTCAGCACTACAGCTGGGATGTTGTCGGGGCCCATGGCCTTTGCTGTATCCAGTGCACTCAGCCGTTTCTTGATATCACGTGGAGTGAATCGAATTGGCCGAAGACTGGCTTCCGTGATGATGGGGATATCGGGAGGAGGCCGAGATGGATCATCCACTCCGCACTTCTGGCTGAAGATGGTTGCAAATGCTTCAGCCTTGTCTTTTGCACTCACGTGCTGGACTCCACCATCATTGAGGATGGGGATGTTTGCAGAGCCTCCTCCTCCCGTTAGTTGTTTAATTGTCCCAAGCACATATCACAGTGGTGTTTACGAATGCCTCCAGACCACACACAGAATGAGGACAGTGAATATTAATCATCCGCACAAGAATTGAATTCTTTGCTGTAAGGGCCTATGTATGTGTTTTTGCCCCAAATATACATATGCAACTGGAGTGAGAAATATTAAAACCCTAATGTCTGAATACACCAGTGCCTTTTTCTTAATCTTCTTTAGGTCTCTGCAAATGAAATGCAAAATCCAACTGACTTCCAGGCCTTTTCTTGTACTGTTCTGTAATTGGTGCACGGCAAGTTGGGATTAGTCTTCCCAACCATCCCGCCCTCCATGTGGAGAAGGGCCTCAGTTCCACTCTGAATCACAGATCTTCTGACATGTTGATCCAGATCTAATTGTGTGTAGAAATCATAGTAACAAGTCCAAATCCTATTACTCTGCATCACAATGCCATTTGCACATTGATGTGCTGTGCCACCGCACTGCCTTACACAACTAAAAAATCCAATCTCCTAAAAAAAATTGTGCACTTATTTATTCATTCATTACTCTTCAGTGCATACCACTTGCAATAAAATTGCTCTTTGTTTCACAATTATAGGATTTATTTTCACCCCATGGAAAGGTCAGATGCTGAGTACTTGTTTAGAATCTTGAATTTCTGCCAATAACTGGGAGATGGCTGATGAATTGGAAACGCTGTATAATCCTTTACGTAGCAACCATAAATACAGAAAAACCTTCCTCTGTTTGAAAAGAGTATTCAGTTTTTCCAACACTGTAAACAATTAACATTAGCTATCATATGCTAAATCAAGAACATTCTGCAATGGAATATTCTCTAATTGGCTATGGTTCTTAAGGTTTAGCAATTCAATTTCACTCCACCAGGTCAGTTTTCAGCTGTGCTTTTTAATACAGCTGGAGAAAATCTGCAAAGTGCAATAAGCTGAAGGTATATTTTCCCCTAATTCCCTCAGAGCATCCACATTATTTGAATCTGACACCTGAATGACCCTCAGGCCAATGAAGCCATGACCTGCTAATGAGCATAGGAAGATGGTAAGAGAGCTGGAATGACTCATTCCACTATCACCTTTAGTATTATGGAAGGGCAAAGATGGGAAAAGGCTCGGGTCATAGTTCAGATTTGAAATGAAGGCAACAGAAAAAAAGTCCTCTCTTGGGGAATGGAAGGGGAACGCCTCTCAACAGGGATTCAATGATAACCCTGGCGCACAGTTGGTGATGAGATCTGATACTACAATTTGCTGCATTTCTAGTCTGCCAAACACTGGGGCCACAGCAGGAGCAGGTGCAAAGGAGATTCTCTGCTGTTAGTCAGGATCAGGAAGGGGAAGACTTCAAGAGGATAAAAAAGAAACAAATATTATGAAAGGAGCTAAACTTTGAATCTTTTCTAACAATTAAAATGTTTCGTTTTACATTTGTCTTTTCAACGTTTTGGTGTAAACCATGCAAAAAAGTAATTCTTCAAAAAGACTGTAAACAATTAATGTTCTAGTAATGCATATTTAAATACAAACATAGTATTTCATATTTCATTAGGCATATCTTTGGGGTTGTTTCATTAATAAAAAAATGTAAGTATAACTATTGCAAATGTTTTCATAGTGCAAACATTACCTATTATTTTTGGGCAATGAAGCAATATTAGCCCTTTCACCTTCATAATACTTTGTACAGATTTGAATAAGTCTATTTAAGATGAATTAATCCATAGCTAAACATTCATAACTATTAAATCATTACAAATTCATTTGTATTAGGTATGGAGATGAGAGCAGTGGCATTACACAGTTTTGCACTATGTCGGAAGACAAGGTACTTTCGTTTAATTCCCAGCCATCACTGACGTTTGTACCAGGGCTCAGAGTTTGAATTTTGACTTGATTTTCAAGTGTAGCGTCAAGCAAAGCCAAGTTAGGCAGTTTTGACTTGTTACTGATGTATGTGGAAGCATCATGAACTAATACTTGTGGTTCATTATGAACAAACTCTTTTTACATCATCTTACATACATGCATTTTTCTCAATATGGATGTAAATGGAACATTTACAGAGTAGAAATAATTAATCTATTGCAACTGGCACAAGTCAAGATACACTCCACATGAATACATTAATGGCAGCAGGACACCAAGGATAAAACAGCACCACAGCTGACTGAAAATCCCAGGAGCTGTTACAGCCAGGAGGGTGAACAAACAACATGCCAGTGTTACAATCTGCATATGAATTGGGTTTGAAAGACTGGCATGAAGAGGGAAATACGACACTGGAGTCATAAGTGATAAAAATAAACATCTTTTACTGAGTTTAGAAAATGGAATGGGGTAAAACATGGTGGGGAGCTGGTCCCTTTGCACAAAAATCCAGAATTGATCAGATTCTTTTGAGCTCCATCGACAGAACCTTTGACCAATTCTGGGTTTTACATAGAGGGACCAACTACTGAAGGCCTCCTACAGCTCCTCCACTTGTCTACCGTGCCATCAAAAGAGCAGCTCCTGCTGCAATTCTTACATGAACCCCAATAAACACAGCCAAATCAGGCAGTGAAAGAATTAAAGATTTAAGAAATTCTGAGAAAGGGCTCTATCCTGGATGCAGGATCTTCTGGGCTCAAGCCATTGAGCCTTTGGATCATCTTGGTGCTGAAACCATCAAATAATTTGGCAATTCTGATCGAAGGTGGGGTTCACTGGGTCTCCCATTTGAATATTTCCTACCACCTCAAAACTTCTGACTCCAGATCTGAGTTACCTGCTGGAGGCTGAACTACCTACAGAACAATTACCTTTAGAAAAGCAGAGGGAGATGTGACCCTAGGGGATAGGGATGGCAGCGACTATCCCAGCTTGAGCACTGACTTATGAGGGCTGCCTTTGGAGGACCCTGCCTTTCTTTGGGTACCCAGAAGGTAGTCTTGAGCAAGTGAGTGGGCAGGGCACAGTGAGGACCTGGGATTTCAATCATGCCCCAGTAATTTACTATTGAAAGCCTATTAAGATGTTAGTATGCAAGGTTTTCAGTTGTAGCTTGAATATTTGGCATGGACATACATAGTAAGCAATGAAAGAGCTGTGAAGGACCTTCATGGATCACACATTTTGGGGATGTATCTTTGGGCCATCTACCTGGTATGTTACTGTTCGGTAGCCTTACCATATCAACTTCCTTAAAGCGTGCCATTTTTTTCAGCATCTGTTCTCAGGTCCTGCAGTTGGTGTACACAAGATTGATTGCTTTTATTTTTACGTTGATTACTTTTGAAGTGTAGTCATTGTTTTATGTTAGCAAATGCAGTAGCCCATTCATGCACTGTAAGATCTCACAAGCAACAAGATAAATGCCCAGTTACTCTGGTTTTTAGCGGCTTTGGTTGAGGGAGGAATGTTGGCCAGGCCACTGGGAGTACTCTTCCTCCATGGGATCATTTAGGTGCCCCAAATAGGTTGGTTTAACACCTCATCTAAAAGATAGCATCGCCAACAATGCAGCACTCCATTAATGCAGAATTGAAATGTCATTCCAAGATTGGAGCCTGAACCCACAACTTCAAATTCAGACGAAAGAGTGCTACCACTGAGCCAAACTGAAGGAGATTAGAAAATAATGTAGTTAAAGTTGACAAGTTGTTTTACATTTAACAAGGGTATCCAACTACACCAGTCACAATGTTACATTAAAACAACTTGCATTTATATAGCGCCTTTAACATAATAAAACATCCCAAGACACCTCACAGGAGCATTATCAAAAAAATTTGACACCGAGCCACATAAGGAAGTATTAGGTCAGGTGACAAAAAGCTTGGTCAAAGAGGTAGGTTTAAAGGAGGAGAGGGGGGTTTAGGGAGGGAATTCCAGAGTTTAGGGCCTAGGCAGCTAAAGGTATGGCCGCTAATGGTGGAGCGATTAAAATCGGGGATGCGCAAGAGGTAAGAGTTGGAGGAGCGCAGAGATCTCAGAGGGTTGTAGGGCTGGAGGAGGTTACAAAGAAAGGGAGGGGCAAGGACATGGAGGGATTTGAAAACAAGGACGAGAATTTTAAAATCGAGGTGAATGTACAGCACAGAAATAGGCCATTCGGCCCAACAGGTTCATGCCGGTGTTTATGCTCCACATGAGCCTTCTCCCATCCTACTCCATCTAACCCTATCAGCATATCCTTCTATTCCTTTCTCCCTCATGTGTTTATCTAGCTTCCCCTTACAATGCATCTATGCTAGTCGCCTCAACTATTTCTTGTGGTAGCGAGTGGTCTAACCACTCTCTGGGTAAAGAAGTGTCGCCTGAATTCCCTATTGGATTTATTAGTGCTTTCTTATATTTATGGCCCTTAGTTCTGGTCTCCCCCGCAAGTGGAAACATCTTCTCTACGTCTACCCTATCAAATCCTTTCACAATCTTAAAGACCTATATCAGGTCACCCCTCAGTCTTCTCTTTTCTTCCTACCAAAATGTAGTACCTCTCACTTATGCGTGTCTAAATGTGTCTCTAAAATATGACTAAATAATTTAATAATTCTTTTTTTTGCATGTTTGAATGTTGTGTTTCCTAATAGGAATACTGAAAGCTGCAGCAAAATTCCATTTTGAAGAACACTCTTCAATGGCATGAATGATTATAATGCCCAAACACTTGGTGTGTGATTGGCTCCCCAAATCCCCTATTAAAGAAAATGGCCTAAAAAAGTAAGTATTCTTCACATTGGTGTCCTTTGGTTTCCATTAGAGTATTTTGTCAATGAGACATACGCAGAGGTCTGGTTACATGTAATAAGAAACCACAATTGAAAAGCTTTGCATGGTATACATAAAATGAAATGTGCCTTTTGGGAATTGTACAAGAGATACTGCGATACCCATCTGGAACAGTTTTTTGTTGTCTGCCTAGGCTTCAAACTATACATTTTATAAAGCATTTTTTGGTTTATAATATTAGAATTCTTAAATCATACTAAATGTATATTCAAATAAGTGTTAAATTTATCAATGAATGCTCACCTTGTGCAACTTCAAGTGTCTTAAAGTTTCTCTCTCATTTCTATCAATTGACTGCCTCTTAAAATTATAAATGCTGCATTAACCCATGAATACTTTGCAGTTATACAAGTGTGCACATTTTCTGACATTCATTTGCTAAAGCAAATTTCAATGCTGACTGTCAAAACACATGATAAATACAAAAAGTTGCATGACATTTCTTCAAGAGACCGTATGGCCTACTCATGCTCCTAATTCTTATGTTCTTATGTACAGTAAAGTTGTTTGGAGAATCCAAATGTTTTATGTAATCTTGTTATATTTTGGTGTATTGGCTACATAAGTTCACAAAGAGTTAAAAAGTAGCTTTTCCCATTACTTCTCCAAATTGGAAAAAAACAACAGCCTACAATGAACGACCAACTGTTCCTCTAAGAGTAACAAATGTGCTAATACACACTAGTTTAAACTTGATCTATCAGGGAGCTACTGATCCATGAAGACTGAAGGTTAATCAGGGTGTTGTGGAAACAAAGGCTGCCAGACCAGTAGAGACGCTACTTTCAGCCTCACATCTGTGCCTCTCTTCACACCCTTTTCTCAATAGCACTTGGTACCTGTAGACTAAAACCGAATAGGCGAATATACATAAATCCCAAATATTCTCATATTTAAACTGAAAGCTTTTTAGAATATGACAGATTTAAATAAACAAAACTAAACCCAGATTCAATGTATCCTAGGATTCAAAAATTGACTGCTGTTTTCTGTTAATATAAAACTGACCAAAGTTAATATGTAACATTCAAATGAAAGATCATGCTTCACTGCACTGAACAT
The DNA here is from genome assembly GCF_035084215.1 of Heptranchias perlo. Taxonomy (NCBI): domain Eukaryota; kingdom Metazoa; phylum Chordata; class Chondrichthyes; order Hexanchiformes; family Hexanchidae; genus Heptranchias; species Heptranchias perlo. The sequence goes on from NC_090331.1 coordinate 58,424,472, forward strand.
AGGCACTAGCCTGATCTGTGTCTTTGTCAACTGCAGCATATGTTGATAAAGGAACTCACGAAAATCAGAAGCTAACAGAAGATGCAATAATCATACTATGACTCCATAAACATTTAAGTGTTCCATGGTGAAAAATTGGACCCCCAGTGTCCAGGATATCAACTATTGATACAGGTATAAAAGCTTTATAAGTGTTGCTAAATTCTACAAGGAATTAAAAACAAACTTTTAAAATAGCTGCAAATCCATATATGTCATATATGTCATACAAATAAAATTAACTGAATACTGTACTTTTATATTTTGAAGTCTTCCATTAAAGGTTTAAAAGTAAATAAAATATTAATGTGATATGTTTAAGTTGTGTCTTCACCAATTATCTCAGCTCTGTGACCTTTGGACACCCAATTTAACTATTAACAGATGCATGACTAGCACAGAGGCAGAAAGGAAATAAGATTTTATATTAAGATAAATACTGATAAGTAGAATCAATATAGTTGTTAAATGACACATTGTTTTGAGAATTAAGGATACTGTTCACCCTTTGCACTTAAAATTTCTGAAGACCCTTGTACATTAATTAGCGAGCCATTATAATAATTTACTGTAGAATAATTTCAGTACTATTAGAGCATAATTTCTGCTAAATTGGTTTTTATTTTTGCAATTATCCATTACAGATTTTAAAGTTTTCAGAAGGCACTATTATTTTTCCATTAACAGCACAGCCAAATCAACGTGTAGAAAAGAAGCAAAAATATTTACTTTCCTGAATGCATTTTATTAAATGCAGTTTCTCAAAACATTTTCAATTGTTGAAACTGTCTTTTCAGACTTGTACAATATTAGTTTTATAGTAGATTTCACTGCCACTTGGATTAGCTTTTGAATGAATGTTTACTTAAGTAGCTTTTCTTCCTCTTTTGTAGGTTTTTCCAATCCATCCCTTCCCCTCCCAAAGATGTTGACTTTTTACTCAGGTATGGATCTGCAGGCATCCTGCAGTACCCTCACCCAAGTACCAATTCCCCCTGCCCTTGCCATGTGTGAGTTTGTTAGAAGACAATTTAATCACAGAGGTATCACAGCTGACCTCAATTCTGTCTTCAACCAATGCCCACATAATTAGTAATTATTAACTTAATTTTGCAGTAGTATTCAATTAACCGTTACTAAATACAGGATAACTGATAGCGTTGTGGGATATTATTCCACCAGTGTTCTGGTCAGTAGGTCACAAGCAAGATACAATTATGTATCCTACAACTCATCATGTATTGTTAGGTAAATAATCACAATGGTAAAAGTTTCATCTATAAAATGGGAGCTAACCGATGAGGACTAAGGGTTAGTCCCAATGACATCACAGTGAAAAGAAAGATCACCTACCTTGTCAAATCTTCTCCATTCTTTAAATTGTATTAATGGACTATCAAGACCCAAGATAACCAACAATAACACACACAGAATGCACTACCAAATGGAAGCATCACATGGTTCCAGAAAATGGTAGAAATTTGTAACTAACTCGGTGAAGAAAATTACAAAATGCGAGGCATCAATGACATTTTTGCCAGTGAAAAATCAGAACGGATGACTTCTCTTTAAAATGTTTTGATTGGTGTGCCTCCAAAGTGACCCCTCCTACTCCCACGTAGTATAATGGAGGAATACTATTGACTGCAGTTTACTAGGTTATTAAAACAACAACTTGCATTTATATAGCACCTTTAATGTAGTAAAATGTCCCAAGGCGCATCATAGGAGTGTTACCAAACAAAATTCGACACCGAGCCACAAAAGGAGGTATTAGGACAGGTGACCAAAAGCTTGGTCAAAGAGGTGGGTTTTAAGGAGGGTCTTAAAGGAGGAGAGAGGGGTAGGGAGGTGGAGAGGTTTAGGGAGGGAAATTCCAGAACTTAGGGCCTAGGCAGCTGAAGGCACGGCGATTAAAATCGGGGATGCGCAAGAGGCAAGAATTGGAGGAGCGCAGAGATCTCGGAGGGTTGTAGGAGGTTACAGAGGTAGGGAGAGGCAAGACCATGGAGGGATTTGAAAACAAGGTTGAGAATTTTAAAATTGAGGCATTCCCAGACCGGGAGCCAACGTAGGTCAGCGAGCACAGGGTTGATCGGAGATGCGAGTTAGTATGCGGGCAGCAAAGTTTTGGATGAGCTCAAGTTTATGCAAGGTGGAAGATAGGAGGCCAGCAAGGAGAGCATTGGAATAGTCAAGTATGGAGGTAACAAAGGCATGGATGACGGTTTCAGCAGCAGATGAACTGGGGCAGGGCAGAGGCAATATTACAGAGGTGGAAGTAGGTGGTCTTGGTGATGGAGCAGATATGTGGTCAGAAGCTCATCTCAAGGTCAAATAGGACGCCAAGGTTGCAAATGGTCTGGTTCAGCCTCAGACAGTGGTCAGGAAGAGAGATGGATTTGGTGGCTAGGGAACAGAGTTTGCGGCAGGGACCAAAGACAATGGGCTCGATTTTCGCACCCGCGATTGGGTGCATTAGTGGCGGGGGGGCTGCGAAAATCCGGGGCGGGTCTGGAGCCCGGCTCCAACCTGCCCACTTCCGGGTTCCCCAGTGACGCGCTGACATGCGCGCGCAGCCCCCGCATGTGGGACTCCTGCCAGCAATTAAAGCCGGCGGGGTGCTACTTAAAGTACTTAAACAGGTACTTCGGGTCGTTTACAGACCTGATATTTTAGGAGGGCTGGGATTTTGAAATGAACTGAGACTGTTTCCCATACTGGGGGAAACACTCCCAGTTCAAATGGACGTGTTGCAGCCATCAGCCTGTGGCAGCTGCAAAGGTCCATTTGACGGGGGGGAGGGGGGGGGGAACCTTTACTCATTGCAGGAGGCCACTCTGTCACTTTGGACAAAGTTTGGTCTCCACCACCCTCCTCCTAACAAACTTCCACACTTACCCCAGTGTACAGACACATGTACCTACCTTGCGGACCCCCTCAAATGTACATCTTGTGGATGGGGGCCGCCTTAGCTGCAGTCATGACCTCCTCGGAAGACGAACAGCATCACCAGTCTCGCCGTCCACCTCTGACACGTGGAGCCGCACAACACAGTGCTGTGACACATCCACCTGCACAGCAGGAGGGGGAAGGCAACGGCAGAGAGAGATGCGTTGAAGAGGGCACTACCCTCGCCACAGGGTCTACAGACGGAGGCTCAGCTTCCTGGACCTCTGTGAGCAGTAGTGCAAACAGAGGATCAGAGTCACTCAACATATAGTCATGGACATCTGCAGCCTCCTTCATGCCGAGCTGCTCCCGGCTGGCCCGAACACCATCTTCTTACCTGTCGCTGTCAAAGTCACCACTATCCTCAACAACTTCTCCTTCCAGGGTGCTACCAGGGACATTGCCAACGTCTCTCAGTTGTCTGCACAAAACAGCCCTGCAAATACACCTACACCCACTCTGCAGTGACACAATGGGTGGCATCAGTTGTGGGTCTTCATCATGATCCTCAGGAAAGGGCATTATTGCACAAACCAGAAAAGATTCGCAAAGACGTGGCAGTAGTGGTGACAATATATGTTATGTGAGTTGATCAGAAATTAAATATAGGTAAACACTATGACAAACCCTCAAACACCCTTGTGCATCCCCTTCATGCTCACAACGCGTTTGACTTACGCTTCCTACTGCACATATGTGATGCATGCCTTGTGGCTACAGCACAGGTAGTGGTAGGTTGAGTGAGGCTGACTGTGAAAGGGATGCATGAGAGGGCGAGTATGAGATAGAGCCATGAGATTGTATGAGGATTGGGTTGAGTGGTAGTGGTGGGATGAATACTGGCGAGGTGAGTAAGTGCAGGTAAGATGAGGATGAGCTTTGAGTGGGTGTGAGGAGTGATGTGATAGAGTAGTGTTGGCAGTGCAGAAGGAGATGTGGGGTGGAGGCGGTGATGTGGCAGACAGAGTGTAGGGGAATGAGTAAGTGTACTCACTTCGGCTGACCTCCTTAGGTAATTGAAGCGCCTGCTGCACTGTATGCAGGTGCGCGATATGTTGTTGGTGCTGGTGACCCCCTCTGCCACCTCGAGCCAGGCCTTCTTGGTGGTAGAGACAGGCTGCTTCCTCCCGCCCGCCGGGGGGGAAGATCTCTGTCCTCCCCATCCTCCTCACCCCATCCAATGATACCTGGAGTGAGGCATCATTAAACCTGGGAGCAGCTTTCCCCCTGGGCTGCTCCATGCTGTAATTTTTCCTATTTCCTGCAGCATCAGTCAGTGGAGGACTGCCCCTTTAAATAGGGCTCCTCCAGCTGACAGACCTTGTTGCGCATGCGCAGTCCGCCCGCTGCGCAGCTTACCAGCGGGAAACCCGGAAGCATGGGTAAGTGGCTCCAATTAGTTTGCGATTCCGTGCGGAGCACACTGATTCCACCGGGCGCGTTACCCACGCGCCCAGTCGACCCCCCGCTGAGAACCTGCTGCCCTGCTAATATCGAGCCCAATGGCTTCGGTCTTCCAATATTTGGTCGGAAGAAATTTTTGCTCATGTCAGACAAGCAATGTGACAAAGAGAAAGTGGAGTGGTCGAGGGTGGTGGTTGTGAGATAGAGCTGGGTGTCATCAGCGTACATGTGGAATATGACGTCATGTTTTCGGATGATGGCGTTGAGGGGCAGCATGTAGATGAGAAATAGGAGGAGGCCAAGGATAGATCCTTGGGGGACTCCAAAGGCAACAGTGCGGGAGCGGGGAGAGAAGCCATTGCAAGTGACTCTCTGGCTACGACTGCAGAGATAAGAATAGAACCAGTCGGGCACAGTCCCACCCAGCTGGATTTCGGAGGAGAGGCGTTGGAGGAGGATGATGTGGTCAACTGTGTCAAGAGCTGCAGAGAGGTCGAGAAGGATGAGGAAGGATAGTTTACCATGGTCACAATCACATAGGATGTCATTTGTGATGTTGATAAGGGCCATTTCAGTACCTTGGCAGGGGCAGAAACCTGATTGGAGAGATTCAAACATGGAGTTGCGGGAAAGATGGGCACGGATTTGGGAGGCGACAACACGTTCAAGGACTTCGGAGAGAAAAGGGAGGTTGCAGATAGGATGGTAGTTTGCAAGGACAGAGGGGTCAAGGATGGGTTTTTTGAGGAGGGGTGTGATGAAGGCAGATTTGAAGCGGAGGGGAACAGTACCTAAGGAGAGGGAGCATTAACAATATCAGCTAACGGGGGGCCAGGCAGGGAAGTTGGGTGGTCAGTGGTTAAGTGGGAATAAGGTCAAGGGAGCAGGAGGTGGGTCTTATGGTCAAGATGAGTCCAGAGAGGGCATGAAGGGAGATAGGAGAGAAACTAGAGAAAGATGCCAGTTAAGGGCTAGGGCGGGGGGAACCGCAGTGGAAATGTGGCTTGGTGGGCTAGGGGAAGGGAGGTAAGCGGCAGAGCCAGCTGAACAGATGGTCTCAATTTTAGTGACAAAGTTGTCCATGAGCTGGGGGGTGGCTTAAAGATAATGGTTTGTAGTGGGGAACAGTAGCCAGTGGTTATCTTTGCATTCCAGGATGATCCTGGAATAGTGAACAGTTTCGGCAGAGGAGAGCAGGACCTAATAGTGCTTTATGTGCTCCAGCCAGGTCTAGCGATGAATGGCTAGACCTGTTGTCCACCATAAACGTTCAAGTCTGCATCCCTTGGACTTAAGGGTGCGGAGATGAGGGCCATACCAGGGGGAACGACCAGGTTTTAATAGGGACTTATTGTGAAATTATCTTCAAGTTTACTCCTGATAACTGATTCCATCATTTTACAGGGAATGAAAGTAAGACTAATAGGTCTGTTGTTTCCTGTGATCATTTTGTCCTCCTTTTTGAATATGAGTAGTCTGTTTTCAATCTACTGGTACTTGTGAATACTTGGAGGAAGAAATTGCTAAATTATGTACAACTTTGTCATTGGTTTTAAGCCTATTTGCATCTTTTAGGGTTTTCACTCTTTACTGATTGTTAACTTATTGTTCTAGTACTAAAATGTTTTTCATTGTTGTTTCTAGCCTCCACTCCTGTTTTCATTTCTAGGTCCATCTTTGACCCTGATCACCTTTTTAACATCCTTCTGCATTTTCTTATATTCAGCTCAATGAACCCATTACACTTTCATTAGGATTTGTGGAGGATTTTTCCTTTTTTAATTTCACTTTTAATTAAATTATTGTGCGGTGAGGAAACTTTGCTGGTCAGTTTCAAATTGCAGGTCAAAAGCACCCAGCATTTTAAGATTGCCACAAATACAAAACCAAGTATTATGTTTGGAGTGTGGTGTCTGTGTGTGTTTTTCATACATTAGTGATAGGGTGTCTATCCTGCAGCTCCCAAGCCCTGGCTTCAGTCATTGAAGCCCAGGCAACTCAGTCCTACTTATATTTACTTATTTGTCCTGTTTAAATTTCGCAGACTTAGAGCTTTGTAAAGGGAAGTTGCCTCATTGGTTGAGCAATTCTAAATCAGAAAATCATTATTTGCTACTACAAGCAACATGAGATATATGCAAATTAATGGGGTTTAAATCACACTGCTTGTGGCCCTTGAAGCTCCATGGTATTCATTTATGCGGCCGATGAAGAAAAAAGCTTTGACAGTGAGGAACTTAAAGTAATTAAGATTAGTCGTGAAAAAGTACTGGAGAAATTAATGGGACTAAAAGCCGACAAATCCCCTGGACCTGATGGCCTACATCCTAGGGTTTTAAAAGAAGTGGTTGCAGAGATAGTAGATGCATTGGTTGTGATCTTCCAAAATTCCCTAGACACAAAAAAGGTCCCCATGGATTGGAAGGTAGCAAATGTAACCCCACTATTCAAGAAAAGAGGGAGAGAGAAAACAGGGAACTATAGTCCTGATAGCCTGACATCAGTAGTAGGGAAAATGCTAGAATCTATTGTTAAGCACAGAGTCACAGGGCACTTTGAAAATCATAATATGATTAGGCAGAGTTAATGCAGTCTTATAACAGGGAAAACGTGTTTGACAAATCTATCAGAATTTTTTGAGGGTGTAACTAGCAGGGTAGATAAGAGGGAACCAGTGGATGTAGCCTATTTGGATTTTCAAAAGACATTCGATAAGGTGCCACACAGGAGGGTGTTGCACAAAATTAGGGCTCATGGGTTTGGGTGTAATATATTAGCATGGATTGAGGATTGGTTAACGGACAGAAAACAGAAAGTAGGAATAAACAGATCTTTTCGGGTTGGCAGGTTGTAACCAGTGGGGTGCCGCAAGGATCAGTGCTTGAATCTCAGCTGTTTGCAATATATATCAATGACTTTACAATATATATCAATGACTTAGATGAGAGGACCGAGTGTAATGTATCCAAGTATACTGACAATACAAAGCTAGGTGGGAAAGTAAGCTGTGAAGAGGCTGCAAAGGGATATAGGCAGGTTAAATGAGTGGGCGAGAAAGTGGCCGATGAAGTATATTGTGGGGAAATGTAAAATTATCCACTTTGGTGGGAAGAATAGAAAAGCAGAATTTTTTTTTGAAAGGTGAGAGACTAAGAAAGGTTGGTATTCAGAGGGATTTGAGTGTCCTTGTACACAAGTCACAGAAAGTTAGCATGCAGGTACAGCAAGCAATTATGAAGGCCAATGGTATGTTAACCTTTATTGCAAGGGGGTTGGAGTATAAGAGTAAGGAGTAAGTAAGCAGTATTGCTGCAATTATATAGGGCTCTGATGAGACCACACCTGGAGTACTGTGTACAGCTTTGGTCTCTTTACCTAAGGAAGAATATACTTGTCTTAGAGGGATTGCAATGAAGGTTCACTAGACTGATTCCTGAGATGAGATTGAGTAAAATGGGCCTATATTCTCTGACATTTAGACGAATGAGAGGTGATCTCACTAAAACGTATAACATTCTTAGAGGGCTTGACAGGGTAGATGCCGAGAGGCTGTTTCCCCTGGCTGGAAGTCTAGAACTAGGGATCATAGTCTCAAGACGTCAGCCATTTAGAACCAAGATGAGGAAAAATTTCTTCACTCAGAGGGTTGTGAATTTTTGGAATTCTCTACCCCAGAGGGCTGTGGATGCTCAGTTGTTGAGTGAGATCGATAGATTTTTGACACTAAGGAAATCAAGGGATATGGGGATAGGGAAGGAGAGTGGAGTTGAGGTAGAAGATCAGCCATGATCTTATTGAATGGCGGAGCAGGCTCGGGGAGCCGTATGGCCTACTCCTGCTCCAATATCATATGTTCTTATGACAGGCAGCCAGCCTGTCAATTTGGCTGGCTGGCTGGCGCGCGGGAAACCCGGACGCATAAATAATTGCATTCAATTGAGTTGCGATCGCAGATTCCGAAGCATTCACTTGACTTCCTGGTTTCCCCCGCGAAAATCTACCCACCCACTGAGTTCCAGGCTCCAAGTAAAAATCATGCCCGAAGTCTCTCTCACCCATCACATCCATCCTCGGTGACCTACATTGCTCCCAATTCCTGCAACAGCTGAAACTTAAAATTCTTATCTTTGTGTTTAAATCTCTCCATGACCTTGCCCCTCGTTATCCCTGTAACCGATATGGACCTTACAACACCCCCCCACACTCTACCTTCCCTACCTCTAACCTGTTGTGCATTCACCCCTTCCATTGCTCCAACATGCTTTTTGCTGCTTATGCCTCCCTCTCTACAATTCTCTCCTGAAATCCCTCCATCTCCCAGTCCTGCTTTAAGACCCTTCTAAAATCCATCTCTGACCAAGCTTTTGGACCAAATTTCTAATTTAAATTCAATTAATTAAATAAAATCTGGAATTAAAATACTAGTATCAGTAATGGTGGCCATGAAACTACCGGATTGTCGTAAAAACCCATCTGGTTCACTAATGTCCTTTAGGGAAGGAAACCTGCCGTCCGTACCCGGTCTGGCCTATATGTGACTCCAGACCCACAGCAATGTGGTTGATTCTTAATTGCCCTCTGAAATGGCCTAGCAAGCCATTCAGCTGTAAAATCTCGCTAAAAAAAAAGTCACAAGAATAAAATCAGACGGACCACACGGCACCGGACATGGCAAAGGCAAACCAAGCCCAGTCGACCCTGCAAAGTCCTCCTCACTAACATCTGGGGACTTGTGCCAAAATTGGGAGAGCTGTCCCACAGACTAGTCAAGCAACAGCCTGACATAGCCATACTCACAGAATCATACCTTTCAGCCAACGTCCCAGACTCTTCCATCACCATCCCTGGGTATGTCCTGTCCCACCAGCAGGATAGACCCACCAGAGGTGGCGGTACAGTGATATACAGTCAAGAGGGAGTGGCCCTGGAACTCCTCAACATGGACTCTGGACCCCATGAAATCTCATGTCATCAGGTCAAACATGGGCAAGCAAACCTCCTGCTGATTTCCACCTTCCGCCCTCCCTCAGCTAATGAATCAGTCCTCCTCCATGTTGAACACCACTTGGAGGAAGCAGAGGGTAGCAAGGGCACAGAATGTACTCTGGGTGGGGGACTTCAATGTAGCACTACTACTGACCGAGTCCTGAAGGACATTGCTGCTAGACTGGGCCTGCGGCAGGTGGTGAGCGAACCAACACGAGGGAAAAATTTACTTGACCTCGTCCTCACCAATCTACCTGTTGCAAATGCATCTGTCCATGACAGTATTGGTAGGAGTGACCACTTCACAGTCCTCGTGGAGACGAAGTACCGTCTTCGCACTGAGGACACCATCCAATGTGTTGTGTGGCACTATCACCGTGCTAAATGGGATAGATTCAGAACAGATCTAGCAGCTCAAAACTGGGCATCCATGAGGCGTTGTGGGCCATCAGCAGCAGCAGAACTGTATTCCAGCACAATGTGTAACCTCATGGCCAACATATTCCTCACTCTACCATTACCAACAAGCCAGGGGATCAACCCTGGTTCAATGAGGAGTGTAGAAGAGCATGCCAGGAGCAGCACCAGGTGTACCTAAAAATGAGGTGCCAACCTGGTGAAGCTACAACTCAGGACTACATGCATGCTAAACAGCGGAAGTAACATGCTATAGACAGAGCTAAGCGATTCCACAACCAACGGATCAGATCAAAGCTCTGCAGTCCTGCCACATCCAGTCATGAATAGTGGTGGACAATTAAACAAATAACGGGAGGAGGAGGCTCTGTAAACATTCCTATCCTCAATGATGGCGCAGTCCAGCACGTGAGTGCAAAAGACAAGGCTGAGGCGTTTGCAACCATCTTCAGCCAGAAGTGCTGAGTGGATGATCCATCTCGGCCTCCTCCCAATATCCCCACCATCACAGAAGCCGGTCTTCAGCCAATTTGATTCACTCCAAGTGATATCAAGAAACACTGAGTGCACTGGATACAGCAAAGGCTATGGGCCCTGACAACATCCCGGCTGTAGTGCTGAAGACTTGTGCTCCAGAACTAGCTGCGCCTCTAGCCAAGCTGTTCCAGTACAGCTACAACGCTGGCATCTACCAGACAATGTGGAAAATTGCCCAGGTATGTCCTGTCCACAAAAAGCAGGACAAATCCAATCCGGCCAAGTACCGCCCCATTAGTCTACTCTCTAACATCAGCAAAGTGATGGAAGGTGTTGTCGACAGTGCTATCAAGTGGCACTTGCTCACCGATGCTCAGTTTGGGTTCCGCCAGGACCACTCGGCTCCAAATCTCATTACAGCCTTGGTCCAAATATGGACAAAAGAGCTGAATTCCAGAGGTGAGGTGAGAGTGACTGCCCTTGACATCAAGGCAGCATTTGACCGAGTGTGGCACCAAGGAGCCATAGTAAAATTGAAATCAATGGGAATCAGGGGGAAAACTCTCCAGTGGCCGGAGTCATACCTAGCACAAAGGAAGATGGTAGTGGTTGTTGGAGGCCAATCATCTCAGCCCCAGGACATTGCTGCAGGAGTTCCTCAAGGCAGTGTCCTAGGTCCAACCATCTTCAGCTGCTTCATCAATGACCTTCCCCTCATCATAAGGTCAGAAATGAGGATGTTCGCTGATGATTGCACAATGTTCAGTTCCAGTCTCAACCCCTCAGATAATGAAGCAGTCCGTGCCCGCATGCAGCAAGACCTGGACAACATCCAGGCTTGGGTTCATAAGTAGCAAGTAACATTCGCGCCAGACAAGTGCCAAGCAATGACTATCTCCAACAAGACATTCAAAGGCATTACCATCGCCGAATCCCCCACCAACAACATCCTGGGGGTCACCATTGACCAGAAACTTAACTGGACCAGCCACATAAAGACTGTGGCTACAAGAGCAGGTCAGAGGCTGGGTATTCTGCGGTGAGTAACTCATCTCCTGACTCCCCAAAGCCTTTCCACCATCTACAAGGCACAAGTCCGGAGTGTGACGGAATACTCTCCACTTACTTGGATGAGTGCAGCTTCAACAACACTCAAGAAGCTCGACACCATCCAGGACAAAGCAGCCCGCTTGATTGGCACCCCATCCACCACCCTAAACATTCACTCCCTTCACCACCGGCGCACAGTGGCTGCAGTGCGTACCATCCACAGGATGCACTGCAGCAACTCGCCAAGGCTTCTTCGACAGCACCTCCCAAACCCGCGACCTCTACCACCTAGAAGGACAAGAGCAGCAGGCAAATGGGAACAACACCACCTGCACGTTCCCCTCCAAGCCACACACCATCCCGACTTGGAAATATATCGCCGTTCCTTCATTGTCGCTGGGTCAAAATCCTGGAACTCCCTTCCTAACAGCACTGTGGGAGAACCTTCACCCCACACACTGCAGCGGTTCAAGAAGGCGGCTCATCACCACCTTCTCAAGGGCAATTAGGAATGGGCAATAAATGCTGGCCTCGCCAGTGACGCCCACATCCCATGAATGAATTTTAAAAAAGAGTTCCCCTACTTAAGCCCTCATTTGGCTCAACGGTACTTTGGTCAGCTGTGGGCTGTCAAGAATTCCTTTCAGGGTCTAGTGAAGTCTCCAGGATAGCAATAGGCTCCAGTACAGTATTAGGGTGAGGCAATCGATCGGAGGCATATAATCCAAGTTGCTGACAATAATTGATCATGATTTATTGATTTAGAATTTAGAAACCAGTGAGGCCTAAAGTACATCAGCATTAACCAAGTTATCAGTGGCAACTTGCTGAAGCCAAAACCAGTTCGTCTCAACACAGTATGAGCGATTGAGTAGAATGGGCCTATACTCTCTGGAGTTTAGAAGAATGAGCGGTGATCTCATTGAAACAAAAGATTCTGAGAGGGCTTGAGAGGCTGTTTCTCCTGGCTGGAGAGTCTAGAACTAGGGGACATAGTCTCAGGATAAGGGGTCAGCCATTTAGGACTGAGATGAGGAGGAATTTCTTCACGCAGAGCGTTGTGGATCTTTGGAATTCTCTACCCCAGATGGTTGTGGATGCTCAGTGATTGAGTATATTCAAGGCTGAGATCGATAGATTTTTGGACTCTAAGAGACTCAAGGGATATGGGGATCAGGTGGGAAAGTGGAGTTGAGATCGAAGATCAGCCATGATCTTATTGAATGGTGGAACAGGCTCGAGGGGCCGTATGGCCTACTCCTGCTCCCATTTCTTATGTTCTTATGTGTTGACAGGCATTGTGTCGGTATTAGAAACACAGATGCTGAGACAGCTACAATCACATGGGGGATATCATTTGGTGCATTCTCCTAATTACAACAGTCACAGCTGAGTCTTTACTTCCTGATAATGAAAGAAATCTTGAACATCTCAAGAGACAATAATTAGAGTCTCTTGACTGTAGGTGCGGAAGGTGGGGTGAGCAGATACTGCAGTTGTTTCACCTGCAGAAGGATCATTTTAAAAAAAATAATCACTAGAGACACCACAGAGTTGTCTGACCTCAGATTCAACCCATTTGCTCGTGCCTCACTCCTTGCCTTGTCAGAATAGCTAGAGTTCTGACTGACCATTGAAGCTGAAGCCCCAGTGGTGCGTCAGGAAAGCTTCTATGCTAGAGTTTCCAAGTATGGGCATATAGCTCTAAGAACATAAAAAAAAATTAGGTGCAATCAAGCCCATATCTCTCAATCCTTCATCTGAAATGCATAGAATTGTCTCTTGAAGCGATTGATACAATTCCCTTCACTGACCTTCCGAGATAATTTATTCCACGTTTATTACCACTTTGGATGATACGTTCCACCCAATTTCTCCTCTTAGTCCTACCTTCCGAATTTTGAACTTGTGAGCTCTTCATACCATAGTGAGCAATTTGTCTGGATCAAATTTGTCAACTCTCTTCATAATCTTGAAAACCTCAATCAGTTCATTTCTAAAATAACAAATCCAATTTAGCCTTTTAGTTATAATTTAAATCCCTGATACCATAATTATCTGTATTGCTCATCATGATTAAGTGAACCAAACTGCGCACGGTGCTCCAGCTGGGTCTGACAATAGGATCAGAGTTTTTAAAATTCATTTTGGGATATGGGCAAGGCTGGTATTTATTGCCCATTCCCTAGTCGCCCCAAGAAGGAGCTGGTGGGCCTTCTTCTTGAATGGCTGATAGCAGTTTGATACATTTGAGTGGTGTGCTAGGCCACCTTAGAGGCAGGCAGGAGTCCACCACATTGGTGTGGGACTGGAGTCAAATATAGGCCAGACCGGGCAAGGATGGCATGTTTCCTTCCCTAAAGGACATTAGTGAACTAGTTGAGTTTTTAACAACAATCCAACAGATTCCTGAAATCACATTCTCTGGATTATTAGTCCAGGCCTCTGGATTACTAGTTCAGGAACATAACCACTACATTTATATAGCGTCTTTCACGTCTTCATGACATCCTAAAGTGCTTCCCAGTTAATGAAATAATCCCAACCGCATGTAGCGAGTGCGTTCTTTTGAATGCTATTTGCCCGCAATACGCGGTGGACGCTAAATCCATTGGACTCCCTAGTGCCTAAGATTTTGAAGAGGTAAGGATCTAGGATCCCTAATCTAGTTAAAAAGTGGTGGGGACTGTATTGCATGATGCTAAATCGATCCAAAATTGGATAATGATTTTATTTAAATGGACATCAACAGATCATCTGTATTTAGCAAACAGTTGATTGAAGCTGCTTGAAGTCTCCATCAGCTGTTCACACAAACAACTATGGCAGATGGAAAGTGGAGACTACGAGCAGCTTCAATCGGCTGTTCTTGGGGCATTATAAACAGACAAAAGGGGTGGACAGCGCTCAAAGGCACTCAGCTGCTCAGGTAAATAGCTAACAGCACTTAATCGCACTTTAACGAGGTGGAAAATACTTATTGAATTGCCCAAAAAAGTCAGCCTGCTTAATATGTTATAACTGAATTCAATGGTATTGGCAAATGATTAGTCATTTGCCCGATATAGGCGGCTGTCCGGGATAAGCATGGGCGGTGTAAGTGGTGGGGACAGTACTTTTGAGTTATTGTCACTGTTGTAAAGTAAGCTAAAATGGCAGCTAATTTGCGCACACAAGATTCTACAAACACCACTGAGATAAATGACCAGATAATCTCTTTTGGTGGTGTTAGTTGAACGATAAATGTTGGTCAAGTCTGGTCAAGTCAAGTAACACATTCTGGTATTGCCAACGACAGGATGTGGGAGGACAATACTCACCCAACCCTTTGTCTGCAATGTGTAATTTGATCCAGTTTGCTGCAGAGTAATTCAAGTTCTCCGGAATGTGTAATTTGATCCGGTCATTGTCAGGCAGGCTATTGCATTCAGATAGGAAGTCACGGCGCTGGCGCTACCGCATTCAGATAGGAAGGCACGGCGCTGGCGTTACCGCATTCAGATAGGAAGGCACGGCGCTGGCGTTACCGCATTCAGATAGGAAGGCACGGCGCTGGCGCCACCCCGTTCAGATAGGAAGGCACGGCGCTGGCGCCACCCCGTTCAGATAGGAAGGCACGGCGCTGGCGCTACCGCATTCAGATAGGAAGGCACGGCGCTGGCGCTACCGCATTCAGATAGGAAGGCACGGCGCTGGCGCTACCGCATTCAGATAGGAAGGCACGGCGCTGGCGCTACCGCGTTCAGATAGGCAGGCACGGCGCTGGCGCTACCGCGTTCAGATAGGAAGGCACGGCGCTGGCGCCACCCCGTTCAGATAGGAAGGCACGGCGCTGGCGCTACCGCATTCAGATAGGAAGGCACGGCGCTGGCGCTACCGCGTTCAGATAGGAAGGCACGGCGCTGGCCCGTTCAGATAGGAAGGCACGGCGCTGGCGCTACCGCATTCAGATAGGAAGGCACGGCGCTGGCGCTACCGCATTCAGATAGGAAGGCACGGCGCTGGCACTACCGCATTCAGATAGGAAGGCACGGCGCTGGCGCCACCCCGTTCAGATAGGAAGGCACGGCGCTGGCGCTACCGCGTTCAGATAGGAAGGCACGGCGCTGGCGCTACCGCGTTCAGATAGGAATGCACGGCGCTGGCGCTACCGCATTCAGATAGGAAGGCACGGCGCTGGCGCTACCGCATTCAGGTAGGAAGGCACGGCGCTGGCGCTACCGCATTCAGATAGGAAGGCACGGCGCTGGCGCCACCCCGTTCAGATAGGAAGGCACGGCGCTGGCGCTACCCCGTTCAGATAGGAAGGCACGGCGCTGGCGCCACCCCGTTCAGATAGGAAGGCACGGCGCTGGCGCTACCGCGTTCAGATAGGAAGGTGTGAGACCATGGAGGGATTTCAACATGAGAATGAGAATTTTAAAATCAATGTGTTGGTGGACCAGGAGCCAAAGCAGGTCAGCGAGCACAGGGGCAATGGGTGAACAAGACTTGCTGCGAATTAGGATCTGTGCAACAGAGTTTTGGATGAGCTCAAGTATATTGAGGGCGGAAGATGGGAGCATTGTAATAGTCAAGTCTAAAGGTAACAAAGACATGGATGAGGGTTCCAGCAGCAGATGAGCTGAGGCAGTGGTGGAGACATGCGATGTTACGGAAGTGGATTAAGGCGGTCTTGGTGATGGAGTGGGTATGTGGTCGGAAGCTCATCTCAGGGTCAAGGGTCAAGGTTGCGAACGGTCTGGTTCAGCCTCAGATAGCGGCTAGGGAATGGAGTTTGTGGTGAGGAACAAAGATAATGGTTGTCCCAATATTTGATTGGAGGAAACTTTTGCTCATGTTGGACAAGCAGTGTGACAATTCAGAGACAGTGGAGGGGTCGAGGGTGGTGGTGGTGAGGTAGAGCTGGGTGTCGTCAGCTTACACGCGGAACCTGACATGTTTTCAGATGATTTCGCCGAGGGATAGCATGTAGATGAGAAATAATAGGGGGCCAAGGATAGATCCTTGGGGGACTCCAGAGCTAACAGTGCAGAAACAGGAAGAGAAGCCATTGCAGGAGATTCTCTGGCTATGACTGGATAGATAAGAATGGAACCTGGCTGGCGCAGTCCCACCCAGCTGGACGACGGAGGAGAGGTATTGGAGGAGGATGGTGTGGTCAACTGTGTCAAGGGCTGCAGAAGTCGAGAAGGATGAGGAGGGATTGTTTACCACGGTCGCAGTCACAAAGGATGTCATTTGTGACTTTGATACGGGCCGTTTCAGTAGTGGCAGGGGCAGAAACCTGATTGGAGGGGTTCAAACATGCGGGAAAGACGAGTACAGATTTGAGAGGCAACAACACGTTCAAGGACTTTGGAGAGGAAAGGGAGGTTGGAGATGGGACGGTAGTTTGCAAGGTCAGAGGGATCAAGGGTGGGTTTTTTGAGGAGGGGGTGATGACGGCAGACTTAAAGGGGAGGGGGACAGCACCTGAGGAGAGGGAACCGTTAACAATATCAGCTAACAAGAGGGTCAGGAAGGGAAGTTCAGTGGTCAGCAATTTGGTAGGAATAGGGTCGAAGGAGGTGGGTCTCATGGCCAAGATGAGCTCGGAGAGGGTATGAGGGGAGAGAAACTGGAGAAAGGGACGAGTTCAGGGCTAGGGCAGGGGGGAACCGTAGAGGAAATATGGCTTGGTGGGCTGGGGAAGGGAGGGAAGCGGTAGAGGCAGCTGAACGGATGGTCTCAATCTTAGTGACAAAGTAGTCCATGAGCTCCTCGCATTTGTTGTTGGAGGTGAGAGTGGAGGAGGCTGAGGAGAGGGGTTTAAGAAAATGGCTCATAGTGAAAAGAAGCCAGGGATTATCTTTGCATTCCAGGATGATCCTAGAATAGTGAGCAATTTTGGCGGGACCCGATAGTGCTTTATGTAGTCCGCCAGTTGTCCGCCGTAAACATTCACGGCTGCCTCCCTTGAATTTAAGGGAGCGGAGATGAGGGCTGTACCTGGGGGAACGACCAAGGTGAGAGAGAGTAATAGTTTTAATGGGGACAAGGGCATCAAAGGTGGAGGTGAGGGTGTGATTGAGCAGATTGGTAGCTGCAGAAATGTCATGGTGAATGGAGGACTAAAGGCTAGATAGTTGGGAATTTGAAAGTGCTGTTGTAAGTGACTTGGGGAGAGTTTTTTTCCAGTGACAGACACAGAAGGAAGTGGGGTTGGGAGGAGGAAGGGGAATGAGGGGGGAGAGAGATACAAGGAAGTGATCAGAGATGGCCTCATCAGCGATTGACACAATGGGAGTAGAGAGGCCACGTGAGATGGCAAGGACAAGGGGGTGGCCATGAATATGGGTAGGGGAGTTTATATGGAGGGAGAGATTAAGGGAGGAGAGGAGAGCAGTGAACTCAGGGGAGAGAAAGCATGATGAGATGAGAAGGATGTTGAAGTCACCGAGGATGAGAAGTCGCTCGGTGCAGAGGCTGAGGGAGGAAAGCAGTGAAGATATCTCAGTGAGAAACTTGGCGTGGTATTTGGGTGGGCAGTAGAGAACAAGGATTTTAAAGGAGAGGTGAGAGGAAACAAGGTGAGATGCTCAAAGGAGGATAAGGTGCCAGAAGAGTAGGGTGTGATTTGGTGATAAAGGTCACACTATCACCATGGCGGTCTGGGCGGGGCAAGTGGTGGAAGATATAGCCAGGCGGGAAAGCTTCATTAAGCGGGAAGGTGTCATCACCCGTCAGCCAGGTTTCCGTCAAGGCCATGATGTCGATGAAATCATCCACAATAAGCTCATGGATGGCAAAGGCCTTGTTCACAAGTGAACAGACATTCTGCAGGGAGATGCGGAGAGAGGCCGTGATAGCTGATCCGCTGGCAGAGTCCACGGGGTCAACGCTGGGAGTGGTGAATGGGACGGGAAGGAGATTGGCAAGATTAACCCCCATTGGGTGCGCTGGGCGGGGAAACGGTGAAAAAGTACGATGGGCAGTTGGGGTTGCTGCTCGTAAGGAGCTAGCGACGAGTGCCTCGGTGGGGTCTTTGGAGGATGCCAAGAGAGGCACGGAGGGAAGCAGTCGGCTTATCTAAGAGGGAGTCAAGTCTGGGACGGCGACAGGAAAGTAGGAACGTCAAGGAGTGCTGAAGGGTTGGGGTCGGGATTTGGGGGCAGAGTACTCGAGGAGGGGAAATGTAAGGAGGCACGATGGCAGGAGAGAGGGGTAAAGAGAAAAGAAGAAAAAAGGGGAAGTAGAAGTGATGGGTGAGGGATGGAGCGGCAGCCAAAATGAGCACGTGAATGGACACAGAGA
Organism: Heptranchias perlo; assembly: GCF_035084215.1. Lineage (NCBI taxonomy): Eukaryota > Metazoa > Chordata > Chondrichthyes > Hexanchiformes > Hexanchidae > Heptranchias > Heptranchias perlo. The sequence goes on from NC_090331.1 coordinate 58,443,093, forward strand.
AACTCAAGTTACACAGACATGGTTACATAGCAAGATTAGGATAGAAATGTCCTGGTAATAAACAGGGAATGGAGAAGAGACAATAGGAGGGAATCCAAAGTTAAAGTCAGGAGTCCCATGGTGAGATACAGTGGACGTAGATAGGGTGAAGTCAGTTTGGAGCATCAATGAACTTATATCCAAATTCGGAGACAGGTGTGGCGGGCAAGCCAATAGGTTTCCTCCAATTCCATTTGCTCTCATTTTTGTTAACAGTCTCTTATGTGGAACCTTGTCGAATGCTATCAGCACGATCTGATAAAAACTCGCAGTAAACACCCGTCTACTGGAGAAGCGAGGCCTCCATATTGAGCAGCCTTACACCTCGCTTTGACTCTGAAAACACTCCATGACAGGCCAACCCAGCAATTGACTTGTTGGTCCCTTCAAATAAGTGCACCCATGAACAGACACTGCAAGGTCATGTGGGAGGCTGCAGCCATTTCTCTGTGAGGCTGAATTTGACAAACCAACAGAATTGAATATTTTACATAATTTGAGCTTCAAATTCAAGGTAGATTTAGTGAGGCGCATTTCATTCAACGAGAACTGGTGAGGGTGATGTCATTGAAAATGACATCATTAGCAGAGCCGTAGCTTTTTAGCACGCGTGGAGAGTGATGTCATCGGGTAGTCTGCCGCATGTGCTGGAGAACATCCTGGGTCGATCGAAACCCGGAAGTACCCAGGTACTAATCACTCCCGTCAAACTAAACACTGTGGGAGAGAGCTGCAGTGACTGATGGGGCATTGTGTGCCGGCTGTGGATTGTTTTCAGGTTTATTGGGTAGAAAGTGGTGGGAAGGGGGTCACCTTTTACATGAATAGTGACACTGCATCCCATGCGTCACTTGCCACGCTTTCCGAGAAATCAACTCGCTGCCGTGCATGTACAAGAGTGTGATCCAGGTGTAACGGGGTGTGGGGGGGCTGGGGGGGGGGAAGAGAACAAGAGAAAAACAACATGATCCATCTCCCCGTCTGGACCATGTTCTCCCTCTCTTACCCCCTGCCCCCCTTAGATTTGGATCACCTTCTCTCCCCTCCACCACCCTGCACAGCTCCCTCTGTGCTCCCCCCTTCCCCCGCTGCTTCTGCTTCCCCCATACACCACTCTGCTTCTGCTTTCCCCCGCTGCTTCTGCTCCCCTTCCCCCTCTGCTTCTGCTTCCCCCTGCTTCTGCTTCTCCCCGCCTTTCCCGCTGCTTCTGCTCCCCCTTCCTCGACTTCCCCCGCTGCTTCTCCTTTCGCACTGCTTCTGCTCTCCCTTCCTCCGGATTCTCCCCTTCCTTTCCCCTTCCCCTCTGCTTGTGCTCCCCCTTCCTCTGTGTCCCACACTTCTGCTCCCCTCCCCTGCTTCTATGAGACATCTTCTGAGATAGATAGATTTTTGGACTCTAGGGGAATCAAGGGATATGGGGAATCAAGGGATATGGGGATCATGCGGGAAAGTGGAGTCGAGGTCGAAGATCAGCCATAATCTTATTGAATGGTGGAGCAGGCTCGAGGGGCCGTATGGTCTACTCCTGCTCCTATTTCCTATGTTCTTATCCCCTTCCTCCCTGCTTCTCCACTTCACCCTATTTCTCCCTTTCCTCCGGGCTCTGCCCTCCTACCCCCTTGCTCAGCCTCCTGTATGCACTTTTAGTGAATGTCAGTGAGGGCAGTTGGTGACCAACAGTGCGCATTCGTGGTCCAACACGCTCTGGGCCTGAGTGCGCACGCGCTAGTCCATGGTGCTAGTCACAGTGATAAATATTGGCCAGAACACTGGGAGAACTCCTCTGCTCTTCTTCGAATAGTGTCATGGGATCTTTTGCATCCACCTGAGGGGGCATATGGGATCTCAATTTAATGTCTCATCCAAAAGATGGAACAGTACAGCACTCCCTCAGTACCTTTACATAACAATGCAACCTTTTAAATTGTATTCCATCCCTCTGTTAATGCAAACGAGTAACTATATTTGCTTCTTTTTTACTTCTGCTCAGCACCATGCTGATGGTTTCATAAATTTACCTAGATGTCTTTCCTGTTCAGTGCACATTGTACCATTGTTCCATTTAACACAAATTACAACTGCCCTCTTTTGTTTCAATGCTTCTATAATAATTATTTTACACTTATCAGCAATGAATTGCATCTGCCACCTTGTGGCCCAGCTAAATAAAAAAAATCATACCAACTCATAAAATCTGCTTTCAGAATTCCTCATTTCTTCACCTCCTATTTTGGTATAATCTTAAGAGATTTTGCTCATGATATCCCATCAAAGTCATTAATATCAAAAAGGGTACAGTTTCCAAGTTATGAACAAGGTGCCTTGTTCATAACCTCTTTCCATTCATGGTTGGACTCTGTTTCCCCTTTCTAAGTCAATTTTCTTTACAGTACCTCTAAGCTCTAGATCAGGAAAATGCTCTCAGCATGCTCATATCTTTGTAAAGTAAATCTATATATTAAAATTCTAGAATCTTCCTATTTGTCACACTTATTTCCTGTGTCAGGATTTTAAAATGCCTGTTGTGACAATGGGTTAACAGCTGCAGTAACACTTACTAAAAATGCAAAATACTTATGCAGACCTCAATACTAGATACCGTTGTGCTACATGCTCTCCCTGCCTCCAAGTTGATCTGGTCTCTTACCCGATCTGCACCTTTCTTTTGCTCCCAGATCAGCCCTGCTCCCATTTAGGCTCTGCCACCTTTCCTTGCTTCTGGCCTTGCTAGAAAACATTAAAAAAAAACTTACTGGCCCATTTAGTCTCTATTCCCAACTCTTCCCACCTGCCATTCTATCTTTTATCTGGTCCAGGCCTACTCTTTTCTCAGCTCTAGCAGCCATTTTATTTGGCAGCTTTGTTCCCATTTAAAAAAGTTACTGGGCCATTTAGACCCCACTTCAAACTTTGCTCAACCTGCCGTTCTACCTTTGTCCTCACCCTGTTCCTTCACAATCCTGCTCTAACTTCAGTCCTCGCAGTCATTTTCTTTGGCAGCCCCAATCCCTCTAGGTCCAGCTTCCATTTTAAAAAACTTACTAGGCCATTTAAGCTCGCCTCTCAGCTCTGCCCCTCAGCTCTCTTGCTCTTGGCCCTACTGATCCAGGTGAAAAGTAAATCTTTTTTTTAATGAAAATATTTTTGTTTTTGATGCCACCGTTGACCCTTCTAAAGTGCATCTCAGATGATTTTTTTTAAAAACACGCAGATGACATCAAGCACATGTATGAGTGTTTTTTGGACTCCCCGGGGACCATTGCTCTTTTCAATACATATTAGAAGTAAATTATCTGTTGGCTTTTTGCTTTTAATAATTTTTTAATTGTCAAGAAATAGCTTAACACCTCATTCCCTAAAATTGAATAATCTGACAAAAGAAATAATGTTTGAACAACTATTTTGCTGTTTCTTTTACCTCTTCAGCCCCATTCTCCCCCAAAATGTTGTCAATCTGTAATAAGCATTAGAATTTGGTTGGTGCAAAGCCACATATTATATACAATATATATTAAAAAAGGAATGCTAAGTGTGGTGCTGTTCAAAGTGATTAATTGCAGATCACTAAATAATGACAGACTCTGGGATTGAGAACAATCTATATAAAATTGCATTGCTGTCTATCTCTCCAGTTATTAAGCAAGCAGTCTTCAGTGTTATCTATATTGTACTGACCAAATTAACAATACTCAGAACAAAGGCTTCTGTTGTTCTTTTGTATATGTGGTTGAATTTCTACCCCTATATTGCATTTCAAGTTAGTTGTATCCTTCTAATATACTTAAATTAGCATGCACTTCCTGTCAGTGTCACACTTCCAGTAACACTTTCCTCATCACACTTGATTGATAACTCCACCGTTATTATAAAACAGCATATTCTCTGACTTACTGTGAGGAATGCCAAGGGAGGGGATAGTAGCTTTTAAAAGGAAAGTAGATAAATAGTTGAAAAATAATATTTTAATTAAAGTTTGTCGAAAAGCCAGTTTTCAAGGTGCGTTTGTTACTTAGTCTTTATTCAAGGATGGAGTTTAATTTATCTTTTTACTCAGCAAATCTGATGGCAGAGATAGCTTATATATTAGAAAGTACATCATCTGACTGCTTATTTCTCTTTAAGAACCAGATTAAATTCATTTGTGTGATTCTCATGAATCAAAGATACAGTAAGTAAAGTTTTCTTGTTATTCATGAGTATTGCTCTGGGAGATCAACTAGAACAGTAGTTGTCAATATCTTTTAATATTGGCACCCCTTTTGTAAAATCAGAAAATTTCACAACCTCCTTTACTGGGGTTCAATTATTCATCTGTGTCTAATAACTCTGCTCCTCTCTACAACCACACTTCTGATGCTTTCCTGTCTACCATCCTGTGGCTTGAGCCACTCCTCCTGGAACCCGTTTGCTGAGTCACTCCTCCTTGCCAACCCACTACTTGATACACTTCTCATCATCATTCCCACTCTTATATAATACTGTTGGTTAGTTCCAGGAATTTTGCCTCATTAGGAGTTCTTGCCTGGCACACACAATTGCAAATCCAATTCTGATTAAGCAATAGCTTCAGGTAGGAGCCAGAACAAAGAGCAAAAGGTGCATGAGGGAACATAGCATCAGTGACCTCCTGCAAAGGGACTCATGATCCACAGACTGCAAACTGTTGAACTAATGTTTTATGTAGTACACACTGAATTTAGAATCTAAAAGCACAATAACAGAACATTTTGTATAATTACGGTGGACTTTTTGAATCATTAAATAGGATGTATCTTAGACTTTCGTGGCTTGATAATTAGTTTTTGTGAAATTATACCACATGAACAGCCAGAAAGAAACAGATTTATATAACCATTACAGTTCTCCTCTGCTTTGGTGATGAGTGAATAAAGTATGCCACAGCTACGACATATTGCATTTTGACACATTTTATAAAATTGGCCAACTCAATATTGGGCATTGTATCAAAATAATTGTCATAACTTATATCTATGTATGATATTTTTGTCATACCAACTCTTATCACTTACCATTCAGAACATCTTTCAAATATTTAAACCAAATGTTACAGTGGTCTTCACTTAAGTTGCTTAGATGAATAGCACGGTCTTTGAGTTTATTTTGTCCCTTGTTAATACACACAAAGATGGTGATTCCTAACAGAGTTCCTCCTTTTTGTTGTCCCACAGATCGTCGACGTTTCATCTTTACAGCAAATACTTCTTTCAGCTTCACAAATTCCTCCTTATGTTCAGAAATCACTTTACCATCACCTGTATCAAAAACATAGCATCATTCTCAGGAAGATATTTTGCCATTTACAGATCAATAAGTCACCGTTCATATTATTTCATCTCATATGGCATTGGTCACAAAGATAACTGTCTTCCTGCTTGTTTCCCATTCTTATTTTTTTCCATCTCTCTGTCTTTAATTCTTTGTCTTTCACTCTCTCACACTTTCACCCATGTGTCTTTCTGTATATATTACTTTTGTTCTCTCCCTCTTTCTGCAAGTCTCTATTCTCCTGTGTCTCTTTTCTATATCTGACACTCTCTGTATGTATCTCACACAGATTGTTGTACTGATTTATTCTGTTCATACCTTTTGCCTTTTTTAAAGCCCAGAACATACAACAAGATGACAGTCAACATGTACAGTAATTATCATAGTTGGGCATAGTCTGCTACAACATTCACAGATGAAAACAGATGAGAGGGAAGAAGCAGAGGGTTCAGGCTGGAATAGAGCAGGAGGCTGGGTAAATAATAATATAGTACTTTTTATTTTGTATGAATTGTATAATGATTGTGTATTCATTTGATATACTGTACATTTTATCTAAGTGTTTAATTCATAAATTGCATTGCATACAGGTTATATAAGTGGTAGCATAGACTTTCTACAACTACTCTATATTGTTATATCAGTTAATAATACAGAATACATAAATATTTCAGCACAGCAAGAGGCCATTCAGCCCACTGTTCCTGTGTCAGCGCTACTCCACATTGGAACCATCCAATCCCATTTCCCTGCTCTTTCCCCATGTTTCTATGCTAAATATGGCATAGAATTTGTGTTATAAATGTGTGTGTTAAGACTGTCACAAGCATTAAATTATAGAATTACACATGGTTTTAACTAAAAGCATTCACTGTCCAACCATTATGCAACATTTAATTGATTTTGTTTTCATTTCTGTAAATATTGCTATCTTCAGCTATTTGTTTTCCCAGAAGGAAAGAACTTTCATTTATAAAGCAACTCATGTCCTCAGGATGTCTCAAAGCACAACACAAGCAATGAATTACTTTTGAGGTGCAATTACTGTTGCATATAGGTAAACACCACACCCAGTTGCACATAGCAAGGTCACACAAACAAATGAGATGAACAGTCAGGTTAGTCTGTGTTTTGGTGGTACTGGCTGACAATACATTTAATCTCTGCCACAAGATTTCACATCAAAAAAGGTGCATAATTAAAAGTTGTGGAACTGGACAAACAAGGCTTTCAGTGACTTCTTTACAGTGTTCAGTACTAGTGAGACATACACTGCCCCGGTAGGAGGCCTAGTTCTTATACGTAAACAGAACATCCATAATATGGAATAAAAACAGAAAATGCTGGAAACACGCAGAAAGTCAGCCAGCATCTGTCCAGAGAGAAACATAAGGTTAAAGTTTCTGGTCAATGAGCTTCCGTCAGAATTAGTAAACAATTTTACAACACCAAGTTATAGTCCAGCAATTTTATTTTAAATTCACAAGCTTTCGGAGGCTACCTCCTTCGTCAGGTGAACGATGTGAAAATGAAATCCTCGAGATGAAATCGCATTTATAATTCACAGAACAATGCTTGGTGAGTACAAACACCTCGCTATGGCCATCCCCACACCTCCACTACTCGCCTTTAAACAGCCACCCAACCTCAAACAGACCATCGTTCGCAGCAAATTACCTAGCTTTCAAGAGAACAGCGTCCACGACACCACACAACCCTGCCACGGTAACCTCTGCAAGACATGCCAGATCATTGACACAGATACCACCATCACACGAGAGGACACCACCCACCAGGTACATGGTTCATACTCCTGCGACTCGGCCAACGTTGTCTACCTCATACGTTGCAGGAAAGGATGCCCCAGAGCATGGTACATTGGCGAGACCATGCAGACGCTGCGACAACGGATGAACGGACACCGCGCAACAATCGCCAAACAGGAGGGTTCCCTCCCAGTCGGGGAACACTTCAGCAGTCATGGACATTCATCCACCGACCTTCGGGTAAGCGTACTCCAAGGCGGCCTTCGAGACACACGACAACGCAAAATCGTCGAGCAGAAATTGATAGCCAAGTTCCGCACCCATGAGGACGGCCTCAACCGGGATCTTGGGTTCATGTCACGCTACACGTTACCCCACCAGCGAACAAATGTTATCTGTTTTTAATATAACGGGTCAGTTGCTGTCTTTTCTATGTTTCTACCTCTCTATCTCTGTTTTTTTTTGTTTGTTGTTTTTTTTTTGGTGATTTGTATATTCTGTGAGACCTGGCAGGTAACACCTGTCTGTCTGCACACTGATTGCCTTGGCAACGGGCAGTTGAAAAAACTGTCTGTACTCACCAAGCATTGTTCTGTGAATTATAAATGCGATTTCATTTCGAGGATTTCATTTTCACATCGTTCACCTGACGAAGGAGGTAGCCTCCGAAGGCTTGTGAATTTAAAATAAAATTGCTGGACTATAACTTGGTGTTGTAAAATTGTTTACAATTGTCAACCCCAGTCCATCACCGGCATCTCCACGTCAGAATTAGTGGCCACATAATGATTACATTTTGAGATCATCGAGCAATCAAAAGTTGTGAGGACTAGAACAAAAATATTTGATTTTAGGAAGATAAACATCAATGGAATAACAGATTGAATTAAAAGAAATTAACTGGGGCATAAATTTTTGGAATAATCAGTCAGGTAAGATCGTGGAGTCAAAAACATTAGAAGTGTTCAAAATGTAATTGAATGCTAGGCTTGGTGAATTCAAGTGCTGGAAGGCCGAGCTTATATTTTTGCAATTCCAGCATAAATAAAAGTAAGTTACCACATTAACACTTTTAATTCATACTTATCTCTGAATAAAGCAGAAATTAATTTGTTTTGTTCTACTTGATGGGGAGTTTAAATTATAAATTATTTTCATAGTTATTTTTTAGAGATCTAAATTTCAAACATAATTTTTGGCATTCGTTTCATATAAGCTTGACTTTCCACCTCATACACAGCAGTCAGTAAACTCCCAGAAACGGCAGATACCCGGTGCAATGCAATCAGGTCTCCATCATTTCCCTGGGGATTCTGTTGGTTTTCCCTAGATATTACAGCGGAAGACCAACAGAATCCCCAAGGAATTCCAAGACACTTCTGATTTACTGTGACCAATATCAAGGGAAATCTGCTAGTAACATTAAAAGAATAAAGAGGAAATTCTAAAAGATAAAAGTTAAAATATTAAATGAGTATTTCCTAGAAGAATCTGTCAAAGAGGATAACACTAACTTGCTATACAATTTTTGCACTACACCCAATATCCTCGAGGAATCAGAAATCAGTGTAGCAGAAGTACTCAATAAATTGAAGGGATTTAAGACTAACAAGTCCCTTGGGCCAGATGGCATAGCCTAGAATTCTGAAGGAGACTAGAGAGGAAATTTGCAGACCAATGACAATATCATGAAGTACATTTTTGTCAGCACCTATTTTTAAAAAGGATGACATATTAGACTTCGACAGTCTCAGCTTCATTGATCTAATAGCAACATGCAAAATAATGGAAATTATCTTAAGGAGCAACCTGGAAAAATACATGGAAAGCAAAACTCTAACAAGAAATAGCTATCATGGATTTAGAAGGGAATGATTCTCTGTGACAAACCTCCTTGACTTCTTTGCTGTTACGATAAAACAGATTGTGAAATTCCCTATGGCATTGTTTATTCAGACTTTAAATTTTTCACAAAGTTCTACATGAAAGACAACTAAATAACTTAAAACCATGGAATGCAGGGTAGAATATACTACAGGATAATAAGTTGTTTCATAAAATAGGAAGCGGGTCTTAGAGAGAGGCACGATGCCAAGCTGGGGGTAAGCATTGCACGGATTCCCTTGGGTCCAGAGCTCAGACTAACTTAAAGTAATTCCTCCACCAGAGCCCTGAAAGAGCAAACCATCAGCATCCTGAAGCAATAGTTCCACTACTTGGATAGGTCTGGAAGCGTCTTGCAGTACAGCCTCCAGAGAATCTCCAGAATTGTCGTTGTGTGCTGCATGCTTCATAACTTTGCCCTGCAAAGGGAATAACCCATCAAATCACCTGCGGAGGAAGATGTGGAGCCGGAGAAGCACGAAGAACACAAGGACATAAAGGGTGCCGAGGAAGAGCAAGGCCCACAAATCCTGACAACTGCAAGAGCTGTTCAATAACAGATCATTGAAAAGTGCTTCAGCTATATCATCCTTACTTCCCTGCATGAGCAGTCCGTCTCCTCCTTAGAACTGCACTCACTCCAAACACCAGCATGCGTATTTCTGTCAAATCACAATGCCTGGTCAACAAATACTCACCAAACAAAATCTGCACAAGAACTCCATTTAAAAACTGTTAGTTTCAAATAATACAAACTTATCCAATACAAATGATCATCCTGGTGCAGGCCCCTTGCACCTGTCTTAGGTGCTCTCCTACCTGCTCTAGTACTCCTGCAAGGTGCTACCCCAGTGGCTTCAGCATGGGAGGTGGAAGGATACTGTGTCTCTGATGGGGGCATTTGAGATGGCCGTAGTCAGCAATCTTGTGAAGCTTGGACCAGGCGGTACCCGGCTGCAGACTACAGCACCTTGGCTATTGCCAGGGTAGTCTGGTCCAGCTGGCTTCCTAGCACCAGTACAGCTATTGGTCGAGGTGGTGGCTGGGGAGCAGGCATGCTATCCTCCTGAGAGGGGACAGCATGTGCCTTTCCCATGACGCCATTTGCCACTCGCATGGGGCTGCACCTCAGCACTTGCGCTGATCTGCACGAGGGATGAAATGCTTCAAAGCCCCTATTCATGTTTTTTCACAAGCTTTGCAAGTTTGTGGAGATGGTGGAGTCCAGAGGCTGAATGACACCTCTATGAGCTTCAATCAAAGCTGTCAGTATTGGCCAAGGGTTCCGCTGCAGCATGCATAGAGCTGACCACTTGTTTTGTTGCTTCGATGCCATGCACGAGGACCCCGCACAAGTTAGAAGTAGATTACACTATGGTGTGGAAGCTCCGTGGCAGGGAGTTCAATTCATCGAGCAATTGCTGGTGCACAGCTATAATTCTTCTTTTAAAGGCTGGGCCCTGGAAGTCCTCATCTGTGCCCTATGTAGCAGAGCTAGGATGCAAGCTCGCCCTCTGGACACCTGTGTCGTCATTTCTCTCACCTTTGCTCCTGTTCACCTATGCTCAGTAAATCACCAAGTATAGGCCTCTCTAATTGACTCTACAATACGCAGGGTCCCAATTTTTGAGATGATGCTTGCAAGGGTTAGAGAGTTATGGGGCACCCTCCGGAGGTTTGTCCTTTTCCTCCACTACAGCTAGGCCCAAGACTTGCAATGGTTCTGGAAAGAGGGGAGATGGACAAGGGTTAACACTTAGTGGCAAGGGAAAACAGCAGCAGATGAGTGACAGCTCTGTGCACCAAGTTGGCATGCAGAGTGTGAGAGGGAGAGAGTTCAGTCTCAAGAAAAAAAGGGGAAGATCACCAAACACCCTCCAGGACATATCCTCCATCCTCACCATGCTTCATGCCCTCCCTCTGCCAATAATCTCCATGGCTGCCTCCTCCATTGGTTTGCTTAGCTGGTGTCACTCCTGCGGTTCTTGATATCTCCCTCCTGTCTTCTGCCAATAAGAAAAGTGGAAATGTGTTAGTGTGTGGACTGTTAAAGGGATGTGAAGATGTCTGTGGCAGCTTAACATAGTGTGCAAGGTGAGAGAAAGAAGCAGCATGTGTGGGGAAGGGGGCAGCAATTTGGTCAGCCTGTCTTGGCAACTTGTTAAACACCTCACATCCATTGTCTTGGGATGTCTTTGATTCCAGGGGCTCAGCCACGTTTCTCTGGCAAAGGCTTTCCCCTTGGGTTATAAACACAGGGAAATAAAAACAGGCAGAGTAACCAACAGTCAGGTTCTTAAACAGAAAGCTGCGAAGGCAAACTTTCACCAAGCTCAGAAGGTTAGAGTGCAGGAAGGTAGTTAGAAGTTATTTTGTTCAGGTCAAGCAAGACAACCCACTGATGTGAGAAAGTGTTGCATCTTCATTATTTTACATTGTTACACAAAGACAAGTTGTACTGATTGAATTAAGTGAGTCCAATCATACGGTTGCTCTATACGTATACTTGCTGTGGAATAAATTAACTTAATTCTGTATCTCGCCTCATTTCAAGTATTTTCTCGGTCCATCTTCAAAAGACGTACGTGGGGCATGCGCAAAAGGCATAAATATCCATTTGAGAACACTGCTGGGGGGGGAGGGGGGTAATATTGTTACACCCTGGGTTGCACTACCGTACAGTTAGATAGAGCTTTAAGCACAGAGCTTGGTGAGAGTTGGGTGAATCGGCTCAACGGAGTGATGACGGAAATTTGGGGTGAGTGGGAATTCGGTGCAGAGAGGGAAGGAGGTGCTAAGTAATTTAAACCAAAGGGCAACAGTAAATAAGTAAATATCTAAATAATCAGAGTAATTCATTAGATTTAAGGGGATAAAATTAAATTAATTAAATAAGGAGAGAATAACATTAAAGGGATTTGAATTGCATTAAATAAAAATCTGGCATACATAACTAAATGACATATCATATATAACGTAAGCGACATATGGCTTAAAAGTCTATCTACTTACGTTTATATATAAACATAAGTAGATAAGACTTTTAAGCAAAATGATGGGACAGCTGAGATCCGTCGTCTGCAATTCCTGGGTCATGTGGGAATGCCAGGACGCTTCATGTGGCCTGGATAACCACGTGTGTAGGAAGTGCCTCCAGTTGCTCGAACTCAAGCTCAAGGTTTCTGTTCCTGAGCTTGAGGAATAGCTGGTGTCATGGCAGGGCATATGGGAGGCTGAGAATTTCCTAGAGTGCACGTTCCAGGAGGTAATCACCCCGCAGCTAGAGAGTTCAGGAGGATAGTAAGTGGGTGACCATCCAGCACGGAAGGAAGATGCAGGCAGTGCAGGAATCCTCTGCGAGTGTGGCATCTCAAACCGGTTTTCAGTGCGGGTGACGACACCTCGGGGGAGTGCAGTCTAGAGCACATCCACGGCACTGTGGGGAAAGTGACTGCACAGGGGGACACAGCAAAGTGTAGAAATGCAGTGGTCATAGGGGATTCGATAGTCAAGGGGATAGACAGGTGTTTCTGCAACCGCCAATGTGAGTCTTGCATGATGTGTTGCCTCACCGGTGCTAGGTAAAGGACATTCTGCACTTAACAGTTGCAGAATATTTTGTGGGGGAGGAAGGGGAACAGCTAGAAGTCATGCTATATGTTGGAACCAATGACATAGGTAGGAAAAGGGTTGAGGTCCTACAGACAGAGTTTCAAGAGCTAGGGAGGAAGTTAAAGAGCAGGACCACAAAGGTAGTAATATCTGGATAATTTCCAGTGCAATGTGCTAGTGAGTATAGGAGCAATAAGATAAGATAGGTTAACGCATGGCTGGAGAAATGGTGCAGGAGGGAGGGCTTCAGATTCCTGGGGCATTGGGACCAGTTCTGGGGCAGGAGGGACCTGTACAAGATGAACCGGTTGCATCTCAACAGGGCTGGTACCTTTCCTCACAAGGAGGTTAACTAGTGGGGGAGGTTCAAATTAATTTGGCAGGTGGAGGGGCATCTGGATGAAGCATTAGAGAGGAGATACAAGGTGCACAGAGGACAAGGAATGACAAACAGCATTAGAATAAATAGTTCAGAAATAGGAGGGATCAGACAAGGGGGAAATGCGAGGCAGACTAAGATGAGTTTAGAGTGCACATGCGTAAATGCACGGAATGTGGTAAATAAGGTTGGTGAGCTGCAGGCTCAAGTAACCACATGGGACTACGATTATAGTGGCAATAATGGAGACCTGGCTCAAACAAGAGGAGGAATGGGCACTTAATATTCCTGACTACAATGTATTCAGGAAAGGTGGGAAGGAAAAAAAAAATGGGGGGGTTGGCAGTAATGATCAAAGAAACTATTACAGCACTAGAAAGGGATGATGTACTTGAGGGTTCAAAGACAGAATCTATTTTGTCAGAATTAAGGAACAATAGAGAAGCTATTACATTGCTCAGAGTATACTATAGGCCACCAAAGGAGATAGAGGAGCAAATTTGCAGGTAAACTGCAGAAAGATACAAGAATTTTAGAGTAATGATAAGGATGATTGAAGTCCCCCATTATGTAGACTGGAAAAATAACAGCGTTACGGGCAAAGAAGGAGAGGAATTCCTGAAATGTGTACAAGAGAATTTTCTTGATCAGTATGTTTCCAGCTCAACAAGGAAGGAGGTAGTGCTGGATCTCGTTCTGGGGAATCAAGTGGAGCTGTATCAGTGAGGGAACATTTGGGAAACAGTGATCACAATATCATTAGGTTTAGTGTAGTTATGAAGGACAAGGATAAATCAAATATGAAAATACTCAACTGGAGGAGAACAAATTTCAGTGAGTTAAAAAGGGATCTTGCCCAGGTGGATTGGAATCAAAAATTGGTAGGCAAAACAGTAATTGAACAATGGGACGCCTTCAAGGAAGAGTTGGTTCGGGTACAGAGTAGACACATCCCTATGAGGGGGAAAGGAAGAGCATCCAAAGCTAGAGCTCCCTGGATGACGAAAGATAAAGAGATTAAAATGAAACAGAAAAATAAGGCTTATGACAAATATAAGGTTCATAATACAGTAGAGAGCCAGGCTGAATACAGAAAGGATAGAGGAGATCTAAAAAAAAGGAATAAGAGGGGCAAAGAGAGAGTATGAGAATAGATTAGTGGCTAACATAAAAGGTAACTCAAAAATCTTTTATAAACATATAAATAGTAAAAGGATGGTTAAAAAAGAGTGGGACAGATAAGGGCCAAAAAAAATCTTCTTGTGGAGGCAAAGGGCATGGCTGAGGTACTAAATGAATACTTTGTGTGCATTTTCAATCGAAAAGAGGATGTGCCATTGTAGCAGTAAAAGGAGGTAGTAGCGATATTGGATAGGATAAAAATAGATGAAGAGGAGGTACTTAAAAAAATGGCAGTACTCAAAGTAGAAAAGTCACCCAGTCCAGATGGGATGCATCCTAGATTAGTGGGAAGTAAGGGTGGAAACTGCGGAGGCACTGGCCACAATCTACCAATCCTCTTTAGATATGGGGATGGTGCTGAAGGACTGGAAGATTCCAAATGTTACACCTCTGATCAAAAAAAGGGAGAGGGATAAACCCAGCAATTACAGGCCAGTCAGCCTAATGTCAGTGGTGGGGAAACTTTTAGAGACAATAGTCTGGGACAAAATGAATTGGCACTTGGAAAGTATGGGCTAATAAATGAAAGTCAGCAAGGATTTGTTAAAGGAAAATAGTGTTTGACTGACTTGATTGAGTTCTTCGATGAAGTAACGGAGAGGGTTGATAAGGGTAGTGCGGTTGATGTGTATATGGACTTTCAAATGGCATTTGATAAAGTACCACATAATAGACTTGTTAGCAAAACTGAAGTGGGATTAAAGGGACAATGGCACCATGGATACAAAATTGGCTAGGGGAAAGAAAGCAGAGAGTAGTGGTGAAGTTGTTTTTCAGACTGGAGGGAAGTGTGCCGTGGTGTCCCCCAGGGGTAGGCGTTGGGACCACTGCTCTTTCTGATACATATTAATGACCTGGACTTGGGTATACCGGTATAATTGCAAAGTTTGCAGGTGACACGAAACTCGGAAATGTAGTAAACAGTGAAGAGGATAGTAACAGACTTCAGGAGGACGTAGACAGACTGGTGAAATGGGCAGGCACATGGCAGATGAAATTTAACACAGAGAAGTTTGAAGTGATTCATTTTGGTAGGAAGAATGAGGAGAGGCAATATAAACTAAATGGTACAATTTTAAAAGGGGTGCAGGAACAGAATGATCTTCGGGTGCATGTACACAAGTCTTTGAAGGTGGCAGAACAAGTTGAGAAGGCTGTTAAAAAGTTATACAGGATCCTTGGTTTTCTTTATAAATAGAGGCATAGAGTAGAAAAGCAAAGACGTTATGCTAAACCTTTATAAAACACTAGTTTGGCCCCAGCTGGAGTATTGCGTCCAAGTCTGGTCACCATACTTTAGGAAGGATAACAAGGCCTCAAAGGGTGCAGGGGAGATTTACTAGAATGGTACCAGGGATGAAAGACTTCAGTTACATGAAGAGATTAGAGATTGTGGGGTTGTTCTCCTTAGAGTATGCAAGGCTAAGGGGAGATTTGATAGGGCTGCTCAAAATCATGAAGTATTTCGATAGAGTAAACAAGGAGAAAATGTTTCCAGTGGCAGAATGGTCAGTAACCAGAGGATGGAGATTTAAGGTAACTGGCAAAATAACCAGAGGTGACATGAGGAAAACATTTATTTTAAACACAGCTAGTTATTATGATCTGGAATGCACTGCTTGAAAAGGTGGTGGACGCAGATGCAATCATAACTTTCAAAAAGGAACCAGATAAATACTTGGAGTGGAAAAATTTGCAGGGCTATGGGGAAAGAGCAGGGGAATGTGACTAATTGGATAGCTCTTTCAAAGAGCTGGCACAGGCACAATGGGCTGAATGGGCTGAATGGCCTCCTTCTGTGCTGTGTCATTCTATGATTCATAAACATAAAATGATTAGATCATTTACAGGAGTGACTAGCACTGCTGTGTCTGAAAGAATATTTACGGTAAGATGCAAATTTGGAACAACTGTATTCAGTTCTGGTCATTATGCTCAAAAAATATACATGCACTGGAGAGAATGTAGGGAACAACAATATTGATTCCAAATATAAAATTGACAGGCTATGAGGAAAGATTAAAGAAACTTAGGCTCTTCAGACTAGGAAAAAATGGTTAAGGTGAGACCTCTTCAAGATATATAAAATATTAAATAGTATAGACAATCTAAAAGTAGACCATTTTAACTGAAGCCAGGCGAGTAATGCGGCAAATATGACAAAATTCCCTGACTTCTTTAAGGATGATGTGGGGATGCCAGTGATGGACTGGGGTGTACAAATGTAAGGAATCTTACAACACCAGGTTATAGTCCAACAGTTTTATTTGAAAATCACAAGCTTTCGGAGGCTTTCTCCTTCGTCAGGTGAGTGTCAAGATTAATTGAAAATTACCGCATATATAGTCATAGAACAATGCCTGGTGATTACAGATAATCTTTCCAACTGCCCGTTATCAAGGTCATCAAATGAATTGAATAGTGTTCAGACAGAGAAACCTTAGATACCCCAGACAACTGAATATACAAACGGCCAGAACCAAAGACAGAGAGGGAGAGAGAAAGAGAAACATCCGAAAGGAAGAGAGAGAGAATGACCAGTTGTATTAAAAACAGATAGCTTTTTTTTTCCCTTGTGTGCTTACACCATCTGCAGCACGTGAGTCAGAAAAGATTGTGGGCTGAGGAAGAAGTGGGAAGCGTGAAGGAGGATAGGTATGCAGAGACCTTCATTATCAATACCTCCAGCACCGTCAGTGGCCACGGCTTCAGCGACGACCCGTCCAACGATGGACAGAACTGACTCCTTCATGGGGGTGAGGACATGTAGGTGGGCCTGTCCTCCCCCAGGTCTTTCCTGCTGCCTAGTGTTGTGCATCACCCTCTCCTGCAAGAAAGAAGTGTGTCAGAGTGTCCTGCAAGATGTTTGGTTGATGTGGCTGTCATGGTTGAATAGCTGTCTGTGTGTGTGACCTGTGAGCTGTGGGTGTACGGCTTGCAAGAGTGGTAATATGTGAGGGTGAGATGTAGCATCTGATTTGAAGAGTTGCATACTGATTGAAACAGTTTGTTAGTAGGTGTGTGACAGGGGATGTAGTGCGTGGAGCAGTGGATAAGGCTAGTAATGCAGTTGGTAGGATATACCACATGACAGTTGAACTCACTCGCTTTGACCACTCATCTCAAATCATTGAACTTCTTTCTACGCTGCATCCATGTGCATGGTGCGATGCTCCAAGCTTTGACCTCGTCCGCCACAGCCTCCCACTGCTCTTCAGCATATGTCTGGAGGGCCTCCTGCTCCCCCACCCCCCGTGGATGTAGGATTTTTTTTTATTTGTTCATGGGATGTGGGCGTTGCTGGCGAGGCCGGCATTTATGCCCATCTCTAATGCCTTCGAGAAGGTGATGGTGAGCTGCCTTCTTGAACCGCTGCAGTCCGTGTGGTGAAGGTTCTCCCACAGTGCTGTTAGGAAGGGAGTTCCAGGATTTTGACCCAGCGATGATGAAGGAACTGCGATATATTTCCAAGTCTGGATGGTGTGCGACTTGGAGGGGAACGTGCAGGTGGTGTTGTTCCCATGTGCCTGCTGCTCTTGTCCTTCTAGGTCGTAGAGGTCGCGGGTTTGGGAGGTGCTGTCATAGAAGCCTTGGCGAGTTGCTGCAATGCATCCTGTGGATGGTATACACTGCAGCCACTGTGCGCCGGTGGTGAAGGGAGTGAATGTTTAGGGTGGTGGATGGGGTGCCAATCAAGCGGGCTGCTTTGTCCTGGATGGCCCTCTGTCTGTCCACCTCTTCCACCAAGGCCTCTAGTGCACCGTCCGAGAATCTTGGTGCATGCCCTCTCCCAGGCGCAATCATTCTTCAACATCGTCCAGCACTTCCAAAGGACTTCCTGCAGCCACAGTACACCTCCCCTTAAGTAGAGCTAGCCACTCCCGATATCGAGGCCTGCTGGTGAGTGCAGCCAATCAACAGCGAACGTTACGTGCTGCCTGCATCGCAACCAATGGGCACGGGTTAATCGCGCACCACAATCCCAGCACTTTTGGGGGTTATCCAACATAACCCCCAAGTTCTTCCTTTTTTTTAAGCCAGTAAAGTAAGACGAGAGAACAAATTTGAATTAATGGGAAGTACATTTAAAACATATATTATGATAATTTTTTTTACACAAGGAGTAATAAATGTTAGGAACAAAAAAAGCATTAGGGACATTCAAAATGCAGCTGATTGCGCTAATGGGAAAGTTGAGGTATTTTGAGGGATAATGGGACCAACAGCCCTTCGTGCATTATTTGGGAAGGATTCGAGTCCCATCTGTTCTTGAATAGAATTTGGGTACATCTCTTAAATATATTATTTATTTAAGATTCTTTAGTAGCCCTCTACTTTTGTTGTTCCTTTAAAATAAGTCAATTTAATTATAAGGAATAACTATAATCTCCTTCAACTGAATTTTAGGAAATAAAAATGATCCCCTTCCTAGAGTAAGCAACTACAAGCATGACCAGCATGTATTAAAAATAGCACTGGTAATACTCAGTCATTAAACTGAGGTGCAACAAACACATAATGGATCACTGCAGGTTGAAACATTACTGTAAGCTGAGGCCTTGTCTGAATCAATCTTGGCACATCTGTCTGATGTAGACCGTAAACAGGATTAGTGTCGGATTTATCTGCTTGATGCTAATTGTGTTCGCAGCTCTTGCACATGTCCACTTTTTGTTTAAAAAAAGGCTCATAAAAATGTTGTTTGATACCCAAAACTCTTTTTATGCAAGTGACAAAATACGTGTACACTTTGGCATAACATGGGTATTCCGCAATTCTTTAGGCATTTAGAACTATTTCTTTGTCTAATCCACTAAAAATAGAAAATTCTGTTTGAATTTACCATGAACTGCTTTAAAAAAGATGTAAATATAAATGTGAATAAACTTTAATTTTCAACACAAATTGGATTTATATTTATACACCCTTTCATATAAATACTTATGACTGCCCAATCAAAACACACTAGGACACCAGAAGATTATCTTTATGATAGCAAACTCAGCATAAAAGAACTTGTATCTAAGAACTTTATATTCTACATGGGGATTTCCTGCGATGTTGCGCATGGCTATCAGCCAGGGCTCAGGGCAGGGTCCCAGGAAACAAACTGAATTATTTTTTTTAATAGCAAGCCAGAACTGCCAGCAGCAAGGGCGTCACTTCGCTGGGCAGTGGGATCACACATGTGGAGAGGCCTGAAGCACTGTACATTTGTCACAGGGAGAGAAGGAACT
Organism: Heptranchias perlo; assembly: GCF_035084215.1. Taxonomy (NCBI): domain Eukaryota; kingdom Metazoa; phylum Chordata; class Chondrichthyes; order Hexanchiformes; family Hexanchidae; genus Heptranchias; species Heptranchias perlo. The sequence continues at coordinate 58,462,478 of NC_090331.1, forward strand.
TCCATTTTACGACTACAAAACTGAACCTTAGCCTTCCACACGAGTACTCTGCATACTGTCGGGCAGCTTTTTTGTTCTCTATAATCGGTCTCTGTTTATTTCAGGAATGGGAGTCAACAGTCTGTAGTTAAAGCAATTGCTTTGTTTAGTGTCTCAGATAATTTCATCAAGGTCAAACCAACACTGCTTGCACTGTTCTGACAAAGGGTCATCAACCTGAAACATTGGGCCCGATATTAGGAAGGAGGTGGGTTGCCAGCAGTGGGGTCGACTGGGCGCGTGGGTTCCCCACGCAATCATAAGTAAATTGAAGCCACTTACCTTGGCTTCCAGGTATCGCGCTGGAAAGCTGCGCAGTGGGCGGACTGCGCACCCGCATCATAGGCTGTCAGCTGGAGGAGCCCTATTTAAAGGGGCAGTCCTCTACTGACTGATGCTGCAGAAAGGAGCCAAAATTACAGCATGGAGCAGCCCACGGGGAAGGCTGCTCCCAGGTTTAATGATGCCTCACTCCAGGTCCTACTGGACGGGGTGAGGAGGAGGGGGAGGACAGAGATCTTCCCCCCAGCGGGTGGGAGGAAGCGGTCTGCCTCTGCCACCAAGAAAGCCTGGCTCAAGGTGGCAGAGGAGGTCACCAGCACCACCAACATATCACGCACCTGCATACAGTGCAGGAGACGCTTCAATGACCGAAGTAGGTCAGCCAAAGTGAGTACACTTACTCATTCCCCTACACTCCGTCTGCCACATCACCGCCCCCACCCCACATCTCTTTCTGCACTGCCAACACTACTCTATCACATCACTCCTCACACCCACTCAAAGCTCATCCTCATCTTAACTGCACTTACTCACCTCACCAGTACTCATCCCACCACTACCACTCAACCCAATCCTCATACAATCTCATGGCTCTATCTCATACTCACCCTCTCATGCATCTCTTTCACGGTCAGCCTCACCCAACCTGCCACTACCTGTGCTGCAGCAACAGGGCATGCATCACATGTGTAGTAGGAAGCATAAGGCAAATGTGTCGTGAGCATGAAGGGGATGCACAAGGGTGTTTGAGGGTTTGTCATGGTTTTTACTTAGATTTAATTTCTGATCAACTCACATTACATATTATATTGTCACCACTACTGCCACATCTTGGCCATTCTTGACTGGCTTGTGCAATAATTCCCTTTCATGAGGTTCTCCATGAACACCCTCGATGCCACCCATTGGGTTCACCCTACAGTGGGTGTATGTGTAGTTGCGCGACTACTTTGTGCAGGTGCCTGTTGCGCAGCACTGTGTTGTGTAGCTCCACGTGGCGGAGGTGGACGGCAGGCCTGGCGAGGCTGGTGATGTTGCTCGTCCTCCAATGGAGTGATGAATGTAGCAATGGAAACCCACCCACCCACCCCATCCTGATGGTGTGAATGTGAGGGGGTCCACAAAGTAGGTAAATGTGTTTGGAAAGCAGAGATTTTAGGGTATGATGCAATAATTTGGAGTGTGGAGACAACGGTGTGGTAGGCAAAATTTTGTCTGAGGTGACAGAGTGCCCTGCTGCAATGAATGAGGGTTTACCCCGCACCTGTTAAATGGACCTTTGCAGCTGCCACTGGCTGCTGGCTGCAACACGTCTGTTTAAACAGAGAATATTTTCCCCAGCATGGGAAACACACTCTGCGTAGTCCAAAATCCAAATCCTCCCAAATTCTCCAACTAATGAGGTCTGTAAACGACCTCAAGTACCCAGATAATGATCTTAAATAGGATCCCGCCGGCTTTGATTGCTGGTGGGATTCCCGCATTTGGGGGCTGCGCGCGCACCGATTCGCGTCTTTGGGGAACCCGGAAGTGGGCGGGTTGGAGCCGGGCTCTGGACCCGCTCCGGGAATCCCCAATTTTAGGAGCCCCCCCCCCGCCACGAATGCACCTGCTCGGCCACCCGAAAATTGACCCCATTAACTCTCTCTCTTACTCCACAGATGCTGCCTGACTTGCTGAGTATTTCCAGCATTTTCTGGTTTTATTTCAGATTTCCAGCATCTGCAGTATTTTGCTTTTGACTGCCAGTTTTAAATCTCAAAAGGAAGACTATGAAGTTCATAAAATAGTCACTTTCTCAGGAAACCAAAAAGAACAGATATATCACCTGAGATGCATAAATGAAAGTACACAAATCATGTTATAGCTATTCATTATAAATAAAGGTTTTTCCTTTCAATTTAAATAGCTAAACAATATTTTGCCTTACATACGAAATTGACAGGCAGAAAAAGACCTGCTGGTCCATCAAGCCTGCACCACACATATGATGGCTGAAGCATCATGATTAATGATGACTACCATTTCTTCTATGCTTCATGGTTAGAGGTATGAAATATAATTTGTATAATTTTTGTTCAAAACAATATAATTCTTAACATTTGTTTTTAAAAGAGACTTCTTATAGCAGCTCCTTACCTAGAAAGTAAAATGGGCAGAATATCCCATTAGTTTAGGTTTTCATAGTGGCAACCAAGCGTTTAAAACTTGTATCCTTCCTTTTTTTCCAAATATATCTGCAATAGGACTTGGGGCAACTAAATGCTTCTACTTAAATTAAAAAAGATGTTTATTCAGAACCTCCCTCCAAATTTGAACAATATATCACTATGTCTGCCAGTGCTTAGAGTTCTCTTCCAGATATCCATATATAGAAAGAAATGCAGCTACTCTAACCGTTTAGAATATATTGTTTTTAAATTAAACAATGGTAGAATGTCAGTTGTCACAGGTGGGTGGAAGGCTGAAGGGCATCAGGAGTGAAGGGCAAGCTGAATGAAACAAATTCTAGGAAAGCAGCAACATTCAAGCCCCAGGTTTCTGAGAGGATAGGACTTGGGGGCAAAACCTATTGGACTCATTTCCAAGAGGACATGGGCATTTCTAGGGCAAGTATAATAATCTTCTTATGGATAATGTAATTTGTGTGTTTAGAATGTTAGCAATCTTAATCATAATACTAATTCAAGTTATTGATCAAATAAGATATGGCCAAAAGGACTTTCAAAAATGTTGAGTGATTTCATCGGGTTTCCTTCTCCTCTGTGCCAGTTTGCTTTATTGGTAACTGTTTGCTCCCTATTGATTTTTGATTGGCAATTTTTGGACCTGCTTCCTACTTGCTCGCTGGTTTCCTACCTGTTCAGTTGTAACTTGTTGTCTTTAGTATGAATACGACATGTGAACCTATCAGGTTCATTTACTACCCGTTCATTTTAATGGAAGGAAAATTCACAGCTGGCAAGTGCAAAAACAGGAAACCCTGGCCATGTCATAGCTCCCATGGTGTTGCTCATATCAAGACAGAAGAAACACTGTTTTATAATGGCAAGATCATTATGTTATGAAATAAAATATATTATAATAGCAAGGGCAAGTGACTTGTTGTAGCACAATATCCTGTGACAAATCCATGATTTTCACCCTAGAGTGTAACTTTCCCTGACAGTTTCTGTACTCACCAGCACTTCAGTTTTAATCAGCAGTAAGTTTTATAGTGTCAAGGTTCTACTTCTCTCAACCTGCCGAAGAATGAAGGAAGCTTTTAGCTGATTACTTTAACAATTGCTTCTACTGTTGGCATATGCTCCACTTAATGGCAATTTAATCCAACTGTAATTTTAAACTGTGCCATTGAGCTGAATGCTAGCCCACTATATGTCCAGCTATTACACTAATTACCTGGACATTTTCATCAATGTTAGGCAAGACGACCAAGGTGGAGATTCCCCATAATGGCCCAAAATTTTCATCAGTTTGCACCATCCCAAATCACTTGCATCTTCGTCTCTGCCCAAATGTCCATCGCTCTCTGTCTCTCTCCTCCCTCCCCTCAGAGGTGTATGTATTTCTCTCACAATAAAAAAAATCCTGGTCTTCCTGCCAAAACTTACCTCATGCTTTATAGGTTTTGAAAATTTTAAGAAAAATAAGTTCACTCTTAATTGCTGTTTTTTTGTCTCAGACTTTGACTTTTTCTGCAAAGAATGACATTACCACATGCTAGGAACTATAAGCACAGGTGCTTGCTGGGAGTGGTAATTGTTAAATCTCCAGCTGCCAGAGATAGAGGTGTGAAGGATATGGACACAATCTCTCAACTTCACAGTGAGGCTGAGACATCTAGCAAAAATATTGTTAAATACATTCTAACTGCAGAAAACACTATTGTATAGGTAAAATTAATTATTTTTCTGTACATTTTGTCATTTTAAAGTTTTCACCATGTTGCAAACCTTATTGTTAGTTGTGGGATGCTCATCTAGTGAGCGTCCGACATAGCAGCAGCAAAGATTTTCAGAAAATATTTTGTAGGACTTGATTGGTTTGCGGTCTGTTTTCTTTTATTAATACTGTTGCTGACTGCCTGTTTTTGATTAGCTACTTTTTAAACTTCATAGTTGGCAGTTTTCATTCCTGTTTGCTATCTGACAATTGGTAAGTTGCCTATCTGTTCAATTATTTGTCACCGTTTTATGAATGTGAAATTTGGGCCAATCAGGTGCAAGTGCAATGCAATATTTGCATACAAAATTGTACTGGGCAAAATGCATACACATGTACCACATATACATACACACACATTTGGATCTCCCATGGCATTGTTCATAGTAAGTTGGATGATATGCTGTTTTATGAGGACAAGAGTGCTATATTATGTAATGCACAATGTATTTTTCTTCTGGTAAGGTGGATCTCTGTACCTTTGAGATCACAAAGTCTAACTTAAGTAAGCACAGCCTCAGGTCTCTCAGACTTAATTTTAAGGGAGCTTTGTAAATTGGAATGTGCCCATCAATTTCAGGCTTCAGCTCAGAAGCACACAGCATTTTAGAATTGTTTTCTCAAGTCCGTACAGATGTATTGTTTTCAATATATTAGTGCAACTCCTGAATTGTTGCTCTCAGTAAGTTGGAGGAAATGCTGATTTAGAACAACAGGCATCTTATACTATGTAATATCAGAGCTAATTATTCACCGTGATTGAATAAGTCAAATTGCATTTTATTGTATGGTATTCTAGCGATTTAATTGTGTTTTTGTCCATTTTTCTATAAAAAATGTGAATGAATAGCTTAGGTTATGTATTTCTTTCCCCACGCATTCCATTTTTATCCCTTGCCATTTTTAAAGCCTAGGATACGCAAGGTGTTAAACAGGGTTGGCAGTAGGAACGTCACAATTAGCAGTACTTAACAGAGGGATGGATCATGGGTTTCAGCGCAATCTGGGTGGTGCTGTAAGCTTTGGTAGCACTGTGGGTTGGTCCTGGAGTTTAGTAGAACTGGAAAAAGATTATAATCTGTCAGCACTGGGGAGAGGAGAATCTAGACATTACTAGGATGGAAGGGGGTCCAGAGGTTTGGCAGTACTTATAGGGGGATTCTAGGGCTTAGCAGCACTGATGAGGGAACCCAGAATTGACAAAATTGGGGCAGTTTTTCAATTTAGTAGAACTTAGACAGGTTTCACCATGGGGATGGGGTTCTGGGGTACAACATTTTAGTTGTAAAGGTTGAAGTTTTAATGAGTTGGGGAAGAACTGAATTAAAATGTCAATATTTTCCTAATTTTGAAAATGATATTGCAACTTTTATTACAATTTTTCTTAAATACATAATATCACACAGTAATTGTTCATGTTTACATGCAACATCCCATTTGCAAAAGTCTAATGAACCTGAAAGGTATTAATAAGACCCAAGGCATTATCTATCAGTTTTTTTAATTGCTTTCAACAGTAAAAGTTAATGGGTCAGGTAACATAGTTATAAATGATAAATTATCACTTCAGATACAAACAGTTAATCACTATGTAACAGAAGTATATGATGCTTTGAATAAAATTATCCTCTATATATCATGGGCACTTCAGGTAATCCTTCAAGTGATATTCTTCATGGTAAAATATAAACTTGTTCTTCCTATGTTCAATAGAATGCCCTATATGGTCAATTTGCAAAGACGACTGAACAGGGACTCATGGAAGCATAGAATTATTTGAAGAAATACAGTATAAGGATTGAATAACCCCTTGATTATTACTGGTTTTGTCAATAAAATCTGGTTAAACAGAGTGGAAAAGTGAATTAAAAATTAGAACATGACAAAATGTACATATACCTGATTTTTCCTCACTAGGCCAAGATCCAGAAGGGAATAGTGTGGGAAAGTTGTATGTAGAGGATAACTTCATTTGAAAGTGAATGACTGCAATTAGAGGGGAGTAATTTACCTTTATACCATGTCATAATATGGATGACTAACCGAGCAGAGAGCACACCATGGATTGAAGTAGGAAAAGGCTGCAATCAGTACTTCCAAAACAGCCTAGTCGAGCAACAACCTGGCATAATCATCCTCACTATGCCTCTGCTCCAAAAAACCTCAAATTTGGCAATGAAAGTACCACAGTTACATTTATAACTTGTCAGCCATATACACAACTATATTGAGAACAGCGGATGCCTTGGACTGTGTTACAGGATTGCACCACACTTAATGGGTTCTGAGTAAATCACACCCTAAGTTTAAAAAAAGGCACAACAAAGGAATATTTCATAAAAGGCATACAAAACTTTGCCAGTTTCTAATGTCAAAAAGTCAGTTTAAATGTGCCTCTTTTGGATATTTAGGTTTTTAAAATCCAGAATAGCTGACCTGCTACCAAAATTATTGTAGCAATTATGTAGATTTCATACCAATTGGGAGAGCTCCCAAATAAATTTCAAGTGCCAATCTCCATGAATCTGTGTCCTCTGGTTCTCGACCCTTCTGCCAATAGGAACAGTTTCACTTTATCTACTTTATCTAAACCAGTCATGATTTTCAACACTTCTATCAAATCTCTTAAACTTCTCTGCTCTAAGGAGAACAACCTCAGCTTCTCCAGTCTATCCACGTAACTGAAGTCCCTCATCCCTGGAACCATTCTGGTAAATCTTTTCTGCACCCTCTCTAAGGCCTTCACATCCTTCCTAAAGTGCGGTGCCCAGAATTGGACACAATACTCTAGTTGTGGCCGAACAAGTGTTTATAAAGGTTCAACATAACTTCCTTGTTTTTGTACTCTATGCCTCTATTTATAAAGCCCAGGATCCCGTATGCTATTTTAACTGCTTTCTCAACCTGTCTTGCCAGCTTCAAAGATTTGTGCATATATTCTCCCAGGTCTCTCTGTTCCTGTACCCTCTTTAGAATTGTACCATTTAGTTTATATTGCCTCTCCTCGTTCTTCCTGCCAAAATGTATCACTTTGCACTTCTCTGCATTAAATTTCATTTGCCATGTGTTCGCCCATTCCACCAGTCTGTCTATGTCCTCTTGAACTCTGTTACTATCCTCCTCACTGTTTATTACACTTCCAACTTTTGTGTCATCTGCGGATTTTGAAATTGTGCCCTGTACACCCAAGTCTAAGTCATTAATATGCATCAAAAAAAGCAGCGGTCCTGATTCCAACCCCTGGGGAACACCACTGTAAACCTTCCTCCAGTCCGAAAAACCACCGTTCACCACGACTCTGTTTCCTATCACTTAGCCAATTTCGTATCCATGCTGTCACTGCCCCTTTTATTTCCTGGCCTTCAATTTTGCAGACAAGCCTATTATGTGACACATTTTCAAACGGCTTTTGAAAGTCCATATACACATCAACCGCATTGCCCTCATCAACCCTCTCTTACCTCATCAAAAAACTCAAGTTAGTTAAACACGATTTGCCTTTAACAAATCCGTGCTGGCTTTTCTTTATTAATCCATACTGGCTTATCGTTTCTAAAAGCTTCCCCACCAGCGAGGTTAGACTGACTGGCCTGTAGTTGCCGGGTTTATCCTTTCACCCTTTTTTGAACAAGGGTGTAACATTTGCAATTCTCCAGTCCTCGGTCACCACCCTCATATCTAAGAAGGATTGGAAGATTATGGCCAGCAACTCTGCAATTTCCACCCTTACTTCCCTCAGCAACCTAGGATGTATCCCATTCAGACCGGGTGACTTATCGACTGCAAGCATAGCCGGCCTTTCCAATACCGCCTCTATCAATTTTCACCCCATCCAGTATCTCAACTACCTCCTCTTTTACTGTGACTTTGGCAGCATCTTCTTCCTTGGTAAAGATAGAAGCCATGATGTGGAGATGCCGGTGATGGACTGGGGTGTACAAATGTAAGGAATCTTACAACACCAGGTTATAGTCCAACAGTTTTATTTGAAAATCACAGTTGTGTTAAAAAGATAACTCTTTTTTCCCCTGGTGGGGTTATGTGTAGCGCGACATGAACCCAAGATCGCGCTACTACTCTCTTTCTCTTCCTTTCGGATGTTTCTCTCTCTCTCTCTCCCTCTCTTTCTTCGGTTCTGGCCGTTTGTATATTCAGTTGTCTGGGGTATCTAAGGTTTCTCTGTCTGAACACTATTCAATTCATTTGATGGCCTTGATAACGGGCAGTTGGAAAGATTATCTGTAATCACCAGGCATTGTTCTATGACTATATATATGCGGTAATTTTCAATGAATCTCGACACTCACCTGACGAAGGAGAAAGCCTCCGAAAGCTTGTGATTTTCAAATAAAACTGTTGGACTATAACCTGGTGTTGTAAGATTCCTTACATTGGTAAAGATAGATGCAAAGTACTGATTTAGTGCCTGCCCTCTGCCTCCATGCATAGATCTCCTTTTTGGTCCCTAATCAACTCCACCCCTCCTCTTACTGCCCGTTTACAATTTATTACATGCCTTTAGAAGACTTTTGGATTCCCTTTTATGCTAGCCTCCAGTCTATTCTCATACTCTCTCTTTGCTGCTTTTACTTCCTTTTTCACTGCACTTTCTATATTCAGCCTGGTCCTCACTTGTATTATCAAACTGACATTTGTCATATGCCCCCTTTTTCTGCTTCAGTTTAATCTCTATCTCTTTCGCCATCCAGGGAGCTCTGGCTTTGGTTGCCCTACCTTTCCCCCTCGTGGGAACATGCCTAGACTGTACCCAAACCCTCTCCTCCTTAATGGCAGCCCATTGTTCGAATACAGTTTTGCTTGCCAATCTTTGATTCCAATTTATCCGGGCCAGATCCGATCTCAACCCAATGAAATTGGCTTTCCTCCAATTAAGTATTTTTATTCTAGATTGCTCCTTGTCCTTTTCCATAAATAATCTAAACCTTATGATACTATGACAACTGTTCCCTAAATGTTCCCCCACTGACACTTGCTCCATTTGACCCACCTCATTCCCCAGAACCAGATCCAGCAATACCTCCTTTCTCATTGGGCCGCAAACATACTGATCGAGATAATTCTCCTGAACACACTTCAGAAATTCCTCCCCCCTTTGCCCTTTACACTATTACTATCCCAGTCTACATTAGATAGTTCAAGTCCCCCATTATCACTACTCTATAGCTCTTGCACCTCTCTGTAATTTCCCTGCAAATTTGCTCCTCTATATCCTTCCCACTAGTAGGTGGCTTATAGAATACACCCAGTAGTGTAACGGCACCTCTATTGTTTCTTAACTCTGACCAAATAGATTCTGTCTTTGACCCCTCAAGGACATTCTCTCTCTCCGGCACTGCAATATTCTCCTTAATCAATACTGCCAGCCCCCTCCCTTTTTTTTCTTCCCTATCTTTCCTGAACACCCTGTATCCAGGAATACTTAGTACCCAATCCTGCCCTTTTTTGAGCCAGGTTTCCGTTATTGCCAAAACATCACATCCCCATGTAGTTATTTGCACCTGCAGCTCACCAGCCTTATTTACCACGCTTCGTGCGTTTACTCACATGCACTCCAAACCTATTTATGACCTTCTCATATTGTCTTACTCTGATCCCACTAATACTGTACTATTTCTTACTCTAGTGCTATCTGTCTCTCCCAATTCTTTGTGCACCTTGTTTCTCCTTTCTAATGCTACACCCTGGTGCCCATCCCCCTGCCAATTTAGTTTAAACCCTCCCACAGTACTTGTTAACCTCCCCGCGAGGACATTGGTCCCAGCTCTATTGAGGTGCAACCTGTCCATCTTGACCAGATCCCTCTTGCCCCAGAACTGGTCCCAATGCCCCAAGAATCTGAAGTCCTCCCTCCTGTACCATGTCTCTAGCCACGCATTAACCTGCCTTATCTTCCTACTTCTGTATTCACTAGTGTGGGGCACTGGGAGTAATCCAGAGATTACTAACTTTGAAGTCCTACTTTTTAACTTCCTCCCTAGGTCCTGAAATTCTAGCCGCAGGACCTTATCCCATTTCTTTCCTATGTGTTGGTACCCACATGGACCACGACTTCTGGCTGTTCCCCTTTCCCCCCCCCCCTTCCCCCCCGCAGAATGTTCTGCACCCTCTCCCTGATGTTCTTTACCCTGGCACCAGGGAAGCAACACTAATAGCTTAGCACATACCACAATAATGCTCAAATATGATTTTTGTGAGACTTCCCTGAAGCATCATCTGAATCCTACGCATCTGTTCAAGGCTATAAAATTGAGTCATTTTTATATTATTGTATACTTTTCTATTTAATGTTCTGTTCCCTTCAATTACTTAATCATCTTATTTTAAGTTTTCAAACTTTGTCTAATTGCAATTCACTCTTACAGATCTCTCAGATGCCACAAATACAGATGATGACTTTTGCTGTCCTACGTCAAATGATGTGACAGCAAAAAAGAAGTTTTTCTAATCTTTCACTGCATCAGTTTGCAATAGCATCACCTGAAAAGAACAATATTTTGATTAAAATTGCTCCTTTAAGATCTGTATTTAGTTTTTAGCTTTTATAGGGAATAGAATGTTTTTTGTTCAATACAAGTTTACAAGAAATTCTCCATTTTAAGTAAAAGGGGTATCAGAATAAATGTGCCAAGAGTTTATTCATTTGAATAAAAACTCTTGTTTTAATAAAGCATCACAGCCAAGTACACGGCAACTTTGTCAGACATCTCGCATCTGTTAGGACATTTAGAAAAAAAAACAAGTACTAACACTAGAGTTAGCCAATTTCAAAAAGGAAAAACAGTATTGCAATGCAATTTACTAATTTCCAATAAACAATTATGCTTGATCATCAACATTCCATCTTCATCTGTATTTTATTTAATGAATCAGCAACAGAGAAGTCACTTAAAGTTCAGCGACTATTTGAAAGATTTATTCTTGGTACATTTTTTCCTAAAAAGATAATAATGTTCTTAAACGTAAAATGTAATTTAGTGAATTGTTTACACTTTGTAATGAAAACACTATTTTCAACTAAGTTTTGTTATGCTTTAGTTCTTCTGCAGTCTACAGACTAAACCACTGCATATTATTTACAAATACATTTTAAACGAGTTACGTGACTAATAATCAGAATTGAAAATTAAATATAAACAAAAGAATTTTCATTACAATAAATTAAGCTTCACTACACTGTCAGCGCCACTTTTTTACATTAAAATAATCAATATGACAGGACATGTTTGGATCAAATCTTAATTTCAGTCACAGTGAGAAGTCTAAAGATTAAATAAAAGTGTGCAACCTTCTAGAAAAGTTATTCCTTCCAGATGGATACCAGCTTCATCAGAACACTAATTATGTTCCCTGTATGCATGGGGTAACCAGGACTATAATACCAAAAATTGGCAAAATACATTGCCTATGACACACAGCAACAACCACTACCCTAATCTTCAAACACAGTGGCTGCTACCACTTAATCGTGCCAAAAAGGCTGCGGACACGTGGAGTTACATTGGTTTTGCAACTATATCTAAAATGCAACTTAGCATTGCACTTATTTTAAATGTTTTGTTTTAGGAATAAACAGAATTCAGTTAAATAAATATATCCAGTTCCATTTTGCTTTTTACAAGACATTATAGTCCATGCCTAAACTGATGTTGTCAAGTTTTTAAAAATTGTTAAACAACAAAAGAAAACAACAGGAAATTCTTGCAATCAGCATCTATTCTTTTCCAGTTATGTTTTACACCAGATAAAAAATTTCCCAACTATATAGAGCAGATACTTACCAAAACTGTTAGACAGCTCAAGCCCAATTTGTGGCATCCTTTGTGGGACATTTTTCCCACTCATGACAGAGCTAGCAATAGCATCTGTCATCTTTGAAAGCAGATTAGCAAATTGTCTTTATGTGAAACCCCCAATACATTATACATATCTTCAAGTTCACTATTTCCATTGAAACATCTTTCTTAAGCATTAATGGTTAAAGTTTACAGACTGATTCATTTTAATATGTAAGTAATATAATGTAAGGACAGTTAATAGAATTTTCCAAGTGGATTGATCCCAAGCAAAAAGAAAAAGTACATTCATATCCAGAAAATGAAGGAAGCAATGAGAAATTACAATGACATGTTCTGAAATAAGTCTACCCATGTTTTGCAGGCAGGACATAATGCAATATTAGATTTCTCCAAAACAGTTAAAGTTAACAAGAAATATATTTTCCATACAGTCTACTAGACTTTAAAATAAAACATATTTATATGTGAGTACAGAGGTTGGGAAAGACAGAGTGAACCTCTAATGGAATGAAGTGCTAACAGAGCGAGGACTTTCAACTGAGAATTTGGTGAGTGGGAATTAGGTGCTAAGTGATTGAAACCAAAGAACTAAAGACTAAGACTGAACAGAGCATAGAGGGAACCACATGAGGAATCAAAACAAGACAAGGAGGAGCACTGAGGGAACAACAGTAAGTATTTAGTTCATTGGTTAGTGTGTTTTGGTGGTTGGTTTGTGTTTTAGTGTCAGATAAACAGTAAAATGCCTTAAAGATAAACAGTTTAAATAACTGTTAGCTAATATGGCAGGTCAGCTGGGGCCCGTCGCATGCACATCCTGTACTATGTGGGAGCTCCAGAACACTTTGTGTGTCATGGAAAACCACACGTGCCACCAACTGCTAGAGCTCAGAGTTTCTAAGTTTGAGGGGCGGCTGGCGTCACTACAGCGCATACATGAAACTGACAGTTTCGTGGATAGCACGTTTCAGGAGGTGATCACCCCGCAGCTACACAAAGTTCAGGCAGAGAGGGAGTGGGTGACCACCAGGCAGACTAGGAGGAACAGGCAGGCAGTGCAGGAGTCCCCTGGGAGTGTGGCACTCACTTAGTGTTGAGTATCAGTAAGGGTGTTGACACCTCGGGGGAGTGCAGTCAGGAGCAAATGCACGGCACTGAGAGAGACTTTGCTGCACAGGTGGGGAAAAGAAAGGCAATTGTTATGGGGATTCGATAGTCAGGGGGATAGAAAGACATTTCTGCAACCGCAGACGTGAGTCCCAAATGGTATGCTGCCTCCCTGGTGCCAGAGTAAAGGACATCACTGAGAGGGTGCAGAACACTTTGAGGGGGAAGGGGAACAGCCAGAAGTCGTGGTCCATGTGGGAATCAATGACATAGGAAGGAAAAGAGTCGAGGTTCTGCAGTCAGAGTTTCAGGAGCTAGGGAGGAAGTTAAAAAGCAGGACCTCAAAAGGTACTAATCTCTGGATTACTCCCAGCACCACGCGCTAGTGAGTATAGGAATAGTAGGATAAGACAGGTTAATGCGTGGCTGGAACAATGGTACAAGAGGGAGGGCTTCAGATTCCTAGGGCATTGGGACCAGTTCTGGGGCAGGAGGGATCTGTTCAAGATGGACGGGTTGTATCTCAACAGAGCTGGGACCAATGTCCTCACGGGGAGGTTAACAAGTGCTGTGGGGGAGGGTTTAAACTAATTTGGCAGGGGGATGGGCACCAGGATTAAACATTAGAGAGGAGAAACAAGGTGCACAGAGGACTGAGAGGGACAAGTATCACTATAGTTCAGAAATAGGTGGGATCAGACAGGGGGCAAATGCAAGACAGTCTAAAATGAGATTGGAGTGCATGTGCGTAAATGCACGTAGCATGGTTAATAAGGTTGGTGAGTGCAGGCTCAAGTCACCACATGGGATTACGATGATAGTGGCAATAAGAGAAACCTGGCTCAAAGAGGAGAACTGGGCTCCTAATATTCCTGGCTACAAGGTATTCAGGAAGGATAGGGAAGGAAAGAAAGGGGGGGGGGGGTGGCAGTATTGATCAAAGAAACTATTATAGCAGTGGGAAGGGATAATGCAATTGAGGGGTCAAAGACAGAATCTATTTGGTTAGAATTAAGGAACAATAGAAGAGCTATTACGCTACTGGATGCATATTATAGGCCACCAAATAGTGGGAGGAGCAAATTTGCAAGCAAATTACAGAAAGATGCAAGAACTATAAAGTAGTGATAATGGGGAACTTCAATTACCCAATGTAGGCTGGGGTAGTAACAGAGCAAAGAGCAAAGAGGGGCAGAACTTTCTGGAACAGTGTGTTTCCAGCCCATCCAGGATGGCAACAGTGATGGAACTAGTTCTGGGCAATGAAATGGGGCAGATGGAGCATGTTTCAGTGGGGGAGCATTTGGGGAACAGTGATCATAATATCATTAGGTTTAGAATAGTTATGGAAAAGGACAAGGCACAATCACATGTCAAAATGCTTAACTGGAAGAGGGCAAATTTTAATGAGTTAAAAAGGGATCTTGCCCAGGTGGATTGGAACCAAAAACTGGTAGGCAAAACAGTAATTGAACAGTAAGGGAGGTCTTCAAGGAGGAGTTGGTTTGGGAACACAGTAGACATATGCCTACGAGGGGGAAAGGAAGGGCATCCAAAGCTAGAGCTCCCTGGATGGCTAAAGATATAGAGATTAAAATGAAACAGAAAAAGGAGGCTTATGACAAATGTAAGGTTCATAATACAGTAGAGAACCAGGCTGAATATAGAAAGTACAGATGAGATCTAAGAGGAAATAAGGGGGGCAAAGAGGGAGTATGAGAATAGATGAGCGGCTAACATAAAAGGGAACCCAAAAGTCTTTTATAAACATACAAATAGTAAAAGGGTAGTCAAAGGAAACGTGGGACCAATTAGGGACAAAAAAGGAGATCTTCTTGTGGAGGCAGAGGGCATGACTGAGGTACTAAATGAATACTTCTCATCATCTTCACTAGAAAAGAGGATGCTGTCATTGCAGCAGTAAAGGAGGAGGTAGCAGCGATATTGGATAAGATAAAAATAGATAAAAAGGAGGTACTTAAAAGATTGGCAGATAAAAAAGTCACTCGGTCCAGATGGGATGCCACTCCTGTGACTTGGCCAACATTGTCTACCTCATACGTTGCAGGAAAGGATGCCCCGGAGCATGGTACATCGGCGAGACCATGCAGACACTGCGACAATGGATGAACGGACACCGCGCAACAATCGCCAGACAGGAGGGTTCCCTCCCAGTCGGGGAACACTTCAGCAGTCAAGGACATTCAGCCTCCGATCTTCGGGTAAGCGTTCTCCAAGGCGGCCTTCGAGACACACGACAACGCAAAATCGTCGAGCAGAAATTGATAGCCAAGTTCCGCACCCATGAGGACTGCCTCAACCGGGATCTTGGGTTCATGTCACGCTACATGTAACCCCACCAGCGAAAAAAAGTTATCTGTTTTTAATACAACTGGACATTCTCTCTCTCTCTCTCTCTGCCTTTCGGGTCTCTTTCTCTCTCTGTCTTTGTGATCTGACCCATTGTGTATTCAGTATACTGGGATGTAACGTTTTCCGTGGCTAACCTGTCTGAACACCAACGACACCTTTGATTGCTGTGATCGTCTCCCAGCCGAGGTGTGATCGGGGCAGTTGGAAAGATTATCTGTAATCACCAGGCATTGTTCTCTGACTATATATGCTATGCGTTTTTAGAACCCTTCACTCACCTGACGAAGGAGGAAAGCTCCGAAAGCTTGGTGATTTAAAATAAAACTGTTGGACTATAACCTGGTGTTGTGCAAATCCTTACAGATGGGATGCATCCTAGGTTACTGAGGGAAGTACGGGTGGAAATTGTGGAGGCTCTGGCCACAATCTTCCAATCCTCCTTAAATATGGGGATGTTGCCTAAGAACTGAAGGATTGAAAATGTTACACCCCTGTTCGATAAAGGGGAGAGGGACAAACCCGGCAATTACAGGCCAGTCAGCCTAACATCAGTAGTGGGGAATCTTTTAAGTGTCAATAATCTGGGACAAAATTAACTGGCACTTCGAAAAGTATGGGCTAATAAATGAAAGCCAGCACAAATTTGTTAAAGGAAAATCGTGTTTGTTTAAACTTGATTGAGTTCTTTGACGATGTAACGGAGAGGGTTGATGAGGGTAGTGCAGTTGATATTGTGTGTATGGACTTTCAAAAAGCATTTGATAAAGTACCACATAATAGACTTGTTAGCAAAATTAAAGCCCATGGGGTTAAAGAGACAGTGGCAGTATTAGGACCACTGCTCTTTTTGATTTATATTAATGACCTGGACTTGGGTATAGAGAGAGTATAATTTCAAAGGTTGCAGATAACACTAGACTCAAATGTACTAAACACTGTGGAGCATAATAACAGACTTCAGGAGGACACAGACAGGCTGGTGAAATGGGCAGACACATGGCAGATGAAATTTAACAGAGAGAAGTGTGAAGTGATGCATTTTGGTAGGAAGAATGAGGAGAGGCAATATAAACTAAATGGTACAATTTTAAAGGGGGTGCAGGAAGAGAGGCCTGTGGGTGTATGTAGACAAATTTTTGAAGGTGGCAGGACAAGTTGAGAAGGCGGTTAGAAAAGCACATGGAATCCTGGACTTTATTAACAGAGGCATGGAGTACAAAAGCAAGGAAGTTATGCTAGACTGGTTTTGTGTATATATACACACACTCATGGTTAAGCCTCAGCTAGAGTAGTGTGTTCAATTCTGGGCACCACACTTTAGGAAGGCCTTGGAGAGGGTGCAGAAGAGATTTACTAGAATAGTACCAGAGATGAAGCACTTCAGTTATATGGAGAGACTAGAAAAGCTGGAGTTGTTCTCCTTAGAACAGAGAAGGATAAGGGGAGATTTGAAAGAGGTGTTCAAAATCATGAACAGTTTTGATAGAGTAAATAGGGAAAAACTATTTCCAGTGGCAGAAGGGTCAGTAACCAAAGGACACAGATTTAAGGTGATCGGCAAAAGAGCCAGAGGCAACATGAGGAAACATTTTTTTATGCTGTGAGTTGTAATGATCTGGAATGCACTGCCTGAAAAGGTGGTGGAAGCAGATTCAATAGTAACTTTCAAAAGGGAGTTGGATAAATACTTGAAGGGAAAAAATTTACAGGGCTATGGGGAAAAAGCAGGGAAATGGGACCAATTGGATAGCTCTTTCAAAGAGTCTGCACATAATATATGGTGTTAGCTGTGGCTCAGTCAGAAGGTTGTGGGTTCAAGCCCCACGCCAGAGACTTGAACACAAAATCTAGGCTGGCACTTCAGTGCAGTACTGAGGGAATGCTGCACTGTCAGAGGTGCTGTATTTTGGATGAGATGTTAAACTGAGGCCCCGTCTGCATGGATGTAAAAGATCCCATGACACTATTTCGAAGAAGAGATGGGGAGGTCTCCCCAGTGTTCTGGCCAAATTTGTTAAAGGAAAATCCCTCAGTCAACACCAATAAAACAGATTATCTGGTCATTTTCACGTTGCTGACTGTGGGGTCTTGTGTGCAAATTGGCTGCCGTGTTTCCTACATTACAACAGTGACTGTGCTTCAAAAGTACTTAATTGTCTGTAAAGCGCTTTGGGACATGAAAGGCTCTATATAAGTGCAAGTCTTATATATACACATACACACACACATACTGCAGATGGTTGTTTTGTGTATATATACACACACTCATGGTGAGTCTTAGGATACACTATTTCATACCAATAAGGATGTCTATGTCAGGTAATTGTTTCAGGCAAGTGTTGACATTTTAACTGAAAATTCCATTAGTATATTTATATAGCATTTTACAATGTAAAATCGTGACACCAAGATGCACACAATACACAAGGTTTTTAATATTTGACTAATGGATCTCCCATGGTGTTGCTCACAGTCGGTCAGAACATACGGTCTGTATCTTATCTGTCTCTGTCATCTTCTTGTCATTTCTCTGTCTGTTTCTCTTCTTTTTTGCTCATCTGTCCTCTAGTTCTCTCCTTTAGAGTGGGAGATGCTTGTGGCATGATATGGCTTGGCGAGGAAGGGAATTGCAGAAGGCTGCAGGCTGAATTTTCTGATGGATGGTACAGGGAAAATGTGACCCAACGTCTTTGATGGCTCCCTTCCAATCTCCACCCCCCTCGTTTTGCCCCAATGCCTGACTTCCACCGACTCTCCAATCCTTCCTCTACCCCTCCCCTTCTCATCACCTCCTCACTCCCAGTGCATCCCTTTACCTTACCATTGTATCCTACCCCCATTGAACTGTTGCCTAACCTATCTGTCACTTCTTAGTCCCTCCCTGTTGATCTAATATTCCGTCATCCCCCTTCAGCCATATCAACAACAACAACTTGTATTTATTTATTTTTTTATTTGTTCATGGGATGTGGGTGTCGCTGGCAGGGCCAGCATTTATTGCCCATCCCTAATTGCCCTTGAGAAGGTGGTGGTGAGCTGCCTTCTTGAATAACTGAGTGGCTTGCTAGGCCATTTCAGAGGGCAATTAAGAATCAACCACATTGCTGTATAACCGTATAGGCCAGACCGGGTAAGGACAGCAGGCTTCCTTCCCTAAAGGACATTAGTGAACCAGATGGGTTTTTACGACAATCTCATAGTTTCATGGCCACCATTACTGATACTAGTTTTTATTTATTTATTTAATTTAAATTCCCCAGTTACCGTGGCGGGATTTGAACTCATGACTCCGGAATATTAGTCCAGGCCTCTGGATTACTAGTCCAGTAACATAACCACTATGCTACCGTACCCAATATAGCACCTATAACATAGTAAAATGTTCCAAGGCACTTCACAGGAGTGTTATCAAACAAAATTTCACACCGAGCCACATAAGGAGGTATTAGGACAGATGACAAAATGCTTGGTCAAAGAGGTAAATTTTAAGGAGCATCTTAAAGGAGGAGAGGTAACGAGGCAGAGAGGTTTAGGGAGGGAATTCCAGAGCTTAGAGCCTAGGCAGCTAAATGCACGGCCGCCAGTGGGTGGAACAATTAATATTGGGGATGCGCAGAGGCAAGAATTGGAGGAGCGCAAAGATTCTATCTCGTAGGGTTGTAGGGTTGGAGGTCGATACGGAGATAGGGAGGGGTGAGGCCATGAAGGGATTTGAAAACAAGGATAAGAATTTTAAAATTGAGGCATTTCCGGACCAGGTGCCAATGTAGGTCAGTGAGCACAGGGGTGATGGGAGAACGGGACTTGGTGTGAGTTACGATACGGGCAGCAGAGTTTCTCTTGCACTTCCCACAGTGTTGCTTGGAAGATGACATGTGATGGAGGAGGGGATAATTGCAGTTGCATTGGACCCCAAGGTGAGTATAATAGACTTCCCTTACTTTTAGCAAGATAGTTACCATTCTCTGGGAAATACACTAGTACTAGCCTGTAGAAAATGTACTGCAGTTAGACTTAACAAAGGGCTTGTGTTTAATTGATTGATGGTCACATAACATTCAGTGGCATAATGTTATGCTCGCAGCCCCACCTACAGGTGCAATACTATTAGAATGTTGAGACCATTAACCATTTTTAATATATTAGAAATATACACACCTACATATGCACACACTTCCCACAGTGTTGCTCAAAGTGAGTCCAACGATAACTGTTTCATAACAATAAGGGTGTTATCAACAAAGTATAATAAGAAAAGCATTACAGGAAGTGAGCACAACATTAACAAGAAGTGTGTGCTATATGCAGGACTCTGAGTTTGGCAGCACTATAATAGAGAAGAATTTAAAACAAAGTTTTTAGGTCTCAGAGGTACTGAAGTTGGTCTTTGTCAGATAGGTTCTTGGAAAATAAATAAATTAGTGTTAACAACAGTAATTGGCTGCTTTAATAAACATAAATTTCATTTATACACAACTCCTCATACATACATTGGTTTTCATATCAAAAATGACTTCAGGAAACATTCAAAGGTTCCATATGGGTGCTGGAGTGTTCATCTCCAATGAAAGAATTTGAAATATTAATTAATATTTCCTCTCAGTAACTACAGCTGAATAAACAATATTTATGGTTATGTTTAAGAATTCAAAAATAAAAAGAGAATGGATATTCTCTCTCAATCTCAACTAGATTCACTTTTCAAAGATAATTTCTGTATGAAACTTTAGTTCAAAAATCAAAATAGTTCTAGTTACACACAGAAAAGTCACAACTCATCATTTTTTCTGACAAATAGAACCAGGTTTTCTGTAAACAATAATTATTTACAATTTCCAAATACAATAAGTGCAGCCGACACAATCATTCTTAATGACGAAAGCTTTTAAAATTAATTCTGCAGATTGTTTATGACATGCTTTGAATGGCCAGACTTGTTGTCAATCATGAAAATTTCTAGAATTTCCTTTTGATAAAAGCCCTAAAGTTGAAAATTTCCACCTGAGGCAAAAAGACAGCAAAAATGAGTTAGAATTTTTCTTAAGTGATTTGATGGGTTCGCTTTCCCCTTTTATTTCTACGTTCTCATAACTTGTCATTCAGTATTGGTGGTTTTCGTAAGTCCTTAGGAATTTCTCACTGGCAGTTTTCTAGCCATCCAGTTAACTTTTGATGTGTACAATCTCTACCTCTGCAGTCCTGATTGCTGCTGTTGTATTTTGAAAGAATCAACCAAGTGTAAAATAAAGATGTGACAGAAAGGCTGGAGAAAAAAAAAGTTAAAAGTAATAAACGTTACAATGACAGTACATGCATGCTATAATGCAAGACATTTAACATACGATGAGTTAATCTCCCATGGCATTGCTCATTGCGAATCACAGGACATTATTCCATGTAATGTATGATACATTATTATGGACACTGATTTATAGTAATTGAAGAAGTAAAATTGCATTTTTATAACAATATTGTTAGTGATATTTTCAGGCTTGAACGATATGATTATGTGCATATTTGCACTTAATGTTTTGCTTGGTAAGGAGAGGAAGATTATTTGATGTAAGCGAATGTATTATTACACTGGTATATTTTAGGCACAGTGAATAAAAGGAATGTTGGTTAAAAAATAAAGAAATGAATGTAAAATAAATGGTAAAAAGATTATATAGCAATTGAAATGAAGTTATGAAATAGTATACTGGAAGAAAGCAAACCTTTCACTTAGCACTATGCCCCAACTTCTTCCCTTATGACATGCCCCCTCACCAGACTCACCAACATAAACAACCACATCATGTGAGAATTTGAGCGCTTCTTTGCTTTTTCCAAATGACCTTGAAACAAACTGATGATTGACTTTTCAAAGCTTTATTTCAGGCAAATCTGAAATAAATCTTTAATTCATTAACAGCTGTTAATTTTCTATTAGTGCAAATGTGGTTTCTTTGTTGACAGAAAATAAAACAAAAAAGATTGTTCAACGAGAATGTATTTTTTTCTATTAGTCGAAGGTTTGAAAAACCATGTCAGCTAGTTTTCCCAAGTGATTGGAAGATGTTTGAATTATTGGGGTATATCCAGATTGACCGCTGTCCATGTCACAAAATTCTGCATCCTCACTGATTAGTTCCCCTTCCCCAGCCACTGTCTCAAGTTGAACCAGGCTGTTCACAACTTCAGCGTCCTATTCAACGCCAGTTGAAGTTGTGAACCTAAGCTATACAATGCTCTCGTGGCCAGTCTCCAATCCTTCACCCTCCATAAATTTCAACTCATCCAAAATTCTGATGCGCATATCCTATCCCGCACCAAGTTCCCAGTGTGCCATGATTCTCGAATAACTGGCTTCAAAGGCTATTATTTCATTCAATAAAATGGCAACGGTCTACAGATTGATATTGCTGGTCAAATTCAAAACTAATCTGCGGAAACACTATTTCAATGAACAAGTGGTGAATCTATGGAACAGGCTTCTTAGGGAGGCAGTGGATGCAGGAAGTACTGATTCATTCAAATGAAAATTAGATAGATTTCTTTCAGAAATTTTTGGGATACTGTACAAGAGGTATGTGAGACATGAAATATGGTAAATGTAGTATGTTTGAAAGAAACAGGTGACTTTGAACCTATGGTTCCCAAAGCTTTTCATCACTGGCAGGTTTTTCTTTCCCCATGTCTGAGTTGGTTATAGACTAATTGACAGAGATTGATTGCCATGTTTAGCCATCAACTCCATTACAGTTGTTGCATGCAACCGCCAGGATGCTAGGAGGCGAACTAGGTGAACCGTGGTCTTTATTCATCTAGCATTTCTGATGGTCCAATCTTAGATGCATAAAAATGTGCCAAACAGGAATGGCTGCTGATGGATAAATATACTCGTCTGCTGCCCGCACAACTCAATAACACCCACACAAGTAAATTCACCCATGGCACATTAAATGGTAGTATCTCAAAACAAAAATAGATGCAATATTGTATCAATTTATTTTCTCCTACCACCAATCCTGGCCTCTCCTCTTCTTACCGTTTTCTGGGGTACATTTCAGTGTATCAGGGACTAAAGTGACTGTTATTCATGTGAGCCTTAACATTGAGAGCAGACAAACTATTTGACTACATCAGCATCATAGCTGAGACCAATCCTATCCTCACCATAGTGCACTTACATGCTCTTCAGGTGAGGATCACAAGATATTAAATTAGGACTAGGGTCCCCAAAACACCCTGCCAATTTAGCCTCTTATTGGCTAAATTGATTTTGTTAAAGTTCTTCACACCTAGATCAAAGAATGTAAATTAGTGGAAAAACCTTTGGAACTAAAAGTGCCCTTTACCACTGAAGTGATAAATGAATGTAAGAAGATCAAAGTCTAAATCTAGGGCTCTAAGTATTTTCCAATTAAACAATCATTCTGCAGGCAAGATGTCCATAAAGTACTTCTCTCATGAACCATATAAAAATGCTATAATTTAGTTTTTTGTAAACAATTTTACAACACCAAGTTATAGTCCAGCAATTTTATTTTAAATTCACAAGCTTTCGGAGGCTTCCTCCTTCCTCAGGTAAATGTTCAGGAGCTCCTTGAAGCCTACGCATTTATATATATAGAACAATACATGGTGTTTACAGAATGCCCCTGCAACTGCCCGTTGCCAAGGCAATCACCGTGTTCAGACAGAGAGGTGTCACCTGCAGAACCCCCGAATACACATTCAACAAAAAAACAAACAGGAAAAAAAAACAGAGAGAGGCAGAAACATCCGGAAGGCAGAGAAAGCCAGCAAATGACCCATTATATTAAAAACAGATAACATTTGTTCGCTGGTGGGGTAACGTGTAGCGTGACATGAACCCAAGATCCCGGTTGAGGCCGTCCTCATGGGTGCGGAACTTGGCTATCAATTTCTGCTCGACGATTTTGCGTTGTCGTGTGTCTCGAAGGCCGCCTTGGAGTACGCTTACCCGAAGGTCGGTGGATGAATGTCCATGACTGCTGAAGTGTTCCCCGACTGGGAGGGAACCCTCCTGTTTGGCGATTGTTGCGCGGTGTCCGTTCATCCGTTGTCGCAGCGTCTGCATGGTCTCGCCAATGTACCATGCTCTGGGGCATCCTTTCCTGCAACGTATGAGGTAGACAACGTTGGCCGAGTCACAGGAGTATGAACCATGCACCTGGTGGGTGGTGTCCTCTCGTGTGATGGTGGTATCTGTGTCGATGATCTGGCATGTCTTGCAGAGGTTACCGTGGCAGAGGTTACCGTGAGAACCTCTCTGGATACATCGAGGGCATCCTGAAACCCATCGTACAGGGAACCCCCAGCTTCTGTCGCGACACTACAGACTTCCTACAAAAACTCAGTACCCACGGACCAGTTGAACCAGGAACACTTCTCACCACGATGGACGTCTCGGCACTATACACCAGTATCCCCCACGATGACGGCATCGCTGCGACAGCATCAATACTCAACACCAACAACAGCCAATCTCCGGAAGCCATCCTACAACTCATCCGCTTCATCCTGGATCACAATGTCTTCACCTTCGATAACCAGTTCTTTACCCAAACACACGGAACAGCCATGGGGACCAAATTCACACCCCAATACGCCAACATTTTCATGCACAAGTTCGAGCAGGACTTCTTCACTGCACAAGACCTCCAACCAACACTATACACCAGATACATCGACGACATTTTCTTTCTATGGACCCACGGCAAGGAATCACTAAAGAGACTACACGATAACATCAACAAGTTCCATCCCACCATCAAGCTCACCATGGACTACTCCTCAGAATCAGTTTCTTTCTTGGACACACGAATCTCCATCAAAGACGGGCACCTCAGCACCTCACTCTACCGCAAGCCCACGGACAACCTCACGATGCTCCACTTTTCCAGCTTCCACCCTAACCACGTCAAAGAGGCCATCCCCTATGGACAGGCCCTGCGAATACACAGGATCTGCTCAGACGAGGAGGAACGCGATGGACACCTACAGACGCTGAAAGACGCCCTAGTAAGAACGGGATATGACGCTCGACTCATCGATCGACAGTTCCGACGGGCCACAGCAAAAAATCGCATAGACCTCCTCAGGAGACTAACACGGGACGCAACCAACAGAGTACCCTTTGTCGTCCAGTACTTCCCCGGAGCGGAGAAACTACGCCATGTTCTCCGCAGCCTTCAACATGTCATCAATGAGGACAAACACCTCGCTATGGCCATCCCCACACCTCCACTACTCGCCTTTAAACAGCCACCCAACCTCAAACAGACCATCGTTCGCAGCAAATTACCTAGCTTTCAAGAGAACAGCGTCCACGACACCACACAACCCTGCCACGGTAACCTCTGCAAGACATGCCAGATCATCGACACAGATACCACCATCACATGAGAGGACACCACCCACCAGGTGCATGGTTCATACTCCTGCGACTCGGCCAACATTGTCTACCTCATACGTTGCAGGAAAGGATGCCCCAGAGCATGGTACATTGGCGAGACCATGCAGACGCTGCGACAACGGATGAACGGACACCGCGCAACAATCGCCAAACAGGAGGGTTCCCTCCCAGTCGGGGAACACTTCAGCAGTCATGGACATTCATCCACCGACCTTCGGGTAAGCGTACTCCAAGGCGGCCTTCGAGACACACGACAACGCAAAATCGTCGAGCAGAAATTGATAGCCAAGTTCCGCACCCATGAGGACGGCCTCAACCGGGATCTTGGGTTCATGTCACGCTACACGTTACCCCACCAGCGAACAAATGTTATCTGTTTTTAATATAATGGGTCATTTGCTGGCTTTCTCTGCCTCTCTCTGTTTTTTTTTCCTGTTTGTTTTTTTGTTGAATGTGTATTCGGGGGTTCTGCAGGTGACACCTCTCTGTCTGAACACGGTGATTGCCTTGGCAACGGGCAGTTGCAGGGGCATTCTGTAAACACCATGTATTGTTCTATATGTATAAATGCATAGGCTTCAAGGAGCTCCTGAACATTTACCTGAGGAAGGAGGAAGCCTCCGAAAGCTTGTGAATTTAAAATAAAATTGCTGGACTATAACTTGGTGTTGTAAAATTGTTTACAATTGTCAACCCCAGTCCATCACCGGCATCTCCACATCATAATTTAGTTTGACTAAAACAATGTGATAAAAACACAAATATGCAACAGAAATGTGTTTACTACTTTATCTTCTTGGACATCAGAGGCTAAAATCTCACAAATGCAATTTGTTCCTGTAATCTGAGGGATGACAGATTCATCAGAGGAGGGGGCAATAAATTTGTGGAGTACTAGGTCTAATGGTCAATTAAGTACCCTTGTGCCACATAGTGTGGTAATGATGATGATGTTCTCTAATCAGAATTGTAAGAACAATGGACAGCACAGATATGTTGAATTGCCAAATGTGCCTTACTGTGAGGGCCATCTGCTTTACCCTCTACTGTGAAATACAGAAATGTTTCACAAAATATTTCAGCTGTTTTGTTGACAGTCAGTCTTGATACATTCTTAACCTGGGAACAGCTGAACTCAGCTGCTAAGTTTTTACGTTATGGATTTTCATCAACAATAAAACAACACACTTTCCTAACCTCTTAAGTGGATTGTGTTGTGTGTTGCTAAGTCATACAGACCAGAAGATCCCAAGTTTGATTCCCATTTTGTGCTAAGGTGGCTGATCACCACCATCCTGTTGGGATGCTACTATTGGTTTTAATGCCCATGGATTAAAAAGGAAAACATATAGGGCATGATTTTATTGGGGGGGGGGGGGAAGATTCCTGACGGGAAAACTGGAAGCGGTGGAGGAGGAGGGAAATCCAAGATCGGGGAAGAAGGGGGAAATCCAAAATCACAGGGGTGGTCGCTGCAGGTATGCTTGTTGGGCCTGGGGAAGCACTCCTGCTCCTCCGTGCCCATAAGCTGTGCTATAAAGGCACTTACCTGCAGTTTCGGGCCTTCTTGCCTCCCCTCACGTGGGGTGAAGTAGAAGGAACGGGAATCCCAGCCCCCAGGGGTTAAAACAAAAAACCTGTCAAAATGGAGGTTCGCAGCCTCCTCGAAAGCTTTTACTGACCGACCCGCCTCCTAAGAGCGGGTTGGTCGCCTGCCCCTCGTCCTGCCTCCGTGAAAACAGAAGTGGGCAGGTTTTAGGTTTTTTAAATTTTTACTGCCCCCCACCCCCAACCCACCCCTTTACCCATTTAAAATCATGCCCAGTCATTGTTCCTGCACCTGTTGGACATCAGGTAAGGAGAGGATGGCACTCCACAATTAAATAGCCTACTAATGCTCAATGCCTGAGCTCACACTTAAAAAACTGTCACAAGGGCAAGGTACTGGAGGACTACCTACTCCCTTGGAACTGCGAAGTGTCACTGCTTTGATGAAAGGGACGAAAGTGACAAAAACAAACTGTGGCTTCACTTCTTTTTGCTCAAATCATTCAATCACATATAAAAGGATTTTGTTTTTGAATGCGATTTGTTTTGCACGTATCAA
The DNA here is from genome assembly GCF_035084215.1 of Heptranchias perlo. Lineage (NCBI taxonomy): Eukaryota > Metazoa > Chordata > Chondrichthyes > Hexanchiformes > Hexanchidae > Heptranchias > Heptranchias perlo. The sequence goes on from NC_090331.1 coordinate 58,489,572, forward strand.
ACATATTGTTCAACATTATTCAATTCAAGTATGTAAAACAACTATAAGTTTCAATACATCCAGCACATAGGGGGTGATTTTAAACCCCAAGAACGGGTGGGTTGGGGGCGGGTCGGAGTTGAAAATAATTGTTTTTTGAGTCGCCACCGCAACCGGGTTTTATTTCCGGGTTTAACGTCGGCGCATAAAAGTACATACTTCCCACTGGGAATGCAAAGTTTGAAAATTTTGCGATCGCGATCCAAGAAAACAACTATTATCAACTCCCACCCGCCTCGAACCCACCCATTTTTGGGGTTTAAAATCACCCCCATAATGTCTGAATTGCCATAGAGCAAATATTTGATTACACGCTGCACTTTTGGAGTTACAAGCCACATTTGATAAATATATCGAATATTACTCGAACAAAATATTAAGAAGTGAAAATATCATCTGAGATGTAACCCCTATGATGCCTTCACTATAAATCTGTAAAACATTAAACAATACATGCAAGAAGGCACAAGGTAAAATCTAATACCGAAACCACTAATGTAAATCCCATTTAAACATGCGAAACTTAATCAAATATACACACAGCAATTATAGACTTGGTTACTGGAAATTGCAATGCCTTAATATTAGACTTTTAAAGCTTTTCAGTAATTAAGGCTCTATTACTCCAATTTCACTTTTTAATCACAGGTAAACTTACTCACGTAAAGAGTTGTCTTAGTTTTAAAGATAACCATTTTAATAAACCATTTAGGTCTTCTGATCTCAACACTGACTGCAACAACTTTAGACCATAGCCACCATTCCCATTTTCTCGGACAGCAGGTGTGTGTAATGGTTCTGCTGTTACCATTTACATTTCCTCTTGACCTATCTTTTGTTTCTTTACTTGTCCCATTACCACCTCCTTTTGCCTTGCACCATCATCTCTTTTGTCATTTAATTACTCCTGCCCTCCACCCTATCAGACCTTCCCCCTTTGTTCTCCACCGCCCCCCCCCCCTTTACCCTGCCTCTACACATGCTTAAAAATTGTTAAATCTCTAACTTCTTCCAGTTCTGATGAAAGGTCATCAACCTGAAACGTTAACTCTGTTTCTCTCTCCACAGATGCTGCCTGATCTGCTGAACGATTCCAGCATTTTCTGTTTTTATTTCGAGGAAGTGACAATTGCTATCTTTGCAAGGGCCAACACCTTCATCACTTTTTTTCTGTGGAAAGAAGGCATCAGCTGGAAAGCAAAAATAACTTGCACCAGGTGGCAGAGTTCTCCCTCAAATGCAAAAAGACACACATGGTAGTCACGCGGCATTATGGCACTTCAATTAACAACCCATGGTCTTCATGAAGGAAAAGGGCATGTACTCAATAATTGTTTTGGTAGTATCTGACTGCAAAAACATAACTCTGCACACGAGTGGTCGTTATCCAGGAAGCAGCATTCCAATATGCCCACATTATTTGAAGGAAAAGAAACACGGGGTAGATGGTTCTTATGAAAACAAGAATATCCTCTCAAGCCATGGCTGTTAAGCCCACTAAGAAACCCCTATCAGCATAGTAACAAGTCAGCCTGAATGTTTCAGCATTTGTTTGCTGTTCCTCAGCTGCCACCTTCATCTTCAAACAAAAAGGCAATGGTTTTTCCCACAGTGCTTGAAATGATACCTCCTAGATGGTCAGACATTTCCCAACTTAGGTTTGTGCTATACTTGATCTGCCCCACAAAAAAAAATCTATGCAAAAGGGAGGAGCACGGCTCTTAATACCAGTAGATTTCTTTTTCATTTGCAGCCAGATACAAGGGAGTTGGGTAACTGTAGTGACTGAATCAGCAGCCTCCCTCCATGTAGCTGGTACCTAAGCTTTTACTGGAAGATGATAGTCAGCCCCAAATAAGGCTACTTTCTTTTGGTGAATCTGTCAAAGCAGGCCCTCTAACTCTTCAGCAAGGGAAGCATGTTGCCTACAAGTCTCTGCTGTGCCACTGTGAGAAACGAGTCCATCTTTCCACCCTCCGCACAACTCCCCCTTTTATAGCTATCTGCAGCCCTTGAAGAGCCACTCCCTCATTAGATTTTGCATTCCCCAACCAAGTGAGCTACAAGCCAATCTTTTCCTGTCTCTAGCCAAATTAAATTGGAGGGGGTTGCTTATATTGCAAAATTCTGCATTGCCCTTCCCCTAAGCTCGAGGTGCAGGTTTACCTGAGCTCTGAGCCAGAAAACCCTTATTTTTGCCTGTCTTACAGAATCAGGGATAGTATTTCATCTTTCTGCTGGGCACGCTGCAACTCTTTGGTCTAAACACAGATTTTAGTAACTTCAGATCTTAGCTGTATCCCCTTTTTGCTTTACAGTAGTGATGTTATTTGTGCAACTGGCATCTGGGAAAGGGAAAGCGATTTGACATTTTAGGTGTGACCTTTCATCAAAATACAGTTCTGGCAAAAGGTGTCTGCACCCAGAAAATGTTGAAAATACACAGACCAGATCAGTCAGCATTTGTAATGACGTTCTGTTTTTTCCCCTTTCCGGGCTGGTGGACCTACTGTATATTTCCAGAATTTTCTGTTTATATTTCTCAACTGCTGCATTTATAGATTTGTTTTCTTTTCTTTCTTTCTCCAATTTTACCCATTTTCTGGCCTTTTTGTTATGTGGCTCTCTCCCATGTCTTCCCACCATCTTGGTTATTCACATGTTCTTTTAATGCCTTTTCATTGACTTATCAAGATGACTTCTTATATCCTCCGACAGTTTTCTATTAAGCAGTTTGCAAGTCATTCAATTCATCAGCTTCCCCTCTATGATTTTAATGAAAAGTAGCATTTACAGTATACATGGGCCCCTAAGAGCTGCTGCTAAGTAATTATTCTTCATTTATACAAAATAAAATATTCTAAAATATAATAATCTGGATGAATCATTGCAGCTTTTACACTTTTTCCAATGCAGGACCTTTCAACCTGTTTGAACTAAAATGGAATGCCAAGGCTTAGATTCAAAGAAATTCAAAAAATGCAAATATTTAAACTGATGTTTTTCTTAAACTAATTTTCACTCAAGTAATTTTAAATTAAAGCAGGAAAAGGTAAATAGAAAGCTGCATGCAAAAATTAAAAGGGCAGACACATACCACAAGGCAAAAAGGAGGCAACAACACATTCAAAGACTTTGAAGTGGAAAAGGAGGTTGGAGATAGGGCAGTAGTTTGAAAGGACAGAGGGATCAAAACCTCACGGATTAGCAATATTAAGCCATTTTATATTCATTATTAGTTTTTGACACAAGATTCTCATTAAATATAACAAGTCCTATAGACCATAGACTTTTGGCTTTTCGTATGTTCAGCCAATCCATAAATAAGACACAATCTCATTTCCTTTTAAAATCAATTATTTTCCAAATTAAACCCTTTTCACATTATTTTATGTATTCCTGAAATTTAATAAGAAACCTTCTAGGTTATGCACATGATGCAAAAAGCTAATACTGTACAAACACAAAGGCAAAACTAATCTCGTTATCCCCCAAGTGTTAATTAACACAAATGGATATGCTGGGAAATAAAGTGACTTCTGTTTTATTAAAAATGTTCCATTTTAAAAAGGTAATACATTTATCAATATAACTTTATTACTTGAATAGCACTAGTTTTTAGCCTTGTTTTTTCTGTAAAATTCACCTAGAGCAGCACCCCCCCTCCCATCCCCATAAAATGCTGTACATGTTATAAAACATTTCATTTTATCTGACTATATTTGTCTTTTCAATAATATGTAGCTAATGATGTGATACAAAATATTTTTGGCAGAGAAAGTGAAGTAGTCTAAATAGAGTGCTTGCTTACTAATGTGCAGGGAAACAATTCTGCAAATATAAATGCAGTGTTATCAATGCAGCATGAAACAGTTATGAATTATCTGCCAGAATCTAGATATTGATCATGCTATTTTTTTAAACAATGAGGGACATAGAGATTAAAGGCTAGAAGGCATCAAGTTACCACAGACCTAGCAGATGTATTTTGGCATACTCCATAAATCAAGCAGAACCCACCTGTATAGGCTAAAAAACAGCAGACATCTAATGGTTAGAGGAATCAACATACAGCATACTCTATCAGAGAAATGATATAATCAAAAAGGGATGCACAATGAAAATTGCTCATAATAGAATTTTAATATACTTAATAACTCTGATAAAACACTGCTCAAATAACTTAAGCTTTACTCATTACATGTATTAATATACCAGGATGAACAGAGAATGCACTCCATCGCGAGTTTCATTTGCTGAAGATTTTCATGTTTTATTTACTGATCCCTCCCCAGCTTTATTGTTCAATAATAAGAGTTTTAAAAAATTTACTTCAATGCTATATATTCTAAGCATGAAATACTTCCATCATAATAAATGATTTGTTTGTTGTCCTCGATATATACGCTTACAGCAGAAGAAAATAGCATTTTTTTTTTGATGCCTTAGGGAGTTGGAGTATAAGAGTAAGGAGGTCTTGCTGCAATTATATAGGGCTCTGGTGAGACCAGATCTGGAGTACTGTGCACAGTTTTGGTCTCCATACTTGCCTTGGAGGGGGTCCAATACGTATTTTGTGATGGTATATTAAGCAACACAGAAGATGCCGGGGTCACTCGACAGTACTAAAGAATACAGAAACATTACCCAACTTGTAGGGTCTTCATTCTTCTAACAAACATCCTTTAGACACCACTTGTGGTCCAGCCACATTGAGAAAAATTGAATAAAGGGACATCATGATATTTTGTGATATCAAGATGCCTCCCATGTGACCAAGCCACCTCCACACAGAACATAAAAGCATATCCTGCCCTGCAGCTGACTGTTCATTTTGCCCCAAAGCATTTCCTGAAAAGATAATAGATCAATTATATCCACTCCCACAAAGCCATAAGGGGACAGTCAAGTGGGAACCCAATGTGTGGAGGTTACTCAAGAGAAAAAAGGGATCCTTAAAAGGCCTGTAATCTTTCCTTCTCCTACAGATTGCTTCACCCACGCTACTAGAAACTAACTAAGCAGTACCGTGCAGAGGAATAGACTCCAACCTTCAGGACAGACCTGTCAAATCAAGCATTTTCCATGGGTGTTTGATCCAAATAATAACATTTGGTGGAAGTACATAGATTGCTTCCTGTAGCTGCTTTACATACGTTATCTCTAGCATGCCCAGGAAATAACCGCATAACTGTTGCCACACAAGAGGTTGTTACACAAGATTAGGGCTCATGGGATTGGGGGTAATATATTAGCATGGATTGAAGATTGGTTAACGGACAGAAAACAGAATTGGAATAAACGGGTCATTTTCAGGTTGGCTGGTAGTAACTAGTGGGGTTCCGCAAGAATCAGTGCTTGGGCTTCAGCTGTTTACAATATATATCAATGACTTAGATGAGAAGACTGAGTGTAATGTATCCATGTTAGCTGACGATACAAAGCTAGATGGAAAAGTAAGCTGTGAGGAGGACACAAAGGGATACGTACAGGTTAAGAGAGTGGGCGAGAAGGTGGGAGATGGAGTAAAATGTGGGGAAATGTGAGGTTATTCACTTTGGTAGGAAGAATAAAAAAGCTGAATTTTTTTTAAAAAGGTGAGAGACTAAGTAATGTTGGTAGTCAGAGGGATTTGGGTATCCTTATACATGAATCACAGCAAGTTAACATGCAGGTACAGCAAGCAATCAGGAGGGCAACTGGTATGACAGCCTTTATTGCAAGGGAGTTGGAGTATAAGAGTAAGGAGGTCTTGCTGCAATTATATAGGGCTCTGGTGAGACCAGATCTGGAGTACTGTGCACAGTTTTGGTCTCCATACTTGCCTTGGAGGGGGTGCAACGAAGGTTCACCAGATTGATTCCTGGGATGAGAGGGTTATCCTATGAGGAGAGATTGAATAGAATGGGCTTATATTTTCTGAAGTTTAGAAGAATGAGAGGCGATCTCATTGAAGCGTCTAACATTCTTAGAGGGCTTGACACAGTAGATGCTGACAGGCGGTTTACCCTGGCTGGCAAGTCTAGAACTAGGGGTCATAGTCTCAAGATAAGGGGTCAGCCATTTAAGACTGAGATGAGGAAAAATTTCTTCACGCAGAGGGTTGTGAATCTTCAGAATTCTCTAACCCAGAGGGCTGTGGATGCTCAGTCGTTGAATACATTCAAGACTGTGATCGATGGATATTTGGACACTAAGGGAATCAAGGGACATGGGGATAGGGTGGGAAAGTGGAGTTGACGTCGAAGATCAGCCATGATCTTATTGAATGGCAGAGCATGCTCGAGAGAGAGTATGGCCTACTCCTGTTCCTATTTCTTATGTTCTTACATAATGACATTTCACTGAACCTGCAGGTTTTCTGCCAGCTACATGGTGACAATATAAAACATATTGAAGAAACCAGAATTTACTTACCTAGTACTTTGGAATCACAGAACTGCCAAATCAACAGATAAATTTGGTGTGATCTACGTAATGAGTCAAATTCCTATGGGTATTTAATCAATATAAAACTTTTTCTAACTTCAATTTAAAAAAAAAAATCACGATTTCTTCTACTAAATCAAAGTTGGATACAATCATTGGCAAGAAACCACACTATCAACATGCCAAATTAGGTCAAGCTGATTAATAATTCATCCATGTATCTCACTGGCCCTATATGCTAAAAATAGAGCTATCAAAAGTTCTGGTATTGAAGTTCGAGGCAGTGGTTGAAACTGCAACAGAGCTTTTTACAGTGCTTGAAATACATATGAGTGCTGACCATTATGCAGGTTTTGTAAAAAAAAATTAAAGGTTCAATTTTCATAATAATTTTGAAAATTAATGACCTTTTAAAAAAATGAAAAACATGTTTCAACAGAGGGAAAGAAAATGTCACTGCCAAACACGTCGGTATTGTAATGGAGATTCCAGTTTGGAACTCTTTATAAAAGTTTCTTTTATATCCAGTACATCTAAAACATCAAGGTGGCAGGCACACTGCAAGCTGTCCTGCCCATCCTTCCATCAGATTAGAGACAGAAGTCCATCACATATCTGATGAGAAAACTCCAAGGCTTTGGATGACAGCTGCTGGAAGGATTTACCTAGAGCCCAGGTGTGAGAGCACATGGTTGCATGACCAGGGATCGATGCCTACCATGATTGGCTTACATTGAGGCAAGTATTTGCTGCTGGAGCTCTGCATCTCCAACTATTGGAACCACTGAATGGGATGTGTCCATGTTATAGTCAGAATGGTGCCAATGCACTTACTGATGTTATGCTGAGTTGTGCTGCTCACCACAGCACTGAAGGAGTTTCTGGTAACTTGTTCCTTAAGGGTTAAAACCTGAGCTTGTCAACTATCCAATGACCAACTAGTAATTATTCTTTTTGGGGAAGGCAAGTACAGTCTCCTTGACTCCAGGATGGCATGCCTGGAAATGGAAGATAAGAATCAAATCAATCCTCCATAGTAGACTAGATACCCAAGCCAGATAGGTCTGCAGCCTTACTGGTTCTTTAATTGTACCTGGAAGGAATCTGGGGTGTTCCTACTTAGCTCCAGATAACTATGCAAGCCAATGGCCTGATGAATCAGATGGCCCTAGCTGGATAAGCACTGGGAAGCTTACCAGTGCTGTGTGGTAAGCTGCAGTTTGAAATGTTATAATTCCAGCAGTACCCTTGCACGGTCTTTAAGCCTTGCTTCTAGTCAACCTTTGTCTAACCTCTCTAATTACATAAGTGGGATGTGTTGCTATGGGAAGAGTGTGTGTGTGCACAGACAGAAATTCTACCTGTGTAGATATTTCAGTAGTTTGGTTTAGAGACTCTTCAGCATATTGATGAGTTTCCATACGTGTCGCAGACACCCAGCTAACTGAAAACATACCCGTCCGTTTTGCTAGTCTTTGCCTGGAAGTCAGTCTTGCTTGAAACTTGGGATGACATGTGACAAACAGTTCACATGTTTGCCAAAGTGATTTGACATGCTCTGTATAAAATGCCAGAGCTGTATAGGCATGCACCTAGTGGAAGCAACAAATTCTGATTATATAAGAACATAATAAGAACATAAGAAATAGGAGCAGGAGTAGGCCAATCGGCCCCTTGAGCCTGCTCCGCCATTCAATAAGATCATGGCTGATCTGATCCTAACCTCAAATCTAAATTCATGTCCAATTTCCTGCCCGCTCCCCGTAACCCCTCATTCCCTTTACTTCTAGGAAACTGTCGATTTCTGTTTTAAATTTATTTAATGTAGCTTCCACAGCTTCCTGGGGCAGAAAATTCCACAGACCTACTACCCTCTGAGTGAAGAAGTTTCTCCTCATCTCAGTTTTGAAAGAGCAGCCCCTTATTCTAAGATTATGCCCCCTAGTTCTAGTTTCACCCATCCTTGGGAACATCCTTACCGCATCCACCCGATCAAGCCCCTTCACAATCTTATATGTTTCAATAAGATCGCCTCTCATTCTTCTGAACTCCAATGAGTAGAGTCCCAATCTACTCAACCTCTCCTCATATGTCCGCCCCCTCATCCCCGGGATTAACCGAGTGAACCTTCTTTGTACTGCCTCGAGAGCAAGTATGTCTTTTCTTAAGTATGGAGACCAAAACTGTATGCAGTATTCCAGGTGCGGTCTCACCAATACCTTATATAACTGCAGCAATACCTCCCTGTTTTTATATTCTATCCCCCTAGCAATAAAAGCCAACATTCCAAGCAGTTGATAGAATTAAGAGATTATAATCTCTTGTCCCATATGAAATTATATGGAAACTACTTAGAATCATAGAACAGTTACAGTACAGAAGGCGGCCACTCGGCCCATCGAGCCTGTGCTGGCTCTTTGTAACAGCAATCCAGTTAGTGCCATTCCCCCGTTCTTTCCCCGTAGCCCTGCAAATTTTTTCCCTTCAAGTATTTATCCAATTCCTTTTTGAAAGCCATGTTTGAATCCACTTCCATCACCCTTTCAGGCAGCGCATTCCAGATCATAACTGCTCACTGCGGAAAAAAGTTTTTCCTCATGTCGCCTTTGGTTCTTTTGCCTTAAATCTGTGCCCTCTGGTTCTTGACCCTTCCGCCAATAGGAACAGTTTCTCTTTATTTATTTTATCTAAACCCTTCATGATTTAGAACAATTCTGTAAAATCTCCTCTTAACCTTCTCTGCTCTAAGGAGAATAACCCCAGCTTCTCCAGTCTGTCCACGTAACTGACGTCAATCATCCTCGGAACCATTCTAGTAAATATTTTCTGCACCCTCTCGAAGGCCTTCACATCCTTCCTAAAGTGCGGTGCCCAGAATTGGCCACTTTATTATTTGAACTTTGAAAGGATTCCTAGGTTTGTCCTAGATGTTTGATTAGAGTGCTCTAAGATTCAAGGTGGAAAAGAATCCTCCTTCATAGAAACCACAAAGCATAGCAAGGAAAAACATATTCCTTTCTTGAAACAACTTGATCACCAAAAACAATAGGAGATTATCATTCTTGGCCAATGTATCCAGTTATGTGTCCTTCAGATAATCGTGAAAATGTGGAGGACATCTGCTGCCAACTCATGTATAATCCACAATGCGAAATGGTGTGTGATCAGTCTGAAAATGTAGAAGCTATCCAACCCCAACAGTTTCAGAAACCATGCGTTTTCTATGATTTTTTTAAAACTGGGCACAAAATGTTATAATCAGACTCCTACTTGATTTCTCAATGGGCTAAGAAAAGAGTCACTGTTGGGTGCGCATAGTCCAATAGAGGGTCTATACCTTCTGGGACCTCATCCTGGATGATGCTGATGAACTGAGTGTTAGGATGTGGCTCTAGAGCCCCCAAGAGCTGTTGTCAGAATTCCTATCTAAGCCCACATTGGTAGACCCCACTGGGCTATTCTGAAAATTATGAAAAGGCTCTGTTGGTGACATCTGAAAGCCTCCAATAGGTCAAAAGGCACTTCACCATACAATATGAACACATAGATGCAGGAAAGCAAGATTCTGTGAACTCAGGGCATTTTCTGCAATGAGTAGTTTGAAGCTGGTCTTCAATTAGTGGAACTGGCCAGCTTTTGAAAGTTCCTGGAGGCATCCTTATCACATCCTGTAACTGACACCTGCTGATGAACAGATCTGACCCCTTGCAAGATCCAAGTATGTACAGAACACTGTTAACCCCAAAAGTCCAAGCATCTGGTTGAGAAGTTCAGAATTTGAATCCTGACAGTACTTTTCCATGTCGCAGAATCATAGAATGGTTACAGCACAGAAGGGGACCATTCGGCTCATCGAGCCCATGCCCATGTCAAGATAACACCATGAATATGACCACCAAATCAACGAATGGAGTGCTGTGCAACAGTATGATGAATGTTTCCCAGTCTGTAGCATGATCTCTCATTTGAAATCACATCACTATTATCTCAAATGGAGCTACTCCGGGAGGCATTTGGACCCCCCCCCACCCCCGTAGATGACATCACACAGAGCAGCGTAGCAGAAAAGGAGATCCTGCTTAAGGGCCTCAATATCAGCAATAAAAGTATTATTTTCTTTTATTTAAATAAAGGGGGGGGGGGGGGGGGGGGAGGTACTTTGAACAAAAAGTACTCCTTCTAGACATACCTTCTCGCAATCACCTTTTTACAACAAAAACTTGCATTTATATATAGTGTCCTTAACATAGGAAAACATCCCAAGGCACTTCACAGAAGTGTAATCAGACAAATATTTAGGACTAGGGGAGATACGGCAAACGCAGCTGAATGGATGGTCTCAGCCTTTGTGTCAGAGAAGTCCATAAGCTCCTCGCACTTATTGTTGAAGGTGAGGATGGAGGGGGCAGGGTTGAGGGGTTTAAGGAGACAGTTGATATTATAGATAAGAAGTCAGGAGTTATCTTTGCATTCCAGGATGATCCTGGAGCAGTGAACACTTTTGGCAGAGGAGAACAGGGCCCGATGGTGCTTGATGTGGTCCAATCAGATCTGGCAATGGGTGGCTGAACCAGTTGTGCATCAGATACGTTCCAGTCTGTGCTCCTTGGACTTGAAGGAGCAAAGATGGGGACTGTACCAAGGGCAATGATCAGGGTGGAAGAGTGTAAGGGTTTTACTGGAGATAAGGACATTACAGGCAGAGGTGAGGGAGTGATTGAGCAGATCGACAACTGCAGAAGTATCGTGGCAAACAGAGCGCCAATGGCTAGACAGTTGGGATTTTGAAAGTGCAGTTCGAAGTGACAATGGGGAACGTTTTTTCCACAGGCGAATGCAGAAGGAAGTGGGGTTGGAAGAGGTCGGTGGAAGTGAGGGGTGAGGGATGCAAAGAAAGGTCAGAGATGGCCTTGTCTGTGATCGAGGCAATGGGATTTTTAAACTATATGCACAGGAACAATGGGAATCGAGCAAAAATAATAGTATTTGCTGAAATCGACAGCTTCATTTTCAAAGTAATTTTTAAAGCACTATTTAACAAGAATAGCAGTACAAAGTACTGTAAAAACTATGCAACATGAAGGAAAATAATGTGAAGATTAACATACCACAATGGTCTGCCTCTAGGAACAGAAAATATGGTTCTTGAGTGGGGAAAAACAAACTGCCACTTCCATAAATTGAGGGTTTTATTCTATGCAGGTCCAGGAGTACTATGTGGTTAACATCACTCCAGATTGTTAAATCTACCTGGATCAACTCCAGTTGTGTGTGGTGGATGTTGAATAAAAATGGAGTATTCCTTCAAGGACTTAGAAAAAGTTTCACCCTTTTGCTAAAATCTGCCAAGAAATATAAAATCTGGTCAAACAGTGAGAAGCCAGAAAAGCTGACTTCAACCATTATGGCCCAGCACTGGAAATTTCTTTCTAAACCCCTCCATCTTGCAGCATTTCTCAACGCCTTCTTCTTCAACCATGTCTTTGCACAATCACAAGGTGACATAGTCTCACTATAAAATAGCAGTTATTGCGTGTCACACAGTGTGACACCTTTAACATTGAAAATACTTATCAAAGCACCATCTACAGGACTAACAGTTACTTACAAGAAGTTTTCAATGAAATTTCCACCCCACATGCCAAATTTAATATCGAAGAGATTGAAAATACTATTTAAAGTACCATAATCAGAAAATTAATATACAATACAAACAGATCAGTTACTTCAAAGCGCAGCTGGCAGGTTATACAAATTGGTGGGTCATCAGACAAACATTAATGTTAATATGTAGACTATTAAGGAATGAATAGTTCCACTCGTGTCCCCAGTTAAAAAATATAATTTCTCTCTCCTCCTACCTTCATATCACATTGGCTAGCAAATAGATTTGTAGCTTTTAAGGATGGCTGGATTATAACTGGTCCTTTTGATTAGGGTGTATCTGCCAAAGATAATTCATCCAAAATGAAACATGTAGGGGCCACAGACCAAGGACAGGGCTCTTGTTATTGCTCAAGGGTATGCAAGCCACACCTTCTGTGCCTCCATAATTCCCAACACTAGCAGCCCATATAATAACACCACTAATAATGAACATAATGGGCCATAATTTGCTGTCAAAATAACGATGAGGCTAATGGCACTTGCCATTATTTATGCACAAATGCAATGCTACAGCAACTTCAGGCGAGGGCAGATGCATGGTTAAAAGCGGAAATCCAAAAGTTGTTGTCCGAGATGCACCGCTCCGCCGTTAGCTTTGCGAAGACAGCATCTCACTGTCTGACTCACCATTGAAGTGCATTGAATGGTGTGAAGTTTCTGTATTTACGCTGTAGATACAAATTAAATTCGCCACAGAAAGTTAAGTCTTGTCTATCTCAGTCTAAGTACCCTTTTAATGACATGATAAGTGTTAATTACTACCAGTCAACCTCTAAGGCACTGAAAATTAACTATTACAAGTGTGGAGTCTCATTCCTTCAGGTTTCAATTGTTGTTGGAGATTTTAAAACTGTTAAATTTTAATTTTTAAAAAAAAACTTTTCCATTCTGTCTCTTTTTTCTTTCTCTCTTAGTCCAATCTTTCCTTCCCTCTCTATACTTGATTTGACATTGAATTCACCCACCCTTCACTTCCTTCTCATTCCTTGCGTTGTTAATTTCACAATCCTTCAATCTGATTGGTTAGGGAGATACATAGTTGCTTGCCCTGTTCACTCAGATTCCAGATATCCGGTTTCCCTCGCTGCAACGTTATCACCTCACACTTTCAGCAACTTGCCATGCAAAAATTTTTTAAATTCATACATGCAAGAGCAAGTCTAACTAATGGCAGACGCCATTGGATGCCCGGACACTGTAAATTATGGCTCAACCTGTTTTCTCCTGTATGTAACTTGCTTCCAAGTTCTTTGGTTTGGATGAACGTTTTAATTTCACTAAAGAGTACAAATTGCACTCATGTAGATAAACTGTAAAATGCTACTTGATGACAAATTCTGATATATTGGGTTTTGTTCCAAGCATTATAATCTTTTCAACTGAAGAACATATTTATTGCAACACGTGTGCTATAGGAACCATTTCCCTTTAATATCTTGGTTTGTACCACCATATGCCTTCTCTTGAAGGGGAAAGTGGTTAATGAGGTGGAAGTGGAAGTGTCTGTTCCTGCTGACAATGATAATGAACCCTTTTGAGGGTATGCTAAAATGTTTCAGTTTCACTGATTTGACAGTGATGAGATCTGGCTGCATCTTTGTGCTGCTTGCAATTGAAACCTTTCTCCGATTCTCAGTTTCAACTACTTTTACCACCATATTTACTCTGCTCTTCGTGTGATTTCTTTTGAAGTGAACACCATTTCATGGACTTTCTCTTAACATATTTTCAGAATTATTCATACACTGACATACAAAAATTGTTAGAAATAATACATATTACATAGATTCTATGGGCAGCCTGCCAGCAAACTTGCGTACAATGGCAGAGAGTATTTATAGAGATGAGTGCAATTTCCAAAAGGCGTGTAGCCAGACTTCACCTCTCCAGGATCACAATTAGCCCATTAACAGAGTATCAAGTAATTTTTTGTGAATTCCATTGTTTCAATTCAGGCTCCCAACATGTATCTCTCATCCTGACTGTAATAGGCAGATTCCAGTCATCTGTCTCTGCTTTTCCTCAACACTAAATGCCATTCCTTATCCCTCTCTTACCTTTCAGGTGAAGCAAATGTAGAACGCCCAGAGGCTGAGGAGCTGGAGGATGGCAACACTCATGATGACACAATGTCACTCAACTTTACCTTAGCAAGCACTAGCTCAGAGACTGGCACTACATGTACTTCACTGGAGAGGCTAGAGGGGTCTGCACTGCGAGACTCACCGAGCACTAACGTGCAGGAGCATGGGCAGGGAGATGCGACTGCCCAGGAAGCAGCTTGCCGGAGGGAGAGCGGCGTCTTAGCTGTGCTGCAGAGGGCACAGATGAAGACCTTGGGGGCACAGCCTACATTAAAAGACTGATTCCTATACAGGAGAACCTTTTAATTGCACTGGGCAGCCTGCCAGCGAACTTCTGCACAATGGTAGAGAGCATGCAGCTAAACATTCAGGGAGTGGAATCCCTTCCTGTTCTGAAATATGGCTGGTTCTTGACAGGGACAACACAGGGCAACGTATGTGCAGTCAACGAGTCCTTGCACTGGGGAAACCAGTGATCTGGGCAAATCTGACAGCTCTCTCCTCCTGATCAGCAGCCTGCATTGGGAAGATGATGTTTTGCTGTCTCTGTGAATAAGCCATCAGTCACCTGCTCGATGGTCGTAAAGACAGCAACCTGACCGATTTTGCTCACGTCACCTGTTGCAGCCTGGAATGAGCCTGTGGCATTGAAGTTTACGGCCACTGTAACCTTCAAAGCCACAGGCAATGCTGTGTATGCACTGGTGTTTGGCTCTATTTCCTGCTGCAACAGGTGACATAGGTCAGTGACTGCCTGCCTGCTGAAGCATAGCCCCCCTCAGATATGCTCCTATGTCATGCGGAGGTAAGACATCCTGTTGTGAACCACTCGCATGCTGCAAGGCTCCCTTTGCCCTCTTCTTTGACCCTCCGCAGGTCTGTGCTGCGGTGCTTGCTGCTGTTATTGTTCCGCCTGGTGTGGCAGCCTCAATGGCAATTCCAGCAACAAGTCACATCTTTCCCAGTACTCCTACAGCCTGAGAGTGTGTTCACGGCAGCCAATGGCAATCAGTAACCTGCTTGATGCATCCGTGCACTGCAGATTGACTGATATTGCTTACGTCCCCTACGGTAGCTTGAAATGAATCTGAAGTATTATAAATTCAGAGCTGTGGCAATGTTGACTGTAATTGGCAATGCCGTCTCTGTGGAAATTATCTACAGGTCAGCTTTGAGAGGTGGCAGAACTCTGTCACTGCCTTCCTGGTAAAGTGTAGCCTACAAAGGCAGTTTTCCTCAGATAGTCTTAGGCAGGTGTGCCTGGATCATTGACACAATTGTATGGGTGAGGCCAGGTGCAGGCAATCCACCTCTGGTGCAATTGAACTTGCTTCACATCTCTCTTTTCACCCTTTTCTTTTTCCTCGGAATAACAAGAGAGGAATCTCCATTTCCAAAATTTTGCCTGTAACAATGATAAATCTTCTTGACGAAAATCAGCAAAATGCCAAAAAAACAAGTAGTGAATAATTCAGCTGTCAGAAACCCAAAATGATAGGCTACTTTTAGCTATGGTCCAGACTTCCTTAGCCCAGAACATGCCTACCTAAATCAACCGTTTATAAGGGCGATCCAAGTGCACCGTACATTCCCCGCAAGAACGCTGCCTGCCCCAATATAATTTGCATTGGTTTTCATATTGAAATGAGGCTCTCGGCCACTTTGGGGAAAAGCACCACAGGCTGGCCAACAGATGATGCACAGTATCGAATGAGCAGAGATCTGCAGGGAACAATCACCATAGGATTTCCTGGTCTCTGCTCACCCACTCCACGTGGACACCACTGGCCACGTGGAATGGGAAAATCTAGTCAATGCTCTCCATCATGAATGTAGAAGGTTCCAACACTTGAGAGTTACAAGGGTGCAATGTCATCTATATAGAAAGTTTGCTTTTTTAAATCCCTGATCAATGGGCTAAGTCCCTAATGGATTTGTGCAGATTTATTTCTCACATATCTTTTGCAAACCTTTTTTATACACACATACATACACACACACACATATACATACAATCAAAGCATCTCCCTGCACTACAAAAGGAAAATTATCACCTGGTCATTATCGCTCACCTAAAGATTGCCAGCCAAAAACAGCGATCATTGGACTTTCAAAGAAAACTACCCACCTGCTTAAACCTTCTGACAGTGGAGGTGTGGAACCCAGCAGGACCTGAAGATACACAGAAAAAAAACTAAGGGTACATACGTGCACTTCATGGGAGAGGAAATACCTTTTAAAAAAAATACCTAAGTTTTGGGGAATCTACTAAAACTTTCAGTACCATCCCTATAAGATGAATATTTAACATCAGCAGAATGAACCAGATCATACTCCACCCATATCTGAGCAAAAGACCACAGTATTTTATCTTGCGTCAGATTAAAAATGCACTAAATTCCCTTTACGAAACATAAGAACATACGAAATAGGAGCAAGAGTAGGCCATACAGCCCCTCAAGCCTGCTCCGCCATTCAATAAGATCATGGCTGATCTTCCACCTCAACTCCACTTTCCTGCCCTATCCCCATATCACTTGAATTAATTCCAATATAACATGCAAGCTTTCTAATAGCCACAAATAAAGTAGGGAATTACCTTTGAGAATCCCTTAAGAACATCATGTAGCCAATACACATTTAACTAATGAATCGATCATCTGATGGAAAAGTTTCTGGTATACTTAGAGCAGCAGGGAGGGATGGACAAGCAGGGCCTAAGGCAGAATTTGTATGTGGGAACTACTATGGTTTGTAAAATGAGAAAAGCCTTTGTTAAATCATGGCAAAATTAAGAGTGATTGTTGAGTAATACTAGTTACTAGTAAATATTAGCTAAATAGATTAAACATTAAAATAAAGCAAAGGAGCTGAAATAGAAAGCAAAAACTGCAAAAAAATTATATTGCTGCATGTTCACATAACACCACAAGCTTACTGCTGGTCTAGTACTGCAGACTTTTCAACAGAGATTTTGAGCAGGCTATTCCTTAAACTTTACCTAGCTGAAAACTCCCTAATCTGGTCATCATGGGCTTTATTTTCCTCTGTTCACTAATGTCAGCAACAAAAAAGGAATCACAAATATAAAGTGGATTTTCCCGCTTTATACTTAAAATGACTTCCTCCACTCACATTAGTGAAAGGAGGAGTATATACCCAATTAACATTCTATCACAGCAATCTGATCTGAGGTTACCCTATTTTTTGAAAAAAATCATTTTCTGCCATCTTCTGGTCCTGCAGAAAACATCCTGTCTTACAAAATGGGTAGAAAATTGCCCCCATATCTCTATATATAATTCTGTAACCTGTTGACAGCAACACAAGCAGCCAACTGTCCCACTCCATTAATTTCCCCTTGCTAGAAATAGGCAACCAACCTATGTTTACTGTCTGTCTCAGCAGACCTGGCTGAGACAGCAAACTTACTGCACCAGAAATCGTGATACCTAACCTTTTAATAATTTGTTTTGAAAGTAAAATAGTATTGTTGATTCTTTGAGCACATGTTCAAGTTTGAATATAAAACAACATATATTCAAGTCTTTTGAAATTGGCATGGAGGCATCTCAACCTAAAGTTGAGCATTTTATGTGCCTGCACTTTATAATAAAGCAACCTAGGCATCCAACACTGATAGAATCATAGAAAATTTACAGCACAGAAGGAGGCCATTCGGCCCATCGTGTCCGCGCGGCTGAAAAACGAGCCACCCAGCCTAATCCCACTTTCCCGCATTTGGTTCGTAGCCCTGCAGGTCACAGCTGTTCAGGTGCACATTAAGGTATTTTTTAACTGAGTTGAGGGTTTCTGCCTCTACCACCCTTTCAGGCAGTGAGTTCCAGACCCCCACCACCCTCTGGGTGAAAAAAGGTTTTCCTCATTTCCACTCTAATCCTTCTACCAATCACTTTAAATCTATTCCCCCTGGTTATTGACCCCTCCGCTAAGGGAAATAGGTCCTTCCTATCCACTCTATCTAGGCCCCTCATAATTTTGTACACCTCAATTAAATTACCCCTCAACCTCCTCTGTTCCAAGGTAAACAACCCCAGCCTATCCAATCTGTCATCATAGCTAAAATTCTCCAGTCCTGGCAACATCCTCATAAATTTCCTCTACACCCTCTCTAGTGCAAGTACATCCTTCCTGTAATGTCATGACCATAACTGTGCACAGTACTCAAGCTGTGGCCTAACTAGTGTTTTATACATTTTATACAGTTCCAGCATAACATCCCTGCTTTTATATTCTATGCCTCGGCTAATAAAGGAAAGCATTCCATATGCCTTCTTAACCACCTTATCTACCTGTCCTGCTACCTTCAGGGATCTGTGGACATGCACTCCATGGTCCCTCACTTCCTCCACACCTCTCAGTATCCTCCCATTTATTGTGTATTCCCTTGCCTTGTTTAATCTCCCCAAAGGCATTACCTCACACTTCTCCGGATTGAACTCCATTTGCCACTTTTCTGCCCATCTGACCAGTCCATTGATATCTTCCTGCAGTTTACAGCTTTCACTATCATCCGCAAATTTCTTAATCGTGCCCCCACGTTTAAGTCCAAATCGTTAATGTATACCCCAAAAAGCAAAGGACCTAGTACCGAGTCCTGCGGCACCCCACTGGAAACAGCCTTCCTGTCGCAAAAACACCCATTGACCATTATCCTTTGCTTCCCACCACTGAGCCAATTTTGGATCCAATTTGCCACATTCCCTTGGATCCCATGGGCCTTTACTTTTTTGACCAATCTGCCATGTTGGACCTTGTCAAAAGCCTTGCTAAAATCCATGTAGACTACATTAATTGATAGATCATATGAAAGATGTGAGAATGTGCAATTTTAATAGAACTGTACATTGCTACTGAAAATGTGTAAACTGTTTCTTTTAGTTTTACTTGGAGGTTCAAATGCACAGTATTCTGAAGCTTCAAAGCACTGTTTAGCTTTGACCATGTCAAGCAAGGGCATAATCAAGGTCCAATAAAACAAAGTTAGGGGTCCAGTGAGGTAAAAATTAAGCTGGAAGCAAATTCTGGGTCAGGGCATAAATTAAACTGCATATCAATTGCAGTTTCATAATGTGTGTTTTTTAAAAGTTAAAAAGTAATTTCATCAGCAGTCACAAGGGCTGCAATTGACATTCCAAGCACACATTAGAGTATCCAAGCGCACATTCGAGTACCCAGATGAGCTTTACTTCCCTGGCTCAGAAGGGATGCGAGTGATAGTAAATCCTAGTAAGCCCTAAGATCCATGTTTTAAAAATTGTCAACATGCTGCAAGATAACTGTGGCATGACATGCCCTAAAGCAGCACTTTACGACAAAAATGATAGAAACAAACAGGAACTCGGCAATATCTGTGTTTGAATGCCCACTAAAAGATGTGCTATGTGTAAAAGGCTTTTGGACTTTTGAAAGTTTTAATAAAGGTAATACATAGAAACGGGATACTGCCTTATATGCCACACAATTCACTCAGATATGTAAACTTTGTAGATGACAATGTAAAAAAAAATTGCCTTTTTCAAACTCAGATGGTTGCGTCTAGGAAAAATACTCATTTAATAGCTGTTAGCACGATCATACTTGATGTATATAAACACTGCAAAACTTATGCACTTTTCCAAATTGCATTGAGCTAAATTACATATACCACTTTTATGTTATATTGATATTTTGACCTTTTTAATTACAGTACACTGTACCTTTGGGGCATTTGCTATCGGCCACTGATGAATTTGTTTTTGTTACACACAACACCCAAACTACTTTAAATCACAGTGAGCTGTTCTATGTTGTTGTTAAAAAAGTGATTTTTTAAAAACTAACTATATTTTCATTATCTCGTCTAATCTGAATGTTTTCGAAAATCTAAAAAAAAAACTTAGCTATTCCCTGTAACTGTTACATTACTACAGCCGTGCAATGAGAGTTTGAGCAGGAGGACCACATACTTTAAGATGCTTATTACCGACTACATGAAAAGGTCCGAGAATGTAGCTCAGTACAATGTGTGCAGGAGGCCCTGCTGTCAGCTCCATCTATAGTTGCGAACACAATGACCAGTGTGTCACGCACCTGCCGGTGTCTCTGGCTCAATCGTCGTCCATTTCAATCTGCTCGATGTCAACACGACGTCGCAACTCCTTTTTTCTATCTCGAATATGCCTCTGCAGATCTGTTCTTCTGGACCGCCCACTCCTGTGCACTTCGCGGCGATCTCCCTCGCCCCTTGGGACAATGCTGGGGGATTTGCCGCGGTACAAGACAGATGGGGTGCCGACGCTGGTCGCTTCCTTCTGGCATCTGAGACCGGCTGCCGCTCGCTGCAACTGTCCTGTGGCTCAGACCAGGCATTCACGGTGGCTGCTCGCCGCCTGCCTTCAAACATCTCGAATTAGCAAATTTGTTTTGTTGGGGGTATTTTTTTGCAACCACTCAGGCCGTCATGTTTATGTGGCCCGTTCCGGGCTCTTTCTTGCGGTTACGGTCACACTTCCTCCTCGCGCTCGTTCCACGCCAGGTGCGTGCGTGCGGCGCGGTACTGACCGTTGGAGCCGCGCGCACCTCCCCCTCCCCAGTGCACGCGCTGGCCTTCATCGGTGGAAGCGAGGATCCAGTCACTCTGACATGGAGCTTCAGGTTGGGGAAATCTCAGGAGTGAAAAGTTATAATCGGTACAAAAGAGGGAGAAAACCACTTAAATATAAGGAATGTTTTTAACTTGATAGGAAAATATATTAAATAGCTGTGGAGAGAACAGAGCAGTTAACGTTGCAGGTGTGGATCTTTCATCAGACGTGAGAGACAGTTCTGACCAAGGGTCCGCACCCCAAACTTACCTGTTCTCTCCACAAATGCTGAATGTTCCCACCACCTTCACTTTTTTGGTCTTTGTTGACTTTAAAATATGTTTTTTTGAACCAAAACCGTTGGAAATAAGAAAAGAGCTGATCGCTTCCAGGCTGACGCAGACCCTATCAGTTTCCGTCATTCTGGTTTGTTGATGTATTTTCACTCTGGAAAAACATATACTCAACATTTTTTAATGGGTTTGCAATCTGTACTTTGATCATAAATTTCACTCCAAACAGGTGCCCATGTTGCCAGTTGTGCTGACACTGCCACTATAAAGGCATGACACTATTACAAAAATTACAAACAGGAACTCAGCAATATCTGTGTTTGAACGCCCACTAAAAGATGTGCTATGGTGTAAAAGGCTTCTGGATATTTGAAAGTTTTAATGTAGGTAATACATAGAAAAAGGACATTGTCTTATATACCACACAATTCACCCAGATATGTAAACTTTGTAGATGACTATGTAAAAAAATTGCCTTTTTCAAATTCAAATGGTTGAGTCTTGGAAAAATATTGCTCATCTAATAGTTGTTCACCACAATCATACTTGATGTATGTAAATATGATATATTTCACTTTGTAAAACTTTTGCATGTTTCCAAATTGCATTGTGCTAAATTACATATAATTGCACATAAATGACAGAATTTAACAATTCCAATTCGGTAAATAGCCATACTCTCCTCAACCAAACTCTGAAAATAAACTAAATAGTCAATTTAATCTCAATTTTCAATGCAAACTGTACCATCAAATAAATCTATGTCATCTGATTCTGCTGTCACTAATTTCTAAATTAATTGTTAGGCTGTTTAGTTAATGCCAGTGTAATAATTAGAAATCCTTTCCAACAAAAACAGGAAGACTTCCATTTTTGCCACTATTTAGGAATCAAAATAATTATGTTATGAATATAATGTAGATAATGCCAGTTGATGCCTTTATTTTCAATAGGTTTCAAGAGCCAAAAGAATTTGTATGTCTTGGCTAGTTTCCCAGGGAACTCAGTAATTTGTTTTAAAAACACTTATAGTGCTATGTTCTATCTATAGCACTGTAAGTGCTATGGGGTCCAGCTTTGGGGTAAGGGGTGAGGGAGGGAAATGGATAGATGAATGACAGGTACAAGATGGAGTGAAAGGGAAGACGGGAATGGGAGAGGCAGGGATGACAATAAGAGGAGAGGATGGGGTGAGAGGAAAAGGGGCAAGAACTAATGGGAGTTAGGGATTGGGAGTAGAGAGGATGGGAGATAGTAATGAATGATTGGAGAGGTGAGGGGCAGTGTATGCAACAGATGATCAAGGGAGAAGGGGAGGATACAGAGGGTGAGGTGTAGTGTGGTGAGATAGGGGAGGCGATGTGCAAAGGATGGATGTGGGAAGGGGAGGCAATTGTAGGACGATAGGAGAAGCAATGGCTTCAAAGTGATGGTGGAAGCATGAGTGTTAAGTGGAGAAGATGAAGGGTGAATGTGAAGGTTTTGTTGGTGAGAGAACGGGCACACGGGGGGAAGGGTTGGCAGAAGGGGGCTGAGAGGCAACCATGGATCATGGGGCAGAGGATGATACTGTGGATGAGAAGGGTCTGGGGAAGAAATGCAAATGAAAGGATACTGGAAAAAGGACATTGGGGGGTGAAACAGGATGTGGGACTATGGAAGCAAACATCCGAAAAGGGGCTGGAGCACCACCACCTTCACATTCCTTTCTGGTGCCGCCCTGTGTCCAGGCCAGACCCCTCCCCTCACTCACATCCTACGATCAGGCCTGCAGCCCAGCCTGGATTCATCCACACAACTGCCACATACAGCGAGTAACTTATCCTCTGGTCATGTTACCCAAAACACTCAAGCCAGATTCCTCTTCCCACTCAGGACTCCCATCCAAAACCCACTGGACTACAGCCTTGACCAGGTCACTGCTACTTAACTGAAGGTTACTCTGGAGCCACACAAAGCCAGGAAATCACACTACAGGCTGGAAAATTTACACTCTAAGTATACAGCATAATTTCCTAGCATTGGCTAGCTTCAGAATAGCCCTAATGGCAGTTGAAACTCACACTAATCCTCTTGTTATTTGCAATGGAGCTGCTCTAGTTTGCTTTCTGTAAGTGACATCACTGGAGTGGTTTATGGAGATAGATCTTTCTCAACTGATGGTAAAATTAACACCTTAAAAAGACATATATCTGGTGAGAGCATAATTTTCTACTACAAAAAGGAGAGTGTATTAAACAAAAAGTGCTTCTCTTACACTTTCCCTTTTAAGACAATTGTAAACAATTTTACAACACCAAGTTATAGTCCAGCAATTTTATTTTAAATTCACAAGCTTTCGGAGGCTTCCTCCTTCGTCAGGTGAACGATGTGAAACGATGTTTCACATCGTTCACCTGACGAAGGAGGAAGCCTCCGAAAGCTTGTGAATTTAAAATAAAATTGCTGGACTATAACTTGGTGTTGTAAAATTGTTTACAATTGTCAACCCCAGTCCATCACCGGCATCTCCACATCATGACTACCATCGACACCTTTTAAGACAGATCACATTGTGCTTCATACCATCCACTGGCAAAGAGGATGGCCAAGTTATCTACCCTCAGGCCTCTACCATTGATTCTCGAGTTGATAGACAGGTCGAGTAGGAACAACCCCGAATGATCTCCCCATTAATTTAGCCTTCTTCCTCATCGGATGTTCCATTTAATGTTTGCCCTCAGGGCATGGCCAAGATCAGGAACTCACTATATGGGTAATTGTACCTTGAACACACATACATGTGCCACAATGTACATCTGTGCTTTTTTATATACTGAGCCTCTTTTTCTTTCTTTTTGTGTTTGACTAATGCATTTCCCTTTATCTCTCTTTTATTTTCCAGTTCTTTTTCTATTTTACCTTATCTTTTCCATTTGTTAATCATCATTGTTACCGATTTTTAATTTCAATCTGTCCGTATCTATTTCTGAGCTCCATCCCCATACTCCTACCTCTGTTTTCTCTGTCTGCAGACTCTCTTCGCCCCGACTTCTCCCTCCCCCAATCTGTAAGACCTTGGTTCACTTCACCACCACAGGCACATGCAGGTTGCTGCCACTATTGTAATATCACAACAGCTGCTATCACTCCTATGCATTTTACAATCCCCTTAAGAACAATCTTTATTTTAACTATATTAAAATTGGCAGACTCTTTAAAATAAATAGATTTTAAAAATATTTTGCATTACCCATACTGAGGTAATGCTTTACTCAGCATAGAAGGTATTTGAAACAACCAAGAGGAAAGGATACACAGACAGATGGACAGGCAGGCTCAATACTGATTCACTAAGAATGAAAAGTAAAGATTCCAATTCTAATGGCCAAAATTTAATAGAATCTATATAATAAAAACCCCAATAAAAAGAAATACTGACTGGTTCCAGTAAATGTATATTAATGAGACGTATCTATAATAATTCATGCTCTTTACATGGCACATTATAAATGTCTAATAACTCTCATATTAATATATTAGATTAAAGTGGGTGGAGGACATGTCAGAATCAGGTATACAAAGGGGTCATAATTCTGCAGCACTGCAGTATTTGAACATTATATATAGTAATTAATGGGTTTGCAATATATTAAGACTAGGTTACATTTATATATTTTGCTTTACATGAATAACCTTTGAAACTGAAATGTTTGATAGATTTTAATCGTTACTCAAAAATAAATCAATGTAGATTTATAGCCTACATGCATTCCATAAAAATTATGGAGGCTACAAAGCTAATATTGTGTATTATTTAATTCATATCTCAGCATGAAAAGTACAAATCTCATGTATTATTCCAGAAGTGAAAATTATAGAATGGTGGTATTAATGCCAACTATGCCACTTACACCTACAGCAATTTTAAAATAAACCATTTAAATTTCAATAGCTGAAGATAACACAACTCATTGTTACCAAAATAATGAATTTCCAAGCATCATCAGTTTGTATAAGACGTCATTATTTGCAATGTTATGGATACTGTTGGACTAATCATAATTGCGGATTTTGGAAAAGTATGATCAAATCTGGGATAACCAATATCTTCAGCCTTTAAAGGCCTGAGAGCAAGTCAGATCTGTTATGTTTTCTAGTCCTCAAAGCTGTAAACAATACTGATTTATTTTTGCTTCCAATTTCAAGACCGAGAAAACACAAGTATTGCAAGCATTTTTTGTTGTTGTTACGGGTGGATTTCTAATCTCCTCTAATACTGTTCCATGATAGGAAGGTGTCAGATGAAAACAAAGGGGAAATTAAATGGTAAGTCACCCTTACGGCCATCATGCACCTACAAGCAGCTCCAACAAGAGTGACATGGGTAAAAGGCTGGCAGCAGGATATCTACCCGCCCCCCTCAAATAGCAACTGGTGTGTGGTACAAGAAGAAATCAGAAGATTAAAGTAAACTTAGACCACTGATCCACACATGCTGAACCACTGATAGCATGAACTGAAAGAGTAGATCAGGCTATAAATACAATACAATGATCACCTTCTGTATGAGAATAGTTGGGGCTCACCTAGCTTTGTTGCAATAGATAAATTCAAATTAATGGAAGATACATTTACATGCAGTTGTGAGCATATCATGAATTGTTTTCAAAATTATTTTCTATGATGCCTGTTGTCAGTTTAGAAGGGAACTGATCAACCATTTGGAATATAGTTGTTATGAACTGTGAACTAAAAAACATTTAAAAGAGCAGTGTGTCATATTTTTAAATGGGAGTATAATGTACCCTTATTCCTCCAAAGGATACTATCTAAAAATACTTATTTATTTTTAAAGTTTGACCATCCCATATCTAACCTTGCTTTCTTCCAGATCAGCTGGAGTGACAGTCTCAATATTGAGCTTATTGTGTCGGTCACTATATATTGCACTGCCTGAGGAATGGGGTCAGGTTGCAGTTGTGTGGAAGCACAAACTACAGTCTGCTCATTCAAATCATATTCAAAATTCCAGCTCTGGTTGGTTATCAAAAGTGCTATTCCTTTGAAAATTAATGTAAATATAATTGTCCTTTTAATGACTTATTTTGATTTGGCAAAGTGTTGGTAGCATCTCAACATTATCTATTAGGCTAGTTAAAAGTCAACAGGTCAATTGAATTCAATTGCTGCTAAAATGACTGAGTGGTCTGTGGTGCAAAGAATTGCCAAGTGACTATTCATACCGGGGTAATCTGATCGAAGTTTACAAGATATTAAGGGGAACGGATAGGGTGGATAGAGAGAAACTATTTCCGCTGATTGGGGATTCTAGGAGTAGGGGGCACAGTCTAAAAATTAGAGCCAGACCTTTCAGGAGTGAGATCAGAAAACATTTCTACACACAAAGGGTGTTAGAAGTTTGGAACTCTCTTCCGCAAACGGCAATTGATACCAGTTCAATTGCTAAATTTAAATGTGAGATAGATAGCTTTTTGGCAACCAAAGGTATTAAGGGATATGGGCCAAAGGCAGGTATATGGAGTTAGATCACAGTTCAGCCATGATCTTATCAAATGGCGGAGCAGGCATGACGGGCTGAATGGCCTACTCCTGTTCCTATGTTCCTATGTAACTGAAAGCCAGAGGTGTATTATAACTATCACATAGTGCACTTTGCCTGTGGACAAATTTAAGCTTTCTTACTTGTTGACTTTAACATTGAGCCCAGTTAACCTCCTATGTTTGTAACTCTCTTGGAGTTCTTAAATCTTCCGAATCTTGTACATCTCATGTATAACATACGCAGTTTGGTCTCAGTGGCTCCATTATCCTCTATGGAGATTTTCCAAGTGACCTGTCATGTGCAAGTATTTACTCCCACATTGATAGATCAGAATTCTCTAACATTATTTCCTTAAATAACAACTAGCTGATACTTCAGTTCAGTGCAGATGAAGTGTGTTGTTGGAGGGGCCAGCTTTCAAACCAAGGCTCCATCTGCCTGTTCAGGTAGATGTAAAAGATACAATGGCGTTATTAAAAGAAGAGCAAGGAATTCTCCTCTTCTGATGCAAGGTCATCAAACAAAAGTGTTAACTCTGTTTCTTTCTCCATAGATGCTGCCTGACTTGCTGAGTATTTCCAGCATTTTCTATTTTTATTAGGGAATTCATCTGGTGTCCTGGTTAATATTCCTCTTCCAAACAATACCACCAAAAAACAGATTATGTGCCCATTCATTCATTTGCTGTTTTGGGACATTGCTGTGAGCAAATGGCTACTGTGCTTGCCTACAAATCAACAGTGATGAATTTCAGAAGTAATTTTGGGATGTCCCAAGGACATAAAAGATGCTCCATAAATGTAAGTTCTTTCTTGCTTTCTTTTTAATGTAATGATAAAATTATGACCAGAACTATTCCTCTCTCTACAACTGCTACTGGAAATTGTCTTTTTTTCTGGTATATTACAGTGATGGTATCACACTTGCAGCTTCCTGTATAAAACTGAAACTGAAGTGGCAAGACAGCATTTATTTTCTGACAACAGTATTCAGATTTTGGTTTTAATATGGAGTCATGGAGCCATGTAATCATTCTATTGTTAATAAACCATGAAGGGCGGTGGAGTGGTACTGTACATTGGAACATCATGGATACCAAAGATGGTGCCCCCCCCCCCCCCACCCCCTCATAGAAGAGTATATATACGTAAAACAAAACTTGTTCCATGATTTAGTTTTGAATAAACTGGCAATCAGGCCAAAACAGCTCTTCTTTATTCCTGCTAAAGGAATTTTCAAGGCGATGATTAGTGTGGTTGAAAAGAATGAAACAACCGCTAACCTGACATAAATAGGGAATAGTAAACAAACATTGTTGCATAATTGGGCATTTTCAGGAAACCTCAGAGCCTGGAATAGCTGGGAACATCCTGCTCATAAACTTCTGCCATAATTCATTGTATTGGCTGCCAGCAGCAGTTTTTGCTGCAGCACCAGTCTTCGCTCAATTGGGATGCATCTCTGATGGGACTTCCATCCACCCCAAAATGCCCTTTCAAACACCAACCATATTTCCAGCCCTGGGGTCATTTACATTTGGGAGGCAAGCTGCCCCCACCAGGATTTTGTGCTAATTCTGGGGCTGGAGACTTATGGGAGGCCTCGGGGGCCTGCTGCAGTGGGAGAAAGAGGTGACCAATAAGTTGTCTGGTTAAAAAAACTCTGAAGAAATATTTTTCTCTGGAACTCTCTTCTGCAAACAGCAACTGATGCTAGCTCAATTACTAATTTTAAATCTGAGATAGATAGCTTTTTGCTAACCAAAGGTATTAAGGGATATGGGCCAAAGGCAGGTATATGGAATTAGATCACAGATCGGCCATGATCTTATCGAATGGCGGAGCGGGCTCGAGGGGCTGAATGGCCTACTCCTGTTCCTATGAATGGGCCTATACATGACAGCGCTCTGAGAGTACTTGCCCAGGCCTCTCTTCTCTTTTTGTCCTGAAGCCCCTTCCTTTGATCGTTGATCACTGGCGTGTCCAGCATTCAAAGAGTACAAATGGTAGGAAACGTGGCAGAGGCTATGGGCGGGTATTTTGTGTCCCCATGACCTGGCCACTAGAAAACAGCGGAGAAACAGGAATACCCCCACCTGCCCCAGATCCACCAAAAAATCAGTGATGGTCTTATTTTAATTTTCCTTAAGCAACTCTGGTTGTGGCCTTATTAATAGCTTGCTTTCTTCCCTCTACAGCACTAAAATCAAGTTGGAGAGAGATCATGAAATTGGAAAAACAGCTATTGAATGTGGAGGGCTAATTAGAGATTATGAAAAAGAAGGTGGAAACTGCTAATAACAAACTGCATAACTTAGAGAACCACTTTGGAAGAAGTGATCTCTGTTTAACATCCCTGCCACAATGTTCAAGAAGAAGAATATGGTAGCCTGCCTTTTAGAAATCTTACCTCGGTCTCTGGAATTGCTGGAGTCTTGCAATCTGGAAATAAGTGAGCACATCACCCATTGCAGCTACAACTGACATTACAAGAGAGATCATGCATTGTCATCTTCAAAATGTCAAGTTTCAGATTAAACTACAGATTCTAAAGGCTATAGAATCATAGACTGAGACTGCAGAGAAGGAGGCCATTCGGCACATCATGCCTGTGCCAGCTCTTTGAGAGAGCTATCCAATTAGTCCCATTCCTCTGCTCTTTCCCTATAGCCCTGCAAATTTTTCCCGTTCAAGTATTTATCCAATTCCCTTTTGAAAGTTACTATTGAATCTGCTTCCACCACCCTTTCAGGCAATGCATTCCAGATCATAGCAACTCTCTGCGTAAAAAAATTGCTCTTTATCTCACCTCTGGTTCTTTTGCCAATTATCTTAAATCTGTGTCCTCTGGTAACCGACCCTTCTGCCACTGGAAACAGTTTCTCCTTATTTACTCTATCAAAACCCTTCATGATTTTGAACACCCCTATTAAATCTCCCCTTAACCTTCTCTGTTCTAAGGAGAACAACCCCAGCTTCTCTCATCTCGCCACGTAACTGAAGTCCCGCATCCCTGGTACCATTCTAGCAAATCTCCTCTGCATCCTCTCTAAGGCCTTGACTCCCTTCCTAAAGAGTGGTGCCCAGAATTGGACACAATACTCCAGCTGGGGCCTAACCAGTGATGGCGAACTTCTGAAAATCTTCCCCTACATGTTGAATGAGTTGCTGAAGCATTGAGACAAGTCAATAATTTTAAAAATGAGTCTTTATGAGTGAAATATTCATTATGACCTTCTCTAACCTATGCATCTGAAGGATCCTTCTAAGTATTGTCAATCCATCGAACAAGCATTTAAGGCAACGGCTGAAATTTTCTCAGATTTATTTAAAAATTACATTGCAAACAATGTAGTGACAATAAAAATGATGCTTGCTTGCCCCAGCTCTTTTCTCTCACTATGTTGAAGACAATATAATCAGGGGCACACCCTCACCCCATAAATCCTTGCACAAATCACAAGATCACAATACTTATGGATGAGGATGACCCATCTTAATTCATCTTAATTAATCCATCTAGAACAAACTTTCACTCCTCCCATTGCTGCATCCAATTGTTTCTCAAATTATTCTAGAGTTTACACAACCACTACTCTGCCTAGAAGTCCCAAACCCTGGGTATGTCCCTGCTTGTGACTAACACTGTTGAGTTTTCAGGTCTTATACCACACATGGTATTTAAACATTTCTTGGAAATTACATCACAATTGAGAGCAGCTGACAGTCTGAAAAAGAATCACAATGAGACCATTGGAATGTCTTTCCAAAGTGTTCATTGATCTATTGTTCCTTTAAAATGAAACTTTAATTTAACTTTTGCCAATTTACAGTACTTTTATTTCGTATAAATGGAATATGTCGTTAGGAGATTTGGATTAGGATTTCTATCCCCATCCCACCAATAGGCTGACCTGATAACTTTGGAGCAGACATTTTTTCATCAAGAAAGCAAAATGAAAGTCCAAGACCTATTGAGCAGAGCACCAAGACTTTTTCAGGTAATGCCAAAATTAGTTTTAGGGTGCTTTTACATTACAAGTTTAGTGTTGGTGTTTTCAATGTTCAACTTGTATAGTGTAAATCTGGAGTTAAGGCCTGAACTGACTCCAGAGCAAACCAGAGTTAGATTCCCTCCTCCACATCATTCCAATGGCAAGTTGAGCTCACTCAGGATTAAAGCTGCCTTTAACACTATAGCTGAAACTAACCTACACTGATGCTACAGTTGTATTGTAAATGTATCCTTCATTTCACACCACTATTGGCGGCAGTGCCTTCAGCCATCTAGGCCCTACATTCTAGACTTCTTTCCCTAAACATCTCTGCCTCTCAGTCTCCTTGTCTCCTTTTAAGACTGTCCTTAAAACCCACCTCTGACCAAGCTTTTAGTAACCCCTCCTAATATAAGAACATAAGAACATAAGAAATTGGAGCAGGAGTAGGCCAATCGGCCCCTCGAGCCTGCTCCGCCATTCAATAAGATCATGGCTGATCTGATCCCAACCACAAATCTAAAGAACACAAGAAGTCGGAGCAGGACCCGGCCACATAGCCCCTGGGCCCTCTCCGCCACCCACAGGGCATTGACCGATCCGAACTCAGCTTCATGTCCAATTTCCTGCCCGCTCCCCATAACCCCTAATTCCCTTTACTTCTAGGAAACTGTCTATTTCTGTTTGTATATCTCCTCCTATGGCTCCACATCGGTTTTTGTCTGATTTTGTTTCTGTGAAACACCTTGGGATGTTTTTCTACTTTAAAGGTGCTATATAAATTCAAATTGTTGTTGTTGAAGATTGTAGGAGGAATGGAAGACTGAAGGAACTGAGGAGTTCCATAGTTTTCTTGTACTAGGAAAGAGGACTGTGGAATGAGTCTTGAATTTACACATTGGAGAAGTAAACTTTGTATATCTTTCCCATTCTTCATTTTTCTATTAAAGTGTGCCTACGGAAACTTACATTCATCTTATTGTATGACATTTAAAGTCAGGAATAAAATTCTTTCAATAAAATTAATCAAAATGCAGCGGACTTTTTGTTTTCTAGTAGGATCGACACCAACTTGCATTTATATAGCACCTTTAACATAGTGAAACGTTCAAAGGAGCTTCACAGGGGCGTAATCAGACAACAAAATTGACACTGTGCCAAAGAAGGAGACATTGGGACAGGTGAGAGGATTGTAAATTACTTGTAGTTGCTATATACAGCATTTGAATGAGCGCACAGTGACTGTATTAAGCTTTGTAAAGTTGCAGTTGTGATTATCGGTTTCCATCCTTCCAGCCTGGAACCAAAGTTCAAAGTGAAACTCGGTCCAATCAGCACTGCTACAGAGTTACCAGAGTCCCACCCAAGTAAGGTTCTCGGTGACCTCAGCAAAGTTAACCAGGCTTCGGGAAACTCGCAGGTAATCTCTTCCTTTGGAGTCGGTGGTGTGAATACAATCAGACATTTACTGAATGCCTGGATACTGAGAACTCTGATTGAAATTGTTATTATTGCTTGTGTATAGCTTCTGTAAAGATTCACTCTAACCACTTGAAGACTAGGTGTTTTAGTTTTGTTATTGTTCAATATTCCCCTTATTCGTCCAATTGTATGTTGTAGATGTATAGATTGTATTTTGAAATGTGCCATGATCCAGTGAATGGATAGCTATGATCGCCACTCTTCTGGTGCAGAAAGTGAAAATAACAAGGATGGGTTTCAGCTTCAACGTGGTGTATTTTTTTGCTCCAAACAAAGTAGATAAGCCATCTCCTAATACAACTGCTGTAATACAAGGAGTGATTGCTATTGTACGAGGAGTGACCGCTGTAATACAAGGAGTGACCGCTGTAACAACAGAACGGTGGCTAATTTTGATTACTGTACTTAATACATTTACGAGGATATAGCAAATATTCTCAACAGATTGATGTGACAACAAACTCCATAAAAATTGAGTATTTTGAGATTGGAAGAAACGTTGTTATTCTTCATGAGTCTTACTGCTGCTATTCAGGTGGGAGCAAATCATGACATAGTTAGAATCATCTAATGGACATCACTTAAAATAAATCTCTAAATAAGTGACAATAAAAAGAAATTCCAGAAAATGGAAGCCATCATTTTACAATAGATTTTGAGGGGGAAATTGTTTATTTTCGACACATGTAGTTGAGCTTGAAATCTGACCCTTCTGAACTATGAATCTGATGTTAATCACAGTGACTGAAAGATGACAAGTTCTTGCTTTGTTTCAATTTTAGTATTTTATCTCTATTATTTAAATTATATGTTGAAGTAAACATAGAAAACCACAGTTGATGATACCTATGAAAGCATCTATGTTATTTATGAGTCTTACTGTTGCCATTCAGACTGAAACAAATCATAAGTAAACTAGAAATTTAAGTGTGCAATATACCACATATATAATCCACATTTTATTAGATTATCTGATTTATGTCTTAATATTTTTACGTAATTTCTTTAAGAAAACTCTATTCTCGAACACTGAAAAATTGGGTAAAATTTATCTCATTAAATTTTGAACACATTGTGTAATTTGTCTTTTATATAATTTTCCATAAAACTCTTTCAACATCAGAATCAAGTAATACATAGGTTACATCCTAAATTCTTACATAATCTAGGGTTGAATTTTCCTCAAACCCATGAAATCCTAATACCAGTGTTCTGACACACTCGAATGTGGATATCTAAAGGGCTCTCTGTTACAATGCAAACATTATTATTTAAGATTGTCAGAAAATCCCCTCTGCTGTTTGTACCCTGTGGAAAGCTCTTAGCAATTATGTCACTAAAAAAAAATTGCGAGTTAACTCTAGCTCTAACTATAGCTAAACTCACAAAAATCTGCCACTAAGTAAAACATAATCTTTCCATTTCCTACATTAATTATCATCTAGTTTCTCTGCGTAAGACTGCCAAAGTATGGTTATTAGGTGCCAGCTTGCCTCAGTGGTAGCACTCTCACCTCTGAGTCACAAGATCACAAGTTCAAACCTTACTCCAGAACTTGAGCACATAATCTAGGCTGACAATGCAGCGAAGGAATGCTGCATTGTCAGAGGTGCTGTCTTTCGGATAAGAGATTGAACCGAAGCCTGTTTAGTTTGATGTAAAGGATCCAATGGCACCATTTGAAGAAAAGCAGAGGATTTCTCCCAATGTCCCGGCCAACATTTATCTCTCAATCAACCCTGGCAAAAACAGATTAGTTGGTTATTTAGCTCATTCTTATTTGTGCGACTTGGCTGTGTGTAAATTGGCTGCCATGTTTACCTACACAACAGCAGTGAATACAGTTCAAAAATAATTCATTTGGTTGTAAACTCCTTCGGGATGTCCATGAACTAACTTGCATTTATACTTGCCTTTCTTCTTTATATTGTATTGTGGAAGACTCAGCCTAAACATAACAGCAGTTTGTTCATCTTGGCAAAGCTACTGAAGCAATATACTACATGACTGACCCAAGGTAAAAATATTGGGCTGGATTTTGCTCTGAGCAGCGAACGAATGGTGCCTGTCGCTCGTTAGGCTTGCACTTACCCATAAGTTTTTCTTGTTTTTTTTCACAGCAAGTTGGTCTCATGTGGCGCTGAATCCAGCGTAGAGCCCTCTCCAGTGCAGCTGGGACTTGTGTGAACAGGGCAAGCAACTGTCTATCCCCTTATGCAATCAGATTGAAGCATGTTAACAAGCCACGCAGTCAGAACCAGGAAGTGTAAGTTATAATAGTAAATTCAATGTAAAATCAGGTACAGAAAGCGAAATAAAGAGAGGGTGAGAAATATTGAATTAAGGGACAGTAATAAAAGATACAGAAAGAAAAAGTAAAAAAATAAAAATAATTTAAAAAAAATATCCAACAACAATTAAAATCTGAACGAATGACACTCCATACTTGTAAAAGTTAATTTTCAGTGCCAGAGAGGTTGTTTGGCAGTAAGTAAGACTTACTACGTCATTAAAAAGGGTACTTAGACTTAAATAATTTGACATACTTTTTTTTGGCGAGATTACTTCATATCGATCAGGTCAATGCAAGGACTTCACGCCGTTCCATTCATCTGAACAGTGAGTCAACCGGTGAGATTTCCTTCCCGCGAAGCTTACGCAGGAGCTGGGCATCTGGTACAGCAACTTCCAGATTTCCATGTTTAACTGCGCATATGCAGTCGCCGGAAGTTGCTCTATGATTTGCACTGAAATAATAGTGAGTGCTGTTAGCTTCATCGTTAATTTTAGAGCAAAATCCGGCCCATTATACACTTCACTGATGAAGGATATAGACTTTACAGTTAAAATTATAATACTATTTATCCATCACTTTACAACTTTCCTCTCAAACCTCTTATTCCCAATTATTTACATTATAAAATATTTTTGTTCTTTTTGCTTGGTGGATTTGTAATATTTGCTTATGGTGCAACTACTTTATTTCTTTGTTTATTCTTCCTTCTTCCTCCCCAAAAGCTTTCTCCTTTTTCTCAGTTATTTATGAGATCACAAAAGATTTATTTTCTCTGCCCTACTTCCCACAGTGGATTTGCAGTTCTTGCTGAAGTTGACACCGAGTGAAGTTTTTCCCAATGTTAATTCTCCAGTAACCAAAACAAATCCAGGCCCGGCTAACTGACTCTGGCTGCAATGTCCAATGTCAGGATTAAAGTGCCTTATAAACTTTCCTTTCTGGCCTCCACTCTAACATAAGTCCCCATCAGTGACACCAAAAAAAAATCATCCCAAATAACACTGTTAGTTCAGAACTTTTATTTAATGGCTTAAATGGTATAACATGTTGCAAATGTGAAATCTTTTCATTTTTTCTTTCTTTGATGCCTCACAGTTGTTGTTTGTAAAATTTCTGCCTGGGTGTTACATTACATAAGAACATAAGAAATAGGAGCAGGAGTAGGCCATACGGCCCCTCGAGCCTGTTTCGCCATTCGATAAAATCATGGGTGATTTTCGACCTCGACTCCACTTTCCTGCCCGATCCCCATATCCCTTCATTCCCCTAGATTCCAAAAATCTGTCGATCACAGGCTTGAATATACTCAACTACCGAGCATCTACAGCCCTCTGGGGTAGAGAATTCGAAAGATTCACAAACCTCTGAGTGAAGAAATTCCTCCTCATCTCAGTCTTAAACGGCCGACCCCTTATCCTGAGACTATGCTCCCTAGTTCTAGACTCTCCAACCAGTGGAAACAGCCTCTCAGCATCTATCCTGTCAAGCCCCCTCAGAATCTTATATGTTTCAATGAGGTCACCTCTTATTCTTCTGAACTCCAGATAGTATAGGCCCATTCTACTCAATCTCTCCTCATAGGACAACCCTCTCATCCCAGGAATCAATTTAGTGAACCTTCGTTGCACTGCCTCTAAGGCAAGTATATCCTTCCTTAGATAAGGAAACCAAAACTGTACACAGTACTCCAGGCGTGGTCTTAGCAAAGCCCTGTACAATTGTAGCAAGACTTCCTTACTCTTCTACTCCAACCCGCTTGCAATAAAGGCCAACATGGCATTTACCTTCCTAATTACTTGCTGTACCTGCCTGCTAGGTTTCAGTGTTTCTTCTATGAGGACACCCAAATGTCTCTGAACACCATTTAAAAAATATTCTGTTTTTCTATTCTTCCTACCAAAGTGAATAACCTCACATTTCCCCACATTATACTCCATCCGCCACCTTCTTGCCCACTCACTTAACCAGTCTATATCCCTTTGTAGACTCTTTGGGCCCGATATTAGGAGGGAGGCGGGTTGCCAGCGGGGGTCGACTGGGCACATGGGTAACTCACCCAGTAAAATCGGTGGGTTCCCCATGCGATCGTAAGTAAATTGAAGCCATTTACCTTGGCTTCCGGGTTTCGCGCTGGAAAGCTGCTCAGCGGGCAGACTGCGCACCCGCATCATAGGCTGTCAGCTGGAGAAGCCCTATTTAAAGGGGCAGCCCTCCACTGACTGATGCTGCAGAAAGGAGCCAAAATTACATCATGGAGCAGCCCACGGGGAAGGCTGCTCCCAGGTTTAATGATGCCTCACTGCAGGTCCTACTGAATTCAATAAGGTTGGTCAAGTTTGACCTTCCCTTTGAAATCCGTGCTGACTATTCTTTATTATATTTTCAGTTTCTGGATGTTTTTCTATTGCATCTTTGAGTAAGGATTCCATTATCTTTCCTACCACCAATGTTAAGCTAATTGGTCTATAGTTCCCTGGACTTGTTCTGTCTCCCTTTTTAAATATAGGTATCACATTAGCTGTTCACCAGTCCTCTGGCACTATTCCCTTTTCTAAATTTTTATATATATATATATATATATATATATAAGTAACAGTGGCTCTGCTATCTCTTCCCTAACATTTTTTAATATGTGCGGATGCAATCCATCTGGACCGGGGTCTTATCCTCTCTAAGTTTGATTCGTTTATCAATTATCTCCCCCCTTTCTATCTTAGCTATCTTTATCATCTCTTTTGATCTCTTCTTCTAATGTCATGTCCATCATGTTAGTTTCCCTGGTGAATACTGAGACAAAGTAATTATTTAATATTTCTGCCATTTCGCTGACATTACCTGTGAGTTTATCATGTGTATCCCTATCCCTATTGTTCTTTTGTTATTTATGTATCTGTAGAATTCTTTACTATTTCTTTTTATGTTCCTCGATAATTTAATTTCGTAGTTTCTCTTTGCCTTCCTAATTGTTTTCTTTCAACTTCTTTCCTAACCTCCTCGTATTCCCTTTTGTCATCCTCTCCTTTGTTGTTTATGTACTTAGTGTATGCCTTTTTCTTTAGTTTCAATTTTGTCCTTATTTCTTTATTTATCTATCGTGTATCATTACTGGGTAGTTTTTTCTTGCTTTTTAGTGGGATATATTTCTCCTGGACTCTATTGATTACCATTTTAAATGTTTCCCACTTCTGTTCTATTTCTTTGTTTATCAGTAAATTTTCCAGTTTATTTTCCCTAGTTCCATTCTTATCCCATGAAAATCAGCTTTTTCCAATTTATTACTTTGGACTTTCTCTTACTTATGTCCTTCTCAATCTTTATCTTAAACCTTATTATATTGTGATCGCTATTGCCTAGATGTTCCCCATCGCTTACTTCTCTTACCTGTTCTGGTTCATTTCCCATTATTAAATCCAGCAGTGCTTCCTCTCTTGTTGGGCTTTTTACATACTGGGTATGAAAGGAGTCCTATAAAATTGTAAAAACTCCATTCCCTGTACCCCTTTACCTACCTCCTCTTGCCAGTTTATTTGGGGATAGTTAAAATCTCCCATGAGTATTATTCTAGGTCCCACACACTCATTTTACTTATTGGTTGCATATTTCTTCCTCCACCTCCTTTGCACTATTAGGTGGTCTATAGTATACCCTTATTAGCGTGATTGATCCCTTCTCTTTTATTTCAATTCATATGGATTATGTTTCTATCCTTCTGTTAGTTATGTCCCTTTTTTCCTACTGTTATCTCTAATTAGTACAACTACTCCTCCCCATTCTTCCTTCGCTGTCCTTTCTGATTATGTTATAGCCTGCAATATTTAGTTGCCACTCCTATTCTTTAAGTAGCCGTGTTTTGGTTATTCCTACTACATCTGGTTCCTCACTACGGATTATTGCCTCCAGTTCTACCCTTTTATTTTGGACACTGTGTACATTGCTGTACATGCAGTTTAATTCATCTTTAACAGTTGTTCCTTTTACCTTACTTTTAGCAGTTCATTAATATTTCTGTTTTAGAACTGTATTTGTTCCTTGACCATTTATGGTTCAGACTACAGCCTTGAGTGTCTTGATTAACTTACAGAACATTAAATCACTCTGCAATGCCAGTGGTCATTGCTGCTTAGGATAGTTATGCTAATGATGTATTTTATCAAGTATTAAAATAAATTAACTTGCAGACTCTTAACAATGGAATTGCTGGTAAATCTATATAGTCTACAAATTTTAGTGTTTACTTAACCAAAACTTTGTGATAACTTGTTTATCAAATCAGAATTCCTGCATACATATAGCAGAATCTTTAGATTATCAAGCATAGTGTTTTGCATTAGATACCATTTTTACAATAAAGATATGTTTGAATATCTTCATCGGCTTTTCCAAACAGCTTTTAGTCTCATTTATTCTACTGCACACAACATGGGTGCCCATCAAAGCCAACATATTCCTAAGGGAAGGTTTTGTGTAGCGGCTGCTCATTTAAGAACACAGTATGCCATTTTTTTTCAATGCCCTGATCTCTTTTCCCTCTCTTATTGAGAGCTCCACTGTTATTTTGCTACAACAGCATTGGAGAGAAAGCTCTTTCTGTTAGTTCAACATTCCTTTTGGCTTTTGAGTATGTTGAAAGTGCTAGGTCACTTGCATTTTTATGAAATTTTGAATATAAAGCCATATTTAGACCAGGTTCCAGCGTGAAAAGTTCTGAAAGTTGCAGAACTGCTTATAGCATCACAGATAATATTGTTTAACAGAACATTCTGTAACTGCTTCTCGGCAAGGGATTTTTTTAAAGTGAAAAATTAGATCAACAGATGCCTGAAGGAGTCCTATACTTGCTACACAGAGGAAACAATATCCTTTTCCTCCTTCTCATTTGGTATTGAGGCCTCTCCATCAATGTGATCAGCCTGCATTAGCACAATGGGCAATATTCTCATTGATCATTTTGTCCACATTCTCTGTGTTTACACCATCAACACGCATTGATCTCTCATAGCTTCAGCAATGTAATGCCTGAGTTGGGAGGACACCTGATTGATAAATCTATCTCTGCACTGAATATGTTAACAGATACAGCTCTGTTTACTGACCATTTTAGTTCCCAATGTGCTGACATATTTGACTTGACACTTAAACATTCTTATCCAGTTGCTTATGGCTCCTTGACATATTGTAACCACCAGATAGATCGTGCATCAATATTTTTTAGCATTGCTCTTAAATGATTTTTTATTTATTGTAACCAAGTACTTCAATGTGTGAATAGTGAGATGTTCATTTGTGTCTGTAATTCACCTACACTACTGAGTTTCCAACCTCATTCGTGTGACTCTGCAAAAAAGTAGAGTGAAAATGAGAAAGTTATCCCTAGACTTCCATTGGGCATTTTCTAGTAGTTGGTTCTAAGCAATATGGATAGATGTTTGGCATAGGTTGCTCCCCCATTCTCTTGACTGTAGTTGATGCATGATCCTCGAGACTCAGGAAAACAAATGGAGTCTCACTCTAAATCTTAGAAAATAACAAGTTTAAGGACTGATGATAGAATTTAACAGATTTCTTTTAAAGTGCAGTTATTACAGTTTTGACCTTTTTTTGGTTTACATTAAAAAATAAAACTTTTATTTATTTAAAGTATGAAAATGTGGCTCAGCTGCTGTAGGTACTTACATAAAAATTTGCAGTCTATCAACTAAACACTTTAATTTGGTACCATTAGTAACTATTTGAAAAAATAAACTCAGAATCGTACATAAACTTTTGGACATATAGACAACACATGCCCTGAACTCCACACTGTCACAGAATAGTACAATTAAATCTTGGTGAGGCCATTTTAAGAACAATTCAAGTGCCCTGGTTCTATTTCTCCTGTACATCAATGCTATCAACTTTGAGTAAATGGGAATATATGTCTCAAGCACTATACTTGATTATTTGATTATGACATTGCACACTGTTATAGGAGTCTTAAAATAGATAACATTGATTACACTACCTAGTCCTTTCAGTAAAATTCTAAGTCCCCCAATATCTTCTGTCATTCAGTTTCAGGATAACTATTAAAATCACAAATTTAGTTGTGACAGACTTCATACCTTGTCCTGTCCTCTGGTGGGAAAAATGGAGATCCAAAATTGGAGCTTGAGGTGGTCACAGAACTGTTAGTTGGCCTTAGCAGATTTAGACAGAATTTGGCTTCAATGTCTTTATATTGCAAGTTCAATAAAGGGATAAAGATCCCCTTACTGGATCCTGAAGGTTTTGCCCACTGGCTCTGAGTGCCCAATTCCCTTTGTGGTACAGCTACCAACAATTGGTCAAAATTACTGTACTGGACTATCTACCATTGTAAGTTTATGATTCTGATTAGACTCCCAAGTCCAACTGTCAGTAGCCCCATATTGAATTCAAGGAGTAAAAGTGGTGACAAATTGGTGCATCCATATTCTTCTGTTCCTCAATATTATTAGCATGCTTTGAAAATATATCTACTAGATGTGCCAGGGATAACTTGTGGCAAAACATCAATAATGTATCATCTTTTATTTTTCTTATGTTCACAATTGTACAGCTTGGATCCTTTCGTTAGTGTATAATTGGAGTGCCAGGTATCCATTGGACACCTGGATATATGAATAGAAAAAGCTGTAGCTTACTCAGCTGGAACTGGCATACTGTACAAGATCCCTTAGGACCAATTCACAACTTCTTTTTCCTCAGCACAATTTTTGATCTCTACTGTGGTTCAAACCATAGTCGATAAGTCATAGCACTAAGGGTCTCTGAGAATAGTGCTTCCAGATGGGAGTAGAAATATATTAGTGCCTCCATGTACAAATTCAGTTCCAAGCCAACACTTTAGATGAGAGTGGCAAGCTACCAGGTACACTGTGCCAGTTATAAGTATCACATGATGTGTAAGCTGTGGAACATTGCCAATACAATCCATTCTGCTGCCAGAGAGGCTGTCCTCACTGTCATTGGGGAAAACATTCAGAATGCCAAGATGCAGCCTCCAAGAGGCCTGTGGTATTCTTAAGCTGAAACCTAAACTACCATTGCTCCAAGAGACACCTGATACAATTTTTAAATCAGCTGATAGAAATAATTCACCATTGTCTCATCAATGACCTTTGGATCAAAGGAGCTTATCAAAGGTTCTTTGTGTTACGGTGTCAGTGAACCAGCGGAGTTATTTTCCCTGTCAAGTATCATATTAAAAAAAGAAAGATTTGCATTTATGCAGCGCCTTTCACGACCCAAGGACATCCCAAACACTTTATAGCCAATGATGTATTTTTTGAAGTGTAGTCACTGTTGTAATGTAGGAAATATCAAATATTAAAATCTATTAGAATCCCAAGCCATAAAACCTATACTCAGAGTAGGAAAAATTAGGCTTCTGCATCAGCTACTTTGGTCTCCAAAAATACTGAGTCTTCAGAATCATCATGAACTTAAGAAATCTAAAGAAGTTCCTGAAAATGAAGAGCTAAAAATGGTGACTCTCCTGACAATAAATCCAGCAGTTTAGGGTTCCTTGTAATCTTTTGTTGTATGCTTTGCATCTTCACAAGCGGGGACCAAAGAAATTATGTGACACATTGCCCTTCTGAGTTCAAGGAGCAGATGCTTAAGTACCTCAATGGAACCTTTCAGAAGTGCCAAAACTAGAGTACATGTTACAATGGTGCATGACTTTTATCCTGAATTTGCAAAAAAAATACATATCAATTCATAAGTCACACCTGCGGATTTGTATAATTCAAAACCTGCATGAAGGTGTGACTCCTTAAGAGTCCAGTACAAAGCTGTCCATTCGTATCTACCAGAGGAATGGTTTGCTGTATATTGAGGAACAGTGAACTTTCTTCACAGGCAGAAATGGAATACCATCAAGAACCTACCCAAGGTATTAGGAATAATAGCAGCAGCCATCTTTGTAATTACTTATTTCAGACAGTTTGAGAGGCTGCTTAGTTGTACTTGCTATTACAATGGGCACTGTATTCATGTGCACAGATTTTGGGGATGTACATACAATCTGTCCAAACCTGTTAGTGGTGAAGAAACAAAATGAATATACTGGACATTACTGTGGAACTCAGATGATTTTAGAGAAGGTGCCTAAAAGATTTTCACTGTGAGCTATGCTGACTCAGTCCATAGTCATATATGCAGGAGAACTTTCAGTACACTGAACTAAGCTTATTTTCCACTAAATAGCTTTTGAATTTAAAGGTGATTCACCAGAAAGAAATCTTGTAACATGGACAGTCCTGGTACTTTGCTTTCCATTTGTTAGCAAAATGTAAGTTTGCACCTCAGTCCCATTGTTTAGTAAATGTAAAAAAACATAGCTTCTACAGATGCACAGTTGAGTATGTGGTATTAAAGCACAAGAGATTTGTGCTTTGTTATGTGCTTAGTTTTCTCTTTTTGTTGTAGGTGAGATTATATCATTGCTTGGGATGAAAAATAACATCCCCAAATATATGGACAGGGATTTATT
Organism: Heptranchias perlo; assembly: GCF_035084215.1. Classification (NCBI taxonomy): domain Eukaryota; kingdom Metazoa; phylum Chordata; class Chondrichthyes; order Hexanchiformes; family Hexanchidae; genus Heptranchias; species Heptranchias perlo. The sequence goes on from NC_090331.1 coordinate 58,532,506, forward strand.
ACTAATTTAATTTTAAAATGTTCCAGATGTTCAATTTAATAGTGAGTAGTTAAAAGATAGTCAAATGTTGTAATGTATAACTGTATTTTGCATCACCTCATGTAGTTGTATTTTGTATTTGCTTAATATAATTTTTCAACTTAAAGATAGGTGTGAACTGCAAGAATGAGTGCCTGTACTCTTTTTACTAATCAGACAGGAATCCCAAAACTGGTAATCCTAATGGCAAGAATCCAAGAAACAGGGAACGCTAATGAAACAAAAATATTTTATAGAAACAAGCTTGGGAAAAAAGCTGACAAAACCATGAATTCAATTAAGGGAACCTTGAGAAAGACTAACAAACAAGAGGGATGGATCACTCGTTAATGTTTGAGTTAAGCTGAGTCCTATTGTTGAAACTGTGATAATTAAAACCTATATGTTTGCTCTCAGCAAGGGCAAATAAGACTGTCTAGGTTGTCAGCACTTTGTAGTAAACAAATGGGACATAAGTAGAGCTAACCATCCAACTGGAGAGCGACCAAGCTCTGGACCCTCAAAAGGAAGAAATATCCAAAGATCGTGCTATAGTCTGAGGGGATAGACCACCAAAGACAGAAGAAAGAAGACTTCTGATTAACATAGTATGATTTTCAGACAGGAGAAGACCTTTGGTCCATCTAGCCAACTTATCCAGAGTATTTTGTTTGTTGACAAGAACCTATCTCGTTCCTTCTTGACAATCATTAAGGATTCTTGTTCCATCACCCGCTCCAGTAATTTGTTTCACATACTTACCACCATTTTAGTAAAAAAAAAGTTCCTCTTACATTTCCTATTTTCTACCGTTGTCTTTAATTTGTAAATATGACCACTTGTGCTTAAATTCTGTACACAGCAGAAAGGCTTACTTGGATCCAATTTGTCAAACTCTTACATAATTTTAAACACTTGTATTATATCCCCTCTCAGCCTTTTCTTTTTAAAACAGAAAAGACTCAGGGTAGTCAATCTTTCCTCATACATCATTCCTTTAAGTTCTGAGATCAACTGTATAGTCTTTCTCTGTACCGCCTCCAATAACTGAATATCCTTTTTCAAATAGGGAGACCAAATTCCGGATATGGGGCTCGATATTAGGAGGGAGGCGGGTTGGCAGCGGGGGATCGATTGGGCGTGTGGGTAACGCGCCCAGTGAATATGGGGTGCTCTGCACGTGATCGCAGCCTAATTGAAGGCACTTACCTTGGCTTCCGGGTTTCGCGCTGGAAAGCTGCACAGCGGGCGGACTGCGCACCCGCATCATAGGCTGTCAGCTGGAGGAGCTCTATTTAAAGGGGCAGTCCTCCACTGACTGATGCTGCAGAAAGGAGCCAAAATTACAGCATGGAGCAGCCCAGGGGGAAGGCTGCTCCCAGGTTTAATGATGCCTCACTCCAGGTCCTACTGGATGGGGTGAGGAGGAGTGGGAGGAGAAAGATCTTCTCCCTGGCGGACGGGAGGAAGTGGCCTGCCTCTGCCACCAGGAAGGCCTGGCTCGAGGTGGCAGAGGAGGTCACCAGCACCACCAACATATCACGCACCTGCATACAGTGCAGGAGGTGCTTCAATGACCTAAGTAGTTCAGCCGAAGTGAGTACACTTACTCATTCCCCTACACTCCGTCTCCCACATCACCGCCCCCACCCCACATCTCCTTCTGCACTGCCAACACTACTCTATCACATCACTCCTCACACCCACTCAAAGCTCATCCTCATTTTACCTGCACTTACTCACCTCGCCAGTACTCATCCCACCACTACCACTCAACCCAATCCTCATACAATCTCATGGCTCTGTCTCATACTCCCCTCTCATGCATCTCTTTCACGGTCAGCCTCACCCAACCTGCCACTACCTGTGCTGCAGCCACAGGGCATGCATCAAATATGTGCAGTAGGAAGCGTAGGGCAAACATGTCGTGAGCATGAAGGAGATGCACAAGGGTGTTTGAGGGTTTGTCATGGTTTTTACCTATATTTGATTTCTGATCAACTCACATTACATATTATTTTGTCACCACTACTGCCACGTCTTTGCAAATCTTGTCTGGTTTGTGCAATATTGCCCTTTCCTGAGGATCACCATGAAGACCCACAACCGATGCCACCCATTGTGTCACTGCAGAGTGGGTGTAAGTGTATTTGCAGGGCTCTTTTGTGCAGACGACTGAGAGACGTCGGCGATGTCCCTGGTGGCACCCTGGAAGGATGCGGAGGAGAAGTTGTTGAGGGCAGTGGTGACTTTGACAGCGACAGGGAAGAAGATGGTGCTCGGGCCAGCCGGGAGCAGCTCGGCATGAAGGAGGCTGCAGATGTCCATGACTACGTGTCGAGTGACTCTGAGCCTCCGTGTGCACTGCTGCTCAGAGAGGTCCAGGAAGCTGAGCTGTAGACCCTATGGCGAGGATAGTGCCTTCTGTGACGCATCTCTCTGCGGTTGCCTTCCCTCCTGCTGTGCAGGTGGATGTGTCACAGCACTGTGTTGAGCTCCACGTTTCAGAGGTGGACAACGTGGCCGGCGAGGCTGGTGATGCTGTTCGTCCTCCAAGAGGTCATGACTGCAGCTACGGCGGCCCCCATCCGGAAGATATACATTTGAGGGGGTCCGCAAGGTCGGTAAATGTGTCTGCACACCGGGGTTGAGGTTCCAAGTTGGTGAATTTTATTGTTAGGAGGAGGGTGGTGGAGGCCAAACTCTGTCCAAAGTGACAGAGTGGCCTCCTGCAATGAGTGAGGGTCTTTCCCCCCCCCCCCCCACCACCTGTCAAATGGACCTTTGCAGCTGCCACAGGCTGGGGAACCCGGAAGTGGGCGGGTTGGAGCCGGACTCCGGACCCACCCCGGGAATCCCCGATTTTCGGAGCCCCCCCGCCATGAACCCGCCGGCTCGGACGTCCAAAAATCGAGCCCATGGTCTCACTAAGGCCAAATACAGTTTTATCTCTGACATCTCTGGATTTATATGTTATACCCATTGCCATGCATTCCAACATTCTGTTTGATTTTTTAATAACCTGGGAACATTTTGCTGATGGTTTTAATGACCTGTTCACTAAAATCCCAAGATCTCTCTTCCTGCTCAGATACCTCAGGTTCATTCCCATTTAGTACATAATCCACATCAACCTTCCCTCTGCCAAATCTCAGAACCTTATGTTTCCCTGTATTAAATTTTACCTGCCATTTTTCCACCCACTGATCGAGCTTGTCAAGATCCTTTTGAATTTCTATGCATTGATATTCATCATTTGCCATTGTTCCCAATTTGGTATTATCTGCAACTTTGAACACAATTCCTTCCTCTAAATCATGTATAAAAATTAGAAACAACAGTGGCCCCAGCATTGAATCTTGTGGCACTCACTGGTAACTAACTGGCTGCTAACCAGATACCTGCCCATGCATTACTACTCATTGACAAATGGTTGGTTGGTAGGCAACAATCATTTTAATACATTCCCATCTATCCCATGGGCTCAGACCTTATGTAGTTACCTATTATATGGGATTAAACCAGTGTTATTGATCCCTTTTCTAAACCTTTACGGTTGGTGGTCTGTACCAAGTTAAAATAGTTTGGAAAAAGACCACCAGACAAAGAGGAAAGAAGACTTCACTTTCAATTAAACCACTGCTATTGTGACATTCTTCATTTATTAACTTGCGTAACAATTGTACCTATCAAGTTGTTTGTAATCAAATGAGCATTACATATATAAGGGAAAAGTAAAAGGAAAAGTCCTCTTTGTTTCTGCCTCCTCTGTTCTCGGGCTCCCTTTTCCTAAACCTTTATGGATTGCTGGTCTATACTGGGTTAATATTAGTTAAGTAATGTCCTACTATAGTAACAGATTTAGAGATAGTACACAACACAAAGCTATTTTTTTAGTTCTCATCTGGTTTTGACAGTACAATGAAAATTTGCTAATGACAGTCACACCCACTAATAAAGTTGCAATGTGTGAAAGAATTACACTCAAGACCTGCTGTACCGCAATTTGGAAGAAGGTGCCTGTCAATTAAAATAATGTCACACCCTCTAAGGGTAAAAGCCTTATGTGTTGTGTCTCTGATTGATGAGCACACTTTGAATTTAGGTATTTGGCATGCACCAAAAGGAAAAAGGTGCAGTTTTTAAGCATACAAAATACCATATTGGAGTTAAAACAAAAATGTTGGTAAATGAAGCATGTTCCATAAGTCTAAATAAATAAGAATCACTATGTGGCACTGCAGGTTAAATTTATAAAAGATCTTCTTGATCCTATCATGAGTCCTGAACCCACCCATCTGTGATTGTAATTTAGCTTTTAAAATTACTTGGTGTTTAAATATTGAATCATTGTTTAATAAACTTCTTCAATCTTTACTTTTGATCAATAGATAGATTTCATTCAGCAAAAATTTGTTCTGTATTCAGAATACTTTCCATTTTCAGTGATTTAATGTGATTTTGATTACATATAAGTATATGATACACATCAGCAGTAAGTGTTGTCAGTAGCAGCACAGATGCCAAAAGAATCAGATTGTTTGAAAAGGTTTGTTGTGGTTTGAAGATGCTTTCCAAATAGTCATTAAACATTTAAGTGAATAAATCTGCAGAATATGTTCCTGACATTGGCACTGGTTCTGTGGTATTTCTCCGATCAGATGAAAGGACTGTGTGTTATGCATAGTGCATTCATGCATAAACAATATCATTTTCATAAATTAAAACCTCCCCTGCAGAAGCAACATCTGTGCCTGCCTGGGTTTGAATAAAAGATGGTGGCATGTGAGTTGCCCCTCAACTGACTGAAAGAATCCTTATGCTTTGAAATCTAGGCATAACCAAGGGTCATTTATCCACTTATGTGCAGGGTTTCTTAAATCAGCCTTTTATATTATGCTAGAGGATTGTATTGTTCTTTCTGAAAACACCAAAACAGTACAAATATATTAAATTCTGTTTTGATACCTTGCATTTCTATGTTTACTTGTAGTGTTTTCTGTAATGAATAAATTATTTTGAATTGTTTCTGCCCTAGCTACTTTTAAAACCTATTTTTACCAATTACTTTCTGAACATAACGCTTCAGCTTAGATAGCTTTAAAAAGTATACTAATGCTAATTGTGGCTAACTCCTGTCTTTGTTCTCTGATGCTTAGGTGTTCATGAGTCTACCAATGGACACAAGGGAATAGAGATGGAACAGGTCCAACTGCAGCTGAATGAATTTGCGTTGCTGCAGTGCATGTACTCGGCTAGCAATGAACTGTTTGTTCATGATGTGACAGTGCTTGCATCAGTTTGTAAATGGGGAAGCTGATATTTTCCTTAGAAACTTGAGTTTTACATTAAAGCTCGCTCTAAAGAGGGAGAGTGGCTGCTCTTACCTTTTAGATTACCTTAACAATTCACCATTTGTGTCTGTTAGGTATGGGAAGCTTACTCGAGAGAAGCATCAAGAACTAAATAAAATTTTAAAAGAAAATATTACCACGCTTGATAAAGGTGAACTCTGTGTGGTGAATATATTGCAGTGGTTGCAGGATCATATCCTTAAATACACCATAATAGACACAGATGCTTATAATGAGAATAGAAAGACCACTGAGGGGCAAGAAAGTGAGAATGCTGCCAAGTACATATTCTCTAGACACCTAATTCAGAGCCATCACATATATGGCAAAGACAAATGGCGAAACATTTTGGACTGGACAAGAGAGTTGTCCCTCACTGGATTATACCTTCCAGGAAAACCAGGTTGCATCTGTGTAGAAGGTCAAAAACAAGACTGAAAAATTCTGATCCTGGACAAGGTTTTAAACTATGGACACAAAAAAATCCTGCGAAAACAAAAGCAGGTGCAGCAGCTCAGAGCAGTCATTTAGCTAAAGTGTTTATAGCACCTTAAATATTTTTTCACCTAATCAACTTCATTATTTACCAGAAGTCATGCATTACAATTTAAGCCTAGGATATAGTAATGTGATGTTTTTCAAAGTTAACTATTTGGACATTCTTTTTCTTATTTCCTTTTTTATACAAAATCTAAAGATGAAATTTCAAGCATGCCATCCCTAAAATTAGCTTTTTAAAAGGAATTAGATTCATACTTGCATATTTCAATACGTCTAACTGATTTGCAAAAATCACAGAGGGACACTCTAAACCTTACCAGGCCCACTGTTTTTCCCACAGCAGCACCAGGGATATGACATCCCATGATTTTGTAAAACAAAAATCTCATAGATATTAATGATGTAGAAATTCCCATACTTTCATTTTTTGTTATTTGTTGAAATAAACACAACCTGTGAACTCAGAGACTTATAAAGAGGCATGCTGTTCATTTAATAGTTCTTGACCTACAGTTTAATTGTTTTGAACAGAATATAATAAAGCACTTCTTTTGCTAGGACTGCTACTCCAACCAAAAAAAAAGCATTTGCAATTTTTCAGTGCCTAATTCTGCATATATTTTGATCTCGTTCTTGAAAAGCAGTATGGGAAGGCTTTCACAAGACACTGACTAGTGATTTCCCAACAACCATTTTATGATAGGATGATATAATCTGCAATCTTAAAGGATTATTTTTTATATATAATGTAGAGCCAATTATCCAAAATCAACTTAAAAAAAACTATATGCTATAATATAGGTTATTTATTTTTAAGAGAAAAATTTTAAACAGAAATTCAAATTTCCACAAATCCTCAGCAATATTAGAAATGGGAGGACTAAGGTTCAAAACCTAGTATCTTGCAGAATAAACTTCAAAACTGCACCATGAGACTTACTTTCCTTCTCTGCAGTTTGAAAGTTTAGCTACTAAAAATGTTTTTGTCATTGCTTTGCACCAAGTGGATAAGTCAAAATTAGAGAACTTACTTTGAAATTATTTGGATGCATTTACCTTAGTTTAAATTGGTTTATAATGTTATTTTGCACTCAAAGTATTGTTTTATGGTTACAGAAGGCTGCATTGGTGCAAAATTTCTCTTCCACACTGCAAGGACTTTCCAGTAGCTAGCATAACCCACCTGGAATTATTACATTTCCAAAACTTGAGGAAATGAACTTTGATCCTCACAGCTGCTGTGCTGGTTGAGGAAATATCATGGATAAGGGGGAATTCTATCAATTCCTAGTGACTCACGATTGTCAGCATATTTTCTTTTTAGTGTGGAAGGGCAAAGTTCTCTCAAAGGAACATGCCATAACTATTGATACACTTCTTAAAGAAAGGAGACAATTGAATATACAAATTGGAGTACTGTGGGCAGTATAATATGTATGATTGAATATTCTTAAGCAAAGCAGTAATTTATTCCTTTATACCATAAGTGTCTAAGAAGTTAAAAATGTGGTTGTTACTGTAGGACCTGATCTACAGGATGAAAATAAATCAGACCGTGGAAGTAAATGTTTGTTGTAATCAGCTTTTATTCTACAAATAATAAATTTTGCACCTTTCATGAGCTATCAAAATAAAACAATAATCCCATAGGAATTACATACACTAAGAAAATCACATTTAATGAAAATGGAACATTTGACAAAGATGAGATTACTATTTCAATAAAAGACTGGATGAATGTGATCTCAATTCCCAATGCGTTGTGGCATTACATCATAAAATACAGGATTACAAACAAAATTACAGTACCAATTTATTTCAGTTGAACCAGCATTACACTTTAAACAGCACTTCATCTGGACTGCATTGTACATGCAATATCTATTGTTCTAATTACGGAATAAATGTGAGATTTTTAGCTACTGCACTAATTAACTAATATATAGCCCAACATTAATAAGCCTGATTATAGCTGTAGCTTTTAACTCTCAGATATGATAAGACGCCGTGTATGTGTGCGCGTGTGTGTATCTACGTGTGTATTATGTGAAGTCAATTAGTTGATACATGGAACAAACAATTCCGTCGCTGGTTTTGGAGTCAAATTAACCTCGCTGTTCTGATAATGTTTGATAGAAATGTTTTAAAGGAAAGAAATACAGTGCAAATGATTTGTGATAGTCAAGCAACCGTTTTAAGAAACTGAAAATTGGTATTTGATAACATTATATACACATTTGTGCAACTACTATATCCTTTTGATATGATCTACGAAAGACACGTCTTTTAATTTTTTTTTTCGATTTGCATCCTGTTAGTTTCGTGGTTAAGGTTCTAATACCAGGAAAAGATTGAAGCGGGAAAATAATTTGTTAAGATTGTGCAACCTTGCGTGATTTTATAGGTAAGAAGTGCTAAGGCAACAGAATATTATTCTAAGCACTTTTCTGCTGGTTAAAAATTAAATTACTTTTGTATAAATTATAGATAATCCTACTTTTGATATAAAAAGTGATGGAGCTGCATGGTTAAAATAGGAAATCGACCTTATAAAAATTCATTAAAAATTCTGTACAAAAATCACAACAAAATAATTCAGCATGGGAAAGGTAACAGTAGTAAAATGTTGGTTGAAAAATATATTTTTAAATTGGCCCATTATTAGTTTAAAAATTGCATAGATTCCTAATTATTGCTTGTGATTTTGTCATGTGGATCAGTAATTACCATTATCTGAATAGGCGCTACATCGACTTTCATATGTAGCCCACAAAGAGAAGCGCTAGTAGAATATCGTAAAGAAGATGAACAGGAAGTCTTTTCATTCCCATTTCTCCTAAAGGCAGTAACAATAATAAATACAAGTACTAATTTAAGCGTGAAACATTTGCACTTCGCAGCAAGTGATACCAGTGTGCTGCCGTGTGTAAACAAGCTATTCAAGAAGTACATTTAATTCGTTTCGTTTACAATACATTGTTGCTGGCTTCCATGTTAGTCGTGGAAGATGGCATTGAGCTGAGCATTCATAACTCGCTCGTGATGCGAGTGGGCGTCGTAGGGCATAATGTTGTCTATGGGGATTTCACACCGAGCGGTAGTGGCAGAAAACATGGAGCTGTGTCCTTGAGGTCCGGCCAGCGTAGCTGCAGGGTAGTGCATGGTGAAGGTATAGTTCTTGTCAAACTCTTGAGAAGGCTCGTGCTTGAAAGAGAAATTCCCATTGATGCTTAAAGGTGGGCTTAATGGCCCATCGAAGGACGGGCTAGTGCATTCAGTGAGAGTGCTTTCAAAAAAAGGTTCCAGGCCCCCTGCATAACTGTGCGGCTTGACGTGAAATATATGGGAACTGTCCATAGTACCGTAGGGCGGACTCGGAAGACCAGGGGACTGGTACGTGTATGGGTGAACGGAGAAGGAAGCACTGGCCGTTTGCATATGTGGCATGTCCTGGTTCTGCTCTGGAAGGAAAGTTCGTGGGTTTAACTGAAGGCAGCCAGCTACTAGATTAGTGGTGGGCTGGGATAAGCCTTTGCAGAGCGTCTGCACGAATGACACGAGATCTGGGCTCTTTCCAGAACGCAGAATCTCCGATAAAGCCCAGATATAGTTCTTAGCCAGTCTCAGAGTCTCGATCTTGGAGAGTTTTTGGGTTTTCGAGTAACAGGGCACGACTTTCCGCAGACTATCCAGTGCTGCATTCAGCCCGTGCATGCGGTTCCTCTCTCTGGCGTTAGCTTTCATTCTCCTCATTTTAAACCTTTCCTGTCTAGCTTTAGTCATTTTCTTTTTCTTGGGCCCCCGCCGTTTAGGTGTTTGATCTTCATCCTCGTCCACTTCATCCTCCTCCTCCTCATCATCATCTTCTTCATCATCATCGTCATCCTCATCTCCCATTTTGTCAAGTTCTTCCCCATCTTCCTTGAACGAGAGACTCATAGCTTCGTTTTCATCGTCTTTTTTGTCGGCTTCGTGCTCATCCTGGGAACTGAGACAGTCATCCGTCCAGCTGGGATTGCTCTGTGTTTCTGGCATCATGTTTTCTGTGTACGATTTTGTCATCGTCAAGATCCTAAACGATTAAAACACACAAAAAAGTACATTTTTCAGCAGAATTAAAACTTGAGACCACGAAGAACACCGGCAGGTTTTTAAGCAGTTTATAATTTCGGCATTATCTTCTGAAACTCAACTAAATTCGAAAGTATTTTCCCCTCCAAAGTAAAACCTTAGAGACATTTATCGTATGCATTACAAATCTAAAAGTAGAATGGGCTGTGTAAACATGAAAGGTCGGAACGACACAGATGTTAAAATGTACATAAATATGAAACAACAATAAATATTGCAAATACACCTTGGGTATTGTGTATAGTTTTATTGAGGAGGGCAACAGAAACTTCAAATGCACTAAGAAATGAAGCAGAACGTCTAAAAGGCACTGCGGGTCGCTCCAACATCTGTCCTTGTCTCGTTGATAAATTCCATGTCCCGCAGAAAGTCAATACGAAGGAACTCATTAAAAAATGACGAATTCATATAAACCAGAATGGACTGTGACCACTGCACTTTTTCAACCTTTTCGTTTTCTATGATACTAGAATTAAAGGAATCCATGACAGAAGTAATCTACCTTAATGTTTCTGTAATGAAGAAACCTGGGTGTAAATGTGACATGTACTTTTGGCCACTGAAAATAAATATAGAAGTGAGAGTATTGCATAGTTGTTTTTTCTTCGGGGCAGGGTGCACAATATTGATTTTCCCTGTTCCGCGCACGGCGATGTGAAAATGAATACACTCCTATCCACTGTTATATAAACTGATGATTTTGTCGACCAGCATAAGCAGATTATGTACAATACAATTTGATTGACAAGATTTAATCGGTTCATGTATGTCTTATCAGTGCAACTGTTATTTCCAAATTTTAGAAGTAGCGAGTCCCAGATACTTCTAAAGATGTTTTCAATCACAGCAAAATAAAACTGTAAGATTTCTAAAATCACCGCAGAGGTCGTGCAATATTTGTAGAGAAGGTTTGCGCCTCAAATATAGTCTCTGGAAACCATAAGTGTACGCAAGCGCAGTAATCCATAGGGATCAGGTGCAAAATCGTTTCTTTAATAAACATCCCCGTCCGCTGGTTTTACTGGAGCAGCTTCAATGCCCAACTAAGTCATTTAAAAATGCTACAGCTGGGGTATTGGTTAGTGGCGTGAAGTATGTGCACTTATTCATTTAGATTTGTGCACTAGCAATGCAACAATTTAATTCATTACTAACTGTTAGCCTGCGCTGCCGTCTCTTGATACTGTAACAGGTAGCATATGTTCCTATCTTTCACGCCACTCTTCTTCACGTTCCACCCAAATTAATAATTTATACAACAGCATGTTTTGCGCAAATTGTTGCAGCATTCCATTTCAGTCCTCATTACTCAGATACTGAAAGAAAACTATCGTTTAGCGACAATTTGATTCGTATTTTGCAAATCGAATTCAGCTAATTGAAAAAAATATTTTGAAATAAAATAAGTTATAAGCTTTTTTTTTGCTATAATGAAAAAATGTATTAAAACAATGTTTTTGGTATTTTTTAAAAAAAAACATGATTTAACATCTAAGGCTATAATATTAAAAATACCTTTTTAAATATTGAGTCTAGAGTGGTCTCATAGCCTCTGCTGTGGAGTTGCAGGTCGAGGTTCTTTGCGGACTGCCGTTGGCAGCAGCCCGAGCGGTTTTATAGTGGGGGAGAAGGTGCTCAAAGTGTGCCTCTGCCCCCCATTGCCTGTCACTTGAGGTGGCGCGCGTGCGCACTCGGGACGCGGCGACGGAGCGGACGCCCCCGCCCTCGCGCCATATGGTTCTCAGGACGTCACGCGAACGACCCGCGTCACGTGGCCCGCTATTTGTATTCCGCCGGCGCGTGCGGCTCCCCATTGCCTTTTGTGGCCATCTGTCGCCAGCAAGGAGGCTCTGTGGACCTGCTCACCCGCAGGAAGCGGGCAGCCTCTCGCACCCATCCTAACTTTATCCCCCCACCACCACCCCCCTCCTATAAATAGAAATGAATGGAGACGGGCAGCAAACGACTTTTAACCCACATTTCATCGTCTGGAATATTTTAATTTTTTTTTAGTTATTACCTGCAAGGTTTTTTTTTGTTGTTGCAAGCATATTGTATTTAAAATATAGCAGCCGATGCATTTAAAGATCAATCAACTTGCAATTAAAATAGTTGAGAATTAAAAGGTGACAGCGGTTCCTGCTTTTCGCTGTATACATTATTAACCCAGACGCTCACAAAAATCTGTTGGTCCCGTAGTTTTAAATACAGGTCTTCTCCATTAAAGAAAATGTATTTATTTTACATTTATGATTCTAAAGAAAACAACACAATAAAAAAAAAGTTTCGTTCGAATGTGGACTGCGATTCTTGATTTGGAAAAGATAAATGAAATGATTGGGAGGACACCGATGTAATAAAGTTTTTGGCTTTCGCCCTAATGAGCCGCTTTTTTTTCCGGCACGCGAGTCGCACGCACGCAAACAAAAGCCTTTCACGGCTGGGCAAACAGATCTAACGTCCAAATATGCTCACTTCTGTTGAGTTTTTAAATAATAATGCAAAGGTCGCCAAACTGACCGTTAGAGAAAAAAATGTGAAAAGGCACACTAAGCGATAGGAACAAAATGCAATTGATTTTTTTCATTATTATTCTAAGTACCAACTGTACACTACAATCAGCCGCCCCAAAAAAAGCGGTTCAGTGTTTATATTTTGTTTCCTAATTGGAAATAAATTATTTCAAAGAATTGGGCTAAATATACAATTTGTGCTAACAATTAGAAACTTGTTTTATATGGTCCGTATTTTATCTTGGTCAAACGACATAAATGCGGTAACGTGTTTGTAAAACTGTTTTTTTCTAAAGTGAACATTTGTATGAATGTGAATTTTGTGAATGTTTGCCATCTCTCGCATTATTGTGTCGGGTTGCAATCGGACGGTAATTCATTGTGTGCCAACAGTCTTGTTTGTATTTTTATTCATGAAACGCAGCTAATGGTCCCAAGCCGTGTTTTTTATGTTTGCTTGCTTGTATGTTAATAAAAATGAGAAATACAGATTTGCGTGTTAACTTTCCTCCTATGCGTCATTGCCTGTTTCACTTGGAACAGATACGAATAATATTAAAGATCCAATTCAGTTGTCCACGGCGCAAAATCCATCCGATTTAAATCTCTTGGGCACGCGGCACTATCTTAATTAAGATAATTGATTCATATTGCACCTGCGAGAACGAAAAAATAGAATTGATCAAAAAATGCTGTAAGCTATGGTGTACGTGAAAAATTGGCCCCAATTAAGAGTATTATCTCAGCAATTTAAGCCATTACTTTCCTGCCTTTATGTTCATCGGAGCTTGTTTGGAAATATGTGCAAATTATATTTTCAAATCAAATGTTATATTTTAATATTTTTCCTTGTGTAATTTAATTCCAGAATTTTTGGCCAGCCTCTCGTAGTTCGTGCAGTTGCAACGCAGATAACATTACGATGTTTTTAGTATTACAAGCATCAAAGTAAACGAAATCATTAGTGTACACATTTTTAATCGGACTGAGAAAAAAACTCGATTTAAGGTTTTGGGTTGGAGTATATTTGCTTGTTTTAATAGCAGTGTAGGTGTTGATTATTTTTAATACCAATTAACTATTTGTGTTTAAAGTGTATGCACGATTTACACTGTACAAAGACTAGAAGTTCCAGGCGAAAAGCAGCAGTTCTATGCTGCTGGGTTTTGCATAACCTGGTAACCGCTAAATGTTTTCATCGGATAAAACGCATTGTAAGCAGTACTAATCCCTTCCATTTCACACAGATATCAGGAAGGATGTTCTGTATCTACAACAGAAATTAGGAAATATTTCTTAGCATGGTGTTATTTCTTAGTATTTAACGTTGCAATGGCCCAGTGCTGAACTGGACACACACACACACGTACACACACACACAGACACCCCCAAGCACACAAACACACACAGACCCCCCCCCAAACCACACACATACACACACACACTTACACACACAGACACTGGCACACACAGACAGACGGATTCGAACTGCAGCACCATAAACAGCTCCTGGTGTCCAGAGACAGGAGGCGATCAGCACGTGACAGATTCCCTGTAACTTTAGAAGTTGGTGATATTTAAGCCTAGCACCTGGCAGCAGATTTACCACCCGATCGTGATTTAATATGAACCTGTTTTGTACTAATTTACTTTCAATTGGAAAATGCAATCAATGATCAGAGAAAGAGACAGAGATGCAATAACAAAATGGATACTCTAAAAAGTGCGCGATGACACATCTGGTGCCCCGACATTTAGGATTAGACTTCAGAGTACAGAGCAGAGGGATTTAGGCTGTGATGTGGCTCAGCAATCTTCATAATATATAGATGGATATAGTATATGCATTTCAGTCTTGTTTGTTATTTGCTTATTTTTACTTAAACGGCGTTTAAACTCTGTGTTATAGTGGTTTAAATGATATATTTCAGTATTTTATCTAGTTAAAACAACAAAAATAAAATACAATTTTTACGATCGTCGCCCAACGTACCTTTACGGTTGAATAGGCATTTATATGAAGCGAGTGAAACTAAGCCATTTTACTGCACCCTTCTCTACTAATTGCTTATGCAAAAATGCAGATTTATATTAATTAATTACTCTGGTGATTACTTCTTTGGTATTTTTGTGCAATAAATCATGCTGCAATAGAGAAGCAGACATGAGATTTTTTTGGCACATCATTCAATGAAAACCCAACTGAGGCGGCACTGAGCGGCATCGACGTTTCTATGAAAGCCCAGGCTAAGAGTACTTTTCACTGCAGGTGTAGACACCTGCTGCAGACACCTGTCACTGTGCAACTTTCTTCCTTTGCAGGTCAAAAAAGATCCAAATTTCTGACTGGGACTATTGTGAAAAATGAACCCTCTGGAGCCCAAAATGACGGGAGCCCGCAAAGATACGACTACATGTAATATAAGTCAGATCTATGCGGGCTAACTCATTTAAATTAATATCTAGTTATTCTCTCGTGCTCAAAGCGATTGTTGTAAGAGTGCTTTCCTGGTGCCATTTTATAACCACTTCAGAAGATCACTAACAAATGTTAAAGAAACCATAAACTTGAAATCCCGGCCAACTAAGACAATCAAAAGGGGACATCCCTAAATCATAAAACATTGATACTTTTTCTAAATATATTAAAATTGCAATCAGGATCACTTTATTCATGGCTCTGGTACCCTTAAAGCCTAGTGAATAAATCACACGTGTCACTTTATAAGCATATTCGCTTTTCAAAATACATGGATGCGTTGTGAAGTTTATATTGATTGCAGGGTTGATATATTTCTTTTAGATTTTCTTTTCCTCATTAAACTCAAGAAAATGCCCGGAGGAAAACGAAAAATAAACATCACACATCCTATACATGCATTCCATCTTAAGGCTGCATTTGCACGGCAGCTCCCTGGCTTGAGATGATAGTTGCAGTTCAGGTTCTAGTCAGGCAGCGCCCTGTTTACATTTGGCTACTGCTTGACTTGAACTTTAACTGGATACATGCATGGGCAGAGTTGTTTCTCAAATGTTAGAAACTTAAATGTTTGTAGAGTGGAGACAAGATAATCCTTGTTCTATAAAGATTTAAATTAAGGCGAGGTAGGGTTATAAAGTGGTCAGGGATTCAATGGACCCTCCGACCACTTTGTAAAACCAAATTTTATTTCACCCCATTAGATATCAAACCCACCGAATGTGAGATTGTGTACCTCCAGGGTGTCTCCACTTCACTCCTCGGAATTTAAGCTAACAGTACCACAACATGTGAAGTTCTGTACTAACACTGAACGGCAGTGTAAATCCAGAGTCAGGACCAGACCTGATTCAAGTGGCATGAAACCCTCTGAAGCGGAAGGTCTCACATCGCTTCGGTTTGACACGGCATAGAGCGCAAATCCAGTGCAGTGTCAAACCTGGTTTGCAAAGTACCCAGTGGTCTACAGTAGGCCTACGAGCTTAATTAAACTTTTTAAGAGCAGGGGTCTCTCCTCTCCAAACATTTACATTTCCCCAATGTTGCAAGAGAGCTAGCCCCATGCATCCAAACATGCTTAGAGCTTTCGCCTAACCGGGACAGTTAACGCTTCAGCCAGGTAGGAGCATTGTAAACAGAGGTCTGGGTGGCTGGAACCCGAAATGCATCTACAATGTAAATGCAGCCTTAGAGGAACAGCATCCACCCATCCATCACCAGAGCTGATATTGCAGCAATGCGTTTAATAACAAACTACATGAGACCAGTATTATCTTTTTAATGGTTTTTCCATGAAGTGATTTGTCATTGAAAGCTGTTTTCGAGACGAACAATAATGAGAGAGTGTAATAAACACGTATACAACCGCTTCCTCACCAGCAGATTAACCCGGTATTACTGTGGCTACACTTTCCTTTAAAAAACAGCCATGATGTGGAGATGCCGGTGATGGACTGGGGTTGACAAATGTAAAGAATCTTACAACACCAGGTTATAGTCCAACAATTTTATTTGAAAAGCTTGTGATTTTCAAATAAAATTGTTGGACTATAACCTGGTGTTGTAAGATTCCTTACATTTAAAAAACAGGTTTAACGAAGTAACTCATGCAATGCTTTCCGACTTAGCAAGCACCAACAATACCATTGAAATTGCTTTAAGAACATATGGCATGCTGCATTGACACCGCACACACTATATATGTTTTACTTTGTACTTTCATGAACAAATAGGTTTCGATTCGTACAGAGAACATACAATTTGTTATGGCAAATACAATTGTAAAATGTGTTCTATATACAACGATGCGCTACTATTCGACGGAAGAAATATTAATACAAAAACATAACAAATATCTTGTAACAAAGCACGAGTTAATCCGAGGTATGGCTATGGAAGGGGTGAAACGCTGCTGCAATTGCATTGCGTCACCTAGTGGCTTCATGAATTTGGTGCATAAAGCCTTTGAGCTAAACGCCATCCAGTGGTGAACTTTTGGAGATTGTACGAGTCAACCGAAAGCCCACGCCTTTCAGACTACCTCTAAAAATGTTAATCATTCAAATAAGGCTTCAATCGGTTAGACAGAGTTGAAGCACACAAGACGTGAGTTGTTCAGTGCAAGGATCTAGACAAGACATTGAAAAGCTTTGAAACGTGATGGACAGTAAATAAACTTTATTTTATAAGGCAACTCTTTCTCTTTTAATGGTGAATCTAATGATTAAAAAACACCAGTACGTTGTTTAAGCTCAACTATTTTAGCAAAAGGGAATTTGACCGTTTCCTGGAGGTTCTGTGTAATTAATGGGCCATAATTTGCTTTGGTAGGGCATCTAACAGTGTCTGCCTTTAGTCTTGGCCTTTGCACATTTAGGTTTTTAAAATTTTTACCTGGCATGATAATGTCGGAGCAAGGGAAACAGGGCATCTGAGATCTGAGTGAACAGGGCAAGTAACTGTGTTTCTCCTTAACTAATCAGATTGAAGGATTGTGAAATTAACAGCGTAAGGACTGAGAAGGAAGTGTAAGTTAGAATGGGTGAGTTCAATGGGCCATAATTTGCTGTCAAAGTAATGGTGAGGCTAATGACGCTCACCGTTATTTATGCTCAAATGGTACAGCAACTTCAGGCAAGGGCAGATGTGCGTTTAAATGCGGAAATCCAAAAGTTGCTGTCCAAGATGCGCCGCTCCACTGTTAGCTTTGCGAAAACGGCATCTCGCTGTCTGACTCACCATTGAAAGGCATTGAATGACATGAAGTTCCTGTATTTGTGCAGTAGATACGAAATAAACTTGCCACAGAAAGTTACGTCTTTTCTATTTCAGTCTAAGTATCCTTTTAATGACATGATAAGTGTTAATTACTGCCAGTCATCCTCTCTGGCACTGAAAATTAACTATTACAAGTGTGGAGTCTCATTCCTTCAGGTTTCAATTGTTGTTGGAGATTTTAAAAATGTCAAATTATAAATTAATTTTTTTTTACTTTTCCAGCCTGTCCTTTTTTCTCTCTCTTAATCCAATCTTTCTGTACCTGATTTGACATTGAATTCACTCACTTTAATTTACACTTCCTTCTCAGTCCTTGCACTTTAATTTCACAATCCTTCAATCTGATTGGTTCAGGAGATACCCAGTTGCTTGCCCTGTTCACTCAGGTCCCAGATGCTCTGTTTCTCTCGATGCCGTTAGAAGCCCTTCCACTGCAAATTTTGGCCCATTGTCAAATCAGGTACAGAAAGTGAAATAAAGGGAGGGAAAGATTGGATTAAGAGAGAGAGAAAAAAGAGATAGAAAGGAACTTCACGCTGTTCAATGCCTTTCAATGGTGAGTCAGACAGCGAGATGCTGTTTTCGTGAAGCCACCAGCGGAGCGGGGTAATTTGGACAGCAACTATTGGATTTCCGCTTTTAACCGTGCATTTGCCCTCGCCTGAAGTTGCTGTAGCATTTGTGCATAAATAACAGCGAGTGTCATTAGCCGCACTGTTACTTTGACAGCAAATCATGGCCCAATGTTTTGAAACGTTAATTCACGGATTCTGAAAAACTAAATATCCATTCTCAAAAAGTACATTTTATTCTAAATCATATACTGTATAGAACATTATCACAAAGTGGAGTGTTTTAACAGTTACAAATAAATCCCCTAATCTGAGGCATAGAGAATTATACACAATGGAAAATAGTAGAGTACCCAACAGTGCCTTTATACTGCAGGTAGCAGTTCGATATTGTTTTAGAGCATGTGGGCCCACAACATCCAGTTATATTGCCAGCTTTTTATCGCTCTTTTTTGAACAAAGTGGAACTCGCATATGTATATTTAAAAACATGCACATGCCTCCACTCACAAGCCTGGAAATGCTCTTAAAATGATTAATATTAGTGAAGAGTAGGTTGCCTGTTGACTCCTTACTAACATTAAAGACATAAAGGTGGTCTCCTAAATCGTTTTTATAAATTCTTTAAAAATAAAGTTCAAATGACTTTGCACTAGTTGCAGTTATACAAAGTGAAGCCTAAACAATGTGAGCTGCCTCCTTGAGTTGATCTCATACCACTTAGCAAAATTTTAATCACTTTCAGATTGGCAACTTTAAGTCAGTTGTACTTCACTTTGTGCATCAGTGTGACATGAAAATTGTATTACATTAATATAGAAACTGCAGTATAACTAGCCCATAAGTTTATTTCACTAGTGAGAAAGACAGGATACCTGAGAGAAGTGATGAAGGCTCCAGTGGGTTATAGAGATTTTTCTCAACAGTGGAATAAATTGGAGCTTGGCGTGTTCAATCTATACACTCTGTTTCTTGAATTATGTAGGGATAAATACCTTTTTCTTACAAATAAAATAAAATAATTTAAATGTTACTTTTTACAATTGTCTCCATGGAGACTATTACAAGTATGTAAGGAATTTCAATATTGCACATTATCTCATATGAGCTGTCACTCTGATCTGAGTTCCCCATAACAAAAATTCAGCATTAAATTCATGAGGGTATCTTGACTCTAAATGCTACCTCTTTCATTAGTATGACAAAGTGACCCCATATAATGACAAAATATTTAAATAGATTGTCAGATTTGTCAATCATTACCTTCACCTTAGGCTGCAAGTGCACCGTGACATGAGAAATGTAAGGAACAGTAAGGGAGAGAATTATTTTCAGTAACAATCTTACCATGACATACAATAATTTGTAAATACTGAAGGGCAATATCATTATTTTATTTGATAGACTAGATCAAAGCACCTGTTGTGGAAACATACTAAAATAATACCATAAAATACTTCCGGGAATGAGACAACAAAATGCAAAATAATGGATGATAACATATATAATCATTAGTAGCAGCTGCAGTAGCAGCAGCTAACGGACACAATCCTGAATGCCAAGTTTAGTCCTGTGATAGGATTAGAACATGGATCAATGTGCATCCATTTAATTCTGTATTTGTTTTGTGTGTGTGTGTTGTTTGGGTGGTAAGAACTACAGAGCACAACAACAGAATGAAGCTGAAAGCAACTGTAAATTAAACAGTGAAACTGATTTTGGTGTTCCTCAAAGCACAAGAAGACCATAGTATTTCTGTTTGGATGCTAAGGGACAAGCCTAAAGGCTTTTCATGGTGTATGCTTCAGTAGAAGATGGCAATCTTTGTATTTTAACTTCTGTATATGAGAGATAGAGCTCCAGGCATCAACACTGATGGGGAGCATATTCTACAGGCAGAAGTGATCTCTATAGCTTTGCCATTGTTATGAGCCAAGCGCCCATCACAGTGAGGAATACCGCATTGTCCTGATGCTGTGCAGGTAGCGGGGGAGGAGATAAGGAGTTGTCTCTTGACCTCACAGCTCTGCACAACTAAGGAGTTTTGAATCACCGAGATGCCCAGATGAAGAGATGTGAATGTCAAGCAATCCAACAGATTGATAGCGGAAACCACAGATGAGGCCCAGGTGGGGGTTTGCATGACTGGAACACTTTAAGAAGGTACAACAGCAGCACGTGGAGGCTGCAGTCAGGTGAAGACGGACGGAGACCAGTCACCTCCAGATCCAGTCCTACAATCAACATCGGTAATGACCAGCCACATGGGTGATTGTAAGTCAAAGGAAAACCACTAAGGGGTTTGCACTGCGGAGGCTGCAGTCAAGGGACGAAGGAAGGAAACCGGTCATTTCCAGGTCAAGGCTACGATCAGCAACAGTAACGACTAGCCGCATGGGTGATTGTAAGGTTCAGTCAAATCATAGAAGGGTTTGTACTGGGGTTTTGTTGGTCTAATAAACTAACAAGTTTGGGTTGAGCCAAAGCCTGCTTGTCACGTGCAATTTTGTTCTTGTAATTCTGCGGAAGGGAATGGAACACCTTACAGCATTGATGTTCCATATGGACATTTTGTATTGATACTGAACAGTGAGGTGCAATTGCAGTAGCTCTGCTGTTCCAGGCATGAATGGAAATATCTATCTTAAATGCTTACAACTCTCGTGGAGCTGTTCTGTTCTATTATATAGATAGCTATAATTGTATAATGTTGTAGAAGATGGATTTTAGAATGCAGACAACTTCACTCAGTCAAATGGTTTTGGATTGTGTTAAATCCAGGAGAAAGGGATGGAATTTCTTTGCATCTTGCCAAATATGGCTACAATATTCCATCACTGGCTAAGTATAGGCTTGTGCTTCCATGCTAAGAAGCAAAATGTTTACATCTAAAGAGAACTAATGGGGAGATGTGGCAGGATCAAAGGTCAAAGTTTGTCAATAAATTGGCTTTATTATTGCAATACTAAAGATAACAAGCTATTTGTCAACTCATTGAGATCCAGTCACCGTTTACCTTTCAGATCTGTAGTTAACCATCTGGGCATGGTGGCATCATCAGCAAAAAAAAATTGAGAACATCCACCAAGTTGTAAAGACACAGTATATTGGGATAATAAGTTTTTGTGTTGCAATAGGAGGACAAACTTCCATTTATTACGATCTCACATTTGCATCTCCTGAGTCATATATCCAGTCTACATAAAGAGCAAACCAGATAGATGAGGCTATTAGTTACTGTGAAGGAGAATGCAGCATGGTGTGATGGTCTTGTTTTGCTCATAGGCAATCAATTTAAAGGTGCCAATATAAAAACAATACTTCTAGTGGTAAAAAATTGCAATGTATCTGATACATAGGAGAAGATGAAATTATTTCTGGATTGTCTATCTATTACATATTAAAAGCACCGTGTGAATTGCAACATTGCATTTCGAATTATATTGAAAACTCCTATATCTGATTGTGCCAATGAGAAAATCCATTGAAAAACTGTCAACATTTACCTGAAGTACCAGTTACGCCTGTAGATGACACTGTGATTGGCATTTATGATAATGAAAGACCTGTCCCGTAGCATTAGTTCAAAACTCAGTACTATAATTGTATTATTGCTGTTTAAGTCAGCACCTATATTAGCTTGCAGCACCACTGGGTGGCAGCGCAGAATTAATGGAAAAATGCCTCGCTTAACATCAGCATTAGTCCTAACTCCAAGGCCTTAGTTTCCTGGCAAACCTCAGAATTTATAATTGGCTTCTATCACCTCCTGAAGAAAAAGCACACATGATGCTGCAGTAAGTTTTTAAATCTCTAGAGTACAAGGCACCAAGATCCTGTACGTTTAGATTTTGTGAAATCTCGACGGCCTTTTGAATTACTCACAGTCCTCCCCAAACAAATCCCCCAGATGTCCACTCAGCTATCCACCTGCTGCTATTGTTTTGACCAGCAGTCCTGAATGCAGCCAGATCTTCATAAAGTCTCTCGCGTGCAGAGTAACTGCAAGGCCTGCAGAAGCTGGTGTAGCACTGCCCTCTGTCTCTTCAGGCTATTGCTGATGTCAAGTCCCCTGAAATGCAAATCGCCAGCTTCCATCCTCCCAAAAGACTATAAGAGGCCATCCCCCCAGTAGGACAATTATTGAGCTTCCCCCCCCAAAGATTAGGTTGTCACTGACAAATATTTCTGGACTGGCAGCTATAAGACAATTTGGTTCCTGCCCATCTCGCTGCTGATCTTTTTTCATCCCACCCCACCCCTGCTGAAACACTTTTCAGACCTGGCAGCATATCCCCTTCCCCACCCCCACAGTTGGCACCTATTTGGACTGCCAGTTGTAGGAATAACTCCCCAAAAGACTTTTTTGGGATTCTCCCTACCTGATGACCTTCTTTTTGGGCTTCCCCCAAGAAGGCCTTCATCCCCTCCAGACCGAAGGATCTTTGAGCCCCCACACCACCTGCTGGAGAACCTTTTGGGCAGCGACAGTCCCCCCACCCATTCCTTCCTCTTCCCTCTCCTTCCTTCCCCTGCCCATTCAGCTTCCTCTTTTCCACTATCCCCCTCCCTTTTCCTCCTCCTCCCTCTCCACCTTTCTCTCATCTTCCCTTTTTTGCTGCCTCTTTGTCCCTTTCCTCCCTTTCCCCTTCCCTCCTCTTCCTTTGTCTAATCCCTCCTCCTTGTTCAGAATCAGCTGGTAGGAGGTAGGAAGCTAGTCTTAGCAGGGCACTTCATTATGTTCATCCTGACAATCTCTGAGCCCTCTGCCAGCTCACCTACATGAACCAAATGTGTTCTTGCAATACCCACTGTAGAGGACTGTTAAGACTATTTGAAAATTAATGGGGCTGGACGTTCAACTTGGGGGTTGAATAGGACACCCAGGGTGCAAACATTTTAGATCAGCCCAAAATATTGGTTGGGGAGGAGGATGGAATCAGTGGCAAGATTACGGAGTTTGCAACGGGGATGGAGATGATGGCTTCAGTCTTCCCAATGTTTAAGTGGAAGTAATTATGGCTTATCCAAGGTTGGAGGTCAAGCAACCATCTGATAACACAGAGGCAGCGGAGGGGTCGAGAGAGGTAGAGTGGGGTGTCATAAGCGCACACGTGAAAGCTGACGCCATATCTGCAGATGATATCACCAAGGGGCAGCATATAGATGAGGAAGAGAAGGGGGCCAAAGATAGTTTCTTGAGGAACTCTGGAGGTAACAAGGCAGGAATAAGAGAAGCAATCCCTGGAGAAGCTCTGGTTGAATAGGTAAGAATGGAACCATGTAAGGGCAATCCCATTGAGCTGGACAACGAAGGAGAGGAATTGAAGGAGGATGGTTTCGTTAACCATGTCAAAGGCTGCGGAGAGACTGAGGAGGATAAGAAAGCGGAATGCACCATATTCACAGTCTCAGAGGAACTCAGTTGTGCCTTTGGTTAGGGCAATTCAGTGCTGTGGCAAGGATAAAAACCTGATTGGAGAGATTCAATCTTGGAATTGTGGGAAAGATGGGCACAGATTTGGGAGGTGAGAATATGCTCAAAAACCTTGGAGAGGAAGGAGAGGTTGGAGATGTGGTGGTAGTTTGCAAGGACAGAGGGGTTGAGAGTGGGTTTTTTGAGGAGGGAGGTTGATGGTGATGGTTCTGAAAGGGAGAGGGAGCCAGGAAGGGAAGTTGAGTGGTCAATAGTTTAGTGGAATGGGCTGAAGGGAGCAGGAGGTGGGTCTCATGGACAGGATGAGCTCAGAAATGGCATGAGAGGAGACAGGAGAGACACTAGAGAAAGATACAGGTTCAAGGCTAGCGCAGGGAAAGACAAGGGAAGTTTGGCTTGGTGAGCAAAGGGAAGGGGGAAGCAGCAGAGACAGCTGAATGGATGGCCTCAACCTTAGTGACAAAGAAATCCAAAGAGGTCCTTACAATTGGTGTTGGAAGTGAGGGTGGAGGAGGGAGGGGAGAGGGGTTTGAGAAGTCAGTTTGTAGTGGAGAAAAGAAACTGGTTGTTATCTTTACTCTCCAGGATAATCCTGGAGTAATGGATGGTTTTGGGAGAGGAGATGGAGGCCTGATAATGGTCAATGTGGTCTAGCAAGATCTCGCAATGAATAGCTAAACCAGTTGCGTGTCAGCTACTCTCAAGTCTGCAGAGGGTGATGAATGTGTGAGAATGGATTGTTCATAGAGACATTTAAGGCAGGTACTGTTGAAAAAATAAGGAAAAATTGGATAAATATTTGAAGGTATGGGCTGATTAAGATGTATTAGTCTGTCCAGGTCCTTTATTTTCCTATGTTGCTAAGTATTCTAGGTGGCTGGAACTCATTTCACATGGTGAGTTAAGTGATAAGACTTTCAATTAGATATTAGTTGAAATTATTCAAATTTATTATCTCAAAAAGCAGGGATGAAATACTTGATCTATGCTAA
The DNA here is from genome assembly GCF_035084215.1 of Heptranchias perlo. Taxonomy (NCBI): domain Eukaryota; kingdom Metazoa; phylum Chordata; class Chondrichthyes; order Hexanchiformes; family Hexanchidae; genus Heptranchias; species Heptranchias perlo. The sequence goes on from NC_090331.1 coordinate 58,557,281, forward strand.
TGAATGTGATATAAATGGTATCAATAAAGACAACAACAAACAATATAACACCTTATCACGTGGACAAAATGCCTCGGAGTGCTTTACAAAATAAGTTACAGGTGAAAAATGTCAACGTTTAAGTGCAAAGGCAATCACATTTCTTAAAAGCCAAACTTTTTGCACTAATCAAACAATTTATTAAACATAAAGTTTATTTTAGAACAAATACTGCAATGTCAGTCATGAAGGGCACAAAAAGGCTTGTACCATATTAACAAGTAATACTGGCAAAGTTGTAAAAATTCTAAATTTGCAGGATTGCCGTAAACATATGAGCAACCTCAAAAGATTGTCAGAAACATAAATAGAGTACAATAAACAACATCCATATTGTACTATAACATTCCAGGCTGCAGTTTTTTCTGGTGATTGCATTGCAGCTGAGGGCAGTAACAAAGGAGCATTGTGCATGTGTGTTTGAATGCATCCTGGGTGACTAATTTTTCATGCTGTGAAAACAAATGGAAGGGTCTGCTTTTTCATAATCTTAAAAATTTCAAGGATATGTTTAGAAATTCTTCAGGATATCCATCTTTAGAAATTCTTCAGAAGATCCAGTGGACCACCTGGGGACTTGCTTTAGAGCGGCTGGTGTTGTACTGCACTGTGTGAAATCAAGGTGTGAGATTACATCCTGGAGGTGGTTTCACACTGATCACCTCTAGTGCATTCAGGAGTCAGATCATGACCTTACTTCTAAATTAGACTGCCATTTTTGCATTAATGCGCACCTGAAGCCAATTTGAATTGATGTGAAAGTGGCAATGTAACTGGACCCATAGATGGGTTGAGATGATGATGGGAAAACTTATTCTTGTTTTTGTTGTGTAATTTCTGGTCACTTGGGGAGTTTGCCAGTTATTAGAGATTCCCAGCATGGCTTTAGGAAACGTAGATTCTATCTCACTAACCTGATTGAATTATTTGAGGAAATGGCCGGAATGGTGGATGATGGTAGTCTTGTTGATGTTGTATGCCTTCATTTCCAAAAATCAATCGATAAAGTACTACAAAAATGGCTATAGGGAAAAATCAAATCATATGGGATTATAGGTCAGCTTTTAGGTTGGATAGGTAGCTAATTGAAATCATGTAACCATGGGTTGTTTTTAATGGGTGTGGATTTGATGGGGCCCTGTCATAAGTGGAGTTCCACAGGACAAAGGCTTAAATGGAACCATTCTTAAATTCATTGATGACACGAAAATGCAAGCAAGGTTATTAGTTCAGACCAAATCAATAGGTTACAGGCTGATATGGACAAATTTAAAAGAATGGGCCAGTGTTGCAGATGTTCTTTAATTTGAATAAGTATATTGCCATGCATTTGTGGTTGGAAAACTCCAGGCACGTTTATACTATTTAAGGTAATGGATCAAAAACCAAACGTGGGGGTAATAGTTGATCACTCATTAAAGGTGCACAAGCTAATGGGTAAGAAAGTAGGGTTTTAGTTTGCATTAGTAAGACTGAGTACAAAATGAAGAGCGCTATAGTTAAGCTATATAAGGCTCTGCAACATCCACACTTGAAATATTGTACCTATTTTTGATCTCTGGACATGTTATAGTAAGGCTGTAGAGAAGGTCCAAAGGAAGACAACCAGGATGCTACCAAATCCTAGAGCTCTTAGTTATGTGGGCAGGCTCTGAGAATTAGGACTATTTACTTTAGAGAAAAATAGGCTTTGAGTGGATAAGATTGAGGTTTTTAAAATGGTGAGGGGATTGTATGCAGTCTGATTGGATAGGCTATGTGAGATGGATAGGGATGGTAGGGCCTAAGGTCATGCATATATAATCAATAGGGAAAGAATTAGATTAGATACCAGGAAGTATTTTTTTTCTCAGAACATTATAAATCTGAGGAATAGATTGCCAAAACATGGATAAAAAGTTGCTACAGTCCTTTAAAAGAGAACTTCAAAAGAAGATATATTTAGTTATAGAGGGTAAGTTGTTGGTTAACTGTGATTATGAAAAGTTAGGAGCTACCTTGGGTTCATGATGTTGGAGAGGAATTTCCCATTTTTTTTCTGAATTGGCCACAGAATTTTTCTCCGGTATTTTGCCTCTCCCAGAAGATTGCATCGTTAGGGGTTGGATTAATGGTGAACAAGGTTTCACCATTGTCTGGATACAGTGGGTTTGTTGGGCCCAATGGCCTTTTATTTGTATGTTAATATGTTTAAGCTGCATGCTTATAGCATTTTGTAAAGTTTGGATATTATTTGATATATTGTGCCAACATTTCTCTGCTGCACTTGAACTGAACAAATTATTTTCTGCCGCTCTAAAATCTGCAGTACTCTTTCTTTATTTCCAATATACAAATAGTCCAAATCAATGGTACAATATCTTTCATTACACAAGTGAGGAACTCTTATCTAGAGGATGCTCAATCCAACCATCTTAAAGGAGGATACTGAAAAGACCCAGAGGACATTGAATCTGAGAGATAGCCACTACAGCCACCAAAGATACACAACCCAGGGGCCAAATTATATTTTGTGGAACACTGGGGAGATCCTTCACCTGTCACTGGTTGCTTCAAACAGCTTTTTCTGGGGTCTGCCATACAATCGAGATGCTCTGCAAACATACACTAGGGTACAAATTAGTCATGCTAAATAAATGTTGGCCTTTTGACACCACAATGCTATCTCAGAAGAGTCTGAAGGAGGGGATTTTCTAGTTTTTCTAGTCCATCCCAGAAAATAGGCTGAAAACACCTGATGCACACTAATATGGTTACTTTGTATAATATTATGCAATTAGGCAGGGTACAGTTGGCACGGAAGGTTGGTTCTCCTGTCATTGTGCTTTTCACATTTGTGAAAAATCAGCATGCTTCCTTCTTACAGCTCTGAAATGTTGGCATTCAGAGCTCCTTCCCAAAGCTTGTCAGTAACGGCTGCACTGAAAAGTATTTTTAAAAATAATTTTGTATTTTTTGGGGAATGCTAAATAAGGTTGCTCAATCTAACCATCTTAAAGGAGGATACTGAAAAGACCCAGAGGACATTGAATCTGAGAGATAGCCACTACAGCCACCAAAGATACACAACCCAGGGGCCAAATTATATTTTGTGGAACACTGGGGACATCCCAGTGAAATGATTTGCACATTCATTTTATATTGCAGGTTTGGTCAGATATATATAAAAAATGTATTGACTTATCTGTGAGTGGGAATAAAAATTGGTCCAAATCTAACTTATGGTGCTGAAGTCATACACCATTTTAAAACTTGGAATATGAAACCATTACATTAATTGAATCTGCCTCCTAATTGGCTCATTTCTGTTCACCTGTGGTAATGTGTTAGCACTGTGTTAACCTACATAGAAACACGCGAACTGGAAAAATAGCCTTAACTGGACCACCATTTTCACTAATTGTCAAGTTGGCATAAGAAGTATTGACCCTCAGAATATCAACCAACCTCAATTACATTGTGTGCATCTAATAACAGGAGATTTAACCTGCTGATTGGGAAGATGCATCAAGGAAAATAGTACCCAAGTTAATAGCTCCAGAGTGCTGTGATTTGAATAGGTAAAAACAGTTATAGGACTTTAAATAGTCAAAGGAAAAACTTAAAAATAAATAACAGGAAGACTTTAAGGAAAAGAAAATTAGACAAACCATCTGTTGACAACTGGACCACACGATATTATCTTCTGACGCTTTCGTCCATGCCCTGTTTCCTCTCTAGTCCGTGCTCACCCATCTGCTTATCTTTGCTTTCTGTCTATACCTCTCTTTGTTCCCTTATTTCTTGTCCCATCTTTTCAACTTCACCTTCTATTTATTTTATTCTTTCTTTCTTAATCATTCTTTATTTTATTCTCAGCTCCTCCCCCATCCCTGATCTAAATTCTGTAATTTATATATTCCCTGATCTGTCCCACATCTATGCAATTAAACGTCTTGTATCCAGCGATGTCCATGGGAAAGCATATTCTACTCTTCATCGTGTCGAAGTTCAACACATCATATGTTCAAGTTTTCTTCCACACTTAGGTGATAATCCTTGTTTAAGCCAGTCTATGTTGACCATGTTGATTTGCTCAAATGTAGACAGTTAGGAAAACCTACCAGTCACAAACCAGTAGATAGAAAGGAAAAGCTACCAGTCATGAACCATGACCCAAATAAAACTAACAAATCAAATTGTCCTTCCTGTTACTCATCATGGGGATAGGGCGGGGGAGTGGGACTAGCTGGATTACTCTTGCATAGAGCTGGCACGGACTCAATGGGCCGAATGGCATCCTTCCATGCTGTAACCTTTCTATGATTCTATGATTCTATGTTGCCTCTCAGCAATAACATCCACAAACATGGGATTGGTTTCCACAAGTATAATGATAATATCCAGCTTTACCTCTCCACTTCCACCCTTGATTCTATGAATGTTGCTGTGCTGCTGATCTTCCTGCCTGACATTAAGTTGTGGATGAGTCAGAATTTCTTGCAGCTCAACACTGGCAAGGCTGAAGACATCCTGCTTGGCTTCTGCCAGAAGCTCCATGTCCTAGTTCCTGATCCTATTGACTTTCCTGATGCCGGTTCAAGTTCAAGCAAATGATGCGCAACCTCAGTGTCTTCTTTGTTGCGGAGCTGACCTTCAAAACGTGAGTGCAATCTATGACTCCATGCATTATGCAAAATCCAACCACACAGAAAAAGCCCAGTGCTCGGACCTGCACTTCCCTGGGCTTCATGAGAAACTTTAATGTAAGTACCAGCTCGAGTGAACAATGTGTCTGTAACTTGCTGGATCATCTATGCACTGCAGCCTGGCTAATGTGACAATTATCTTAAAAGTCACCAAGGAATGACGCCAAGGCAAAGATGTTCAATGCAACAGTCATTTTGACTGCTACAAGGAGTGCCATGTGTGGCCTGAAGTATGGTTACGAAGCTTCCATTACACCTCCCTGGTGAACCATAACCACCAATACCATTGCTCCACTGTAAATGTAGCTAACATGATAATGATAGCTAGGCACACTCATCTTGCTATGATGCGTGACGTCCTTGGCATCTAAAATAGTCTATTGCTCATCTTTTTTCTTTTCCTCCAAATAAGCTAGATATAGAAGGCAGATTATAATCAAGTTGGAGATCCTGTGTAACCGGTTTCTGTCCATTTTCTTTCTCAGAAGTGCACCCAAAAATAGGTCATCAATTTTTGTGTTTAGGTATTCAGGTGAGGAGAATCAGCCCAATACTTTTTAACTCCTTTGCAACTAGTGAGCAGATACAATCAAATATGCATCTTTCCTGATTGTATTGGGTTGACAAACATCCAGCAGATGTCAAAGATAATAACTGAGCTCCCTAGAAACTGTGTCCAAGGTGATATCGCAGGAAGTTTCTCAAGTTTAGCAGTCTGCATGTGACCAGCTAACCAGAAATGTATGCAAATACACCTAATCAAAAAGTCAGGATGGACCCAATAGCTGCAGTGGCCTCAATGTGGGAGGGATGGGGGGCGGGGGGGTGCGGGAAATGCAGGTTGGTCAGTTAGGCCTCACCACCTGCTTTTTCCTTCATTCTCCGCTAAGATCCCGCCTGATTTTGGGTGGGATTGCAGAGGAGAATTCCAGCTATATTATTTTTTCTCCTGTGTTTTTATGAACCAGATTGAATGGATTGTTTTCATTAAATGAGCCTGATTTTTACCTCAAAGGTGCTATAACAAAAATACAGATCAAACAAAAAATGATATGCACGGTCAAAATGCAGCATTTTGTCACTTTTTCTGCTGTTGATCACTAGATAGTGAACTTTACTGGAAATTGTGTGTGCATGGATACTGACTGAGGACAGGCTCACACTGGGCTATGATGTCCCATCTTAGCTGAATACTGAGTGTTTATACTTGCACATAAAAAATGGTCACTTGGCAAGGAGAACTTCTGATACCCAAAATACTATATGAGAACAGGGGGGAAAAAAAGGGTGATAATTCCGCCCCCCCTCACCCCCAACAAAATGATACAATGACAAAAATTGTACTGCATTTTACAGTACCACTGCATGCTGAGAAATTGGTTGTGTTTCTCTGGGTGTCCCTAAATCATATCAGAAATAAGCCAGTCAAGCCTTTAAATACTAACAGTATGATTATTCTCTCCAGGTTACCGGTGGACACTCTACAGGTCATGCAAACCTCCACTATTCTGCACCTGTGAAGGGAGGAGCATGCTCAGGTTTCCTGGCTGGACCATTTGCATGGCCTTTGGTGCACTTCTGGTGCAGGCCCATCCTTTGGAAGGATAGGGGGATGCAAGTAGGAATTTGTAGCTGCAGGCTTGAGCAGTTGTGCTCCTGGCTGCCAACATCAGTGCCTTCTTTCTGGCTGCTGCTGGGACTCGCTTGGACTGGAGGTTTCAGTTGCAATTTCCATTACCGGGGAATGATTTTAATTCCGAAGAACGGGTGGGTTGGGGGCGGGGGGGGGGCAGTAAAAATTTTAGAAGTTGGGAGCCAGAACGAGTCCTGGCTCCAACCTGCCAAAAAATGAGTTTCACTCAGATGCATTTGAGTACGTGCGTGCTTCGGAAACCCGAAAGTTCCGCTGGCAATTAAAACCGGCAGGATGACATTTAAAGGGGGAATTAAGATCGTTGAAGTACTTCAATCAATTAAATTTGTGGGGATTGAGGCAGACAAACGATTTTAACTCTGCCTGAACGTGTCTCCTGTGACCTCTGAAACACGCCATGGAAACGGAGACGAGTTGCAGCCGGCAGCCGTTAGGACATTTAAACCAGTGATTGACAAATGGGGATTAAAGATGAGTTTTTGCAGCAGGGCAAACAGTTCTCTCAGATGAACATTTGGCTGAGAGATCTTAGTGTTTAGACTCAGATTTCTTTGTTCACACTCAGAATTCTTCTGTACAGACATATTTGTCTGCATTTTAGACCCCCTCAAACTGACACCATCAGGATGGGGGGCACAATGGATTTATTCAGCACTACATCTGAGGAGGAGGCACATCACCATCTGCGTCAGGCACAGCGTGCAGTACTGGGAGTTGCAGCTCAACAAGACAGAAGTGCACCACAAGGAACTGCAGAAGAGCAGAGAGGGGAACAATGGAGGGGTCAACGTCACAGGAGGCACTACCCTCGTGAGAGGGTCGACAGGCAGAGGCTGAGCTTTCTGGACCTCTCTGAGGAGCAGTGCTTGTGAAGGTTCAGATTGAGACTCAAGGCAGTCGCAGACATCTGCAGGCTCCTTCATGCAGAGCTGCTCCCAGCTGGGCCTGGTGGCCATGCATTGCCCGTTGTAGTTAAAGTCACCGCTGCCCTCAATTTCTTCACCTCTGGATCCTTCCAGGGCGCCACCAGTGACATCACTAGGATCTCTTAGTCGTCTGCACATAAGTGTATACAACAGGTCATGGATGGCTTGTTTGTCAGGGCATCCCACTACGCCAACTTCCCCATCGACGACATCAGCCAGATTGAGAGGGCAGTGGGTTTCCAGTCTCTGGCTGGCTTCCCACGGGTACAGGGCACAATTGATTGCACACACGTAGCAATCCGAGCACCTCCACATGAACCAGGACTGTTCATCGACCGAAAGGGATATCACTCTATCTATTTAAAGGGCCACTCCAGCAATGCATCAAGAAGGAGAAAGGAGGAAAAAATGAGGGGAAACGTCATAGAGTGAAGTTTAAATAGTGGGCTTTAAACGCGTCATGCGCGCGCGCAGTCTGCTCACTCTGCAGCTTGAGAATGCGAGACCCAGAAGCTGAGTTAAGTGGCTCCAATTGAGTCGCGATCGCGCGGGAAACAGCACGTTTTCTTTCTCCACGTTTCTCACCCGATTATTGATCCCCCTGCTGAGAACCCGCCTCCTAGTTAAAATCATGCCCCAGGTCTCTGTTTAGATGCCCCATGAATGAAGTCAGAGGAAGGTGAGGTGGAATGCTGGGAATAGCTCCTCTTTCCTCATTTACATTGTTATGCGGACCTGCTCCTATTGCATGCACAAGCCCAGTTACGTAAAATTGAGGAAGCTGTGGAAACCCTAGTACAGCGTTGTTTTGGAGGGGGCGGGGGGGGGTGAAGAACCAGGGGCAATGGATCTCGCCCCCATTTCTTCTTTGTTGCACCTGAGAACTGAGTGTTCACCCAGTTACAATGAAGAGGAAAATCAGCCTCATAATGTGTGAGGAAAACAATGACCCATGTGCTAGAAACACTTAACATGTATCACTGGGCAATTAATCAATGTCATAATTTATTCAATTGTAAACAATTTTACAACACCAAGTTATAGTCCAGCAATTTTATTTTAAATTCACAAGCTTTCGGAGACTTCCTCCTTCCTCAGGTAAATGTTCAGGATCTCCTTGAAGCCTACGCATTTATACATATAGAACAATACATGGTGTTTACAGACTGCCCCTGCAACTGCCCGTTGCCAAGGCAATCACCGTGTTCAGACAGAGAGGTGTCACCTGCAGAACCCCCGAATACACATTCAACAAAAAAACAAACAGGAAAAAAAAAACAGAGAAGAAAAACAGAGAGAGGCAGAAACTCTGTTTTTCTTCTCTGTTTTTTTTCCTGTTTGTTTTTTTGTTGAATGTGTATTCGGGGGTTCTGCAGGTGACACCTCTCTGTCTGAACACGGTGATTGCCTTGGCAACGGGCAGTTGCAGGGGCAGTCTGTAAACACCATGTATTGTTCTATATGTATAAATGCGTAGGCTTCAAGGAGATCCTGAACATTTACCTGAGGAAGGAGGAAGTCTCCGAAAGCTTGTGAATTTAAAATAAAATTGCTGGACTATAACTTGGTGTTGTAAAATTGTTTACAATTGTCAACCCCAGTCCATCACCGGCATCTCCACATCATAATTTATTCAGGTCAGCCCTTTAAGGACAACCTTATCATAGTCAATCATTGTAAACTCCAGGAGATCTTTGACTGGCCTTTGTAGATGTGTTATTGTGCCTGGCCATCCATTGTATTATTAATTACCTTATTGTCACAGATTGGATTCTCAGTGGTATTGCTGAATACCAAAGAGTGCAGCAAGTGTAAGGTTTGGACATTTCTGATATTCTAGTTAGATTTTGATCAAGCAGCAACAGATGCAGACATTTGAAGTGAATTCTTGCTTAAAAGACAAATGGGAAACTTTAGAAAATATGGGCAAAAAAGGACATTGTCCCTATGCAAGTCTCTCTCTTAAATAGATCCTCCTCCAGCATAGATCACTTCCATTTTCCCCAAGTCTGTATCTTTCCATTACTTTTTGAAACACGATTGTTAGTTCCATGGCTTAATGACTACAGTGTAAGGACTTTACTGCTCGGTTACATTTAGTTTGCAACTTTTTTAGCTTATGCCCTAAACCTTGGTTCCCTTTGTCACAAAGTACATCTCCACCTTGTCCTATTCATTCCTCAATGGCAACAAATGATTTCCATTTGCTCACGTTAGGTCAGTGGCTGGGGGCCTGTGGCCCCTTTTTAATTTGAAATATTTTTTACACATTTTCTTCTTTTACACATGTACATGTCTTGTGACTTAGTACAACAACATCTACAACATACCATAACAAATGGAGTCTCTTTTGAACAAGTTGATTGGTCTGTGGAATATGAAATAAACAATAATCAAGCCATGAGTCAGAACTGGTTTCACTATTCTTTTTTGAGGAAGTTTTTCAACAGTGTTCTACATTTATGATATGTTACTCTGGCTTCTTGTAAATTTGTGGATCTAAGTATAAAACAAATTAAATCATTAGAATATTATTACATCTATCAGAATCTCTCAGTCTGGAAAGGTCCCTGTTTCCGATCAGTTTCAAGATCTTTAAAAGCTCTATTATTGGAGATTATTGGCAGGAGTTTGCAGTATCGCTAGCCAATGTCCTCTCTCCTCCGCCCCTCCCCCCAATTATGACATCATAGCAGCACATTACATCAAAAATGTGTACTCAGTAACAAGCTGAGAGTGAGTTTGGTGATAGATTCTGATTTGTGGTTTCGGTATAAAATGGCAAATAGAAAATACAATAAGAAAAAAGTATCCAGGAATGAGATCAGGTAAAGTAACATCTGTAGCTATGTGTGCTTATTTACTGAGAAAAAAAATCGCAGTAATGATTACAACTGCTGTTACAGCGATTATAACTGGATCAGTGCAAGGTCATATTTAACAAGGAAATGCTGTCTATTTTTCCTACAGAAAAAATAAGAAAAAGAGTCCACAATAAACAAAGAGAGGCAGAGACAACAACAGTAGTGTGTGAGAATCATACTGAGAGAGAGAGAGAGAGAGATAGTAAGACAATGAAAGTGTAACCAAATAGAAAGACAGAGATAAGGAGAGAGAAAAAACAAGAGTGGGAGACACACAGAGTGACAATAACAGGAAGAGAGAGACTTTTTTTTTACTTTTGCCCTTGATCAACACATGGAAAATCAATTATTTTTAGATTTGTTTTCTTTGCTGTTCATTTGGTTTCCCTATGTCCTACACTAATTTTGACAGAGAACGGGCAAACTTTCCTAGGTTCCGTCAATATCAGTCTTGAACAGAAAGACTTTCACTGTGGGTTCTTGCTTTCTGTTCCTTGTGTTTGTATCTTCCCTTATTCTTTGTTCTGCCTGTAATTTGCATTCCCAAATCATAATATCCATCCAAAACTGAATTCCCTCATTAGTACACACAGTCATGAAGAAGCCTGTCCTATAATAAAGGTTACCAGGGACTGCAGTGGGGACAACACCAAATGCTGTCTTTAGTAAACAATTTTACAACACCAAGTTATAGTCCAACAATTTTTATTTGAAATCTACAAGCTTTCGGAGGCTTCCTCCTTCGTCAGGTAAATTAACTTCCTCCTTCGTCAGGTCATTTACCTGACGAAGGAGGAAGCCTCTGAAAGCTTGTAGATTTCAAATAAAAATTGTTGGACTATAACTTGGTGTTGTAAAATTGTTTACAATTGTCAACCCCAGTCCATCACCGGCATCTCCACATCAAATGCTGTCTTTAGTAATCAATGAACCAGCAACTTAATTAATGGCTATTTTCCTCGTTTGTTTTTGTATTAGTATGTTTTACATGTGTTTTTTCTCATTATAGATGTAAAAGCTACAGCCTGAAAAACCACATCACAAGTCATAAATTTTATCTATTTCCCATAAAATATTTAAGTCAATGTTTACTGTAAATATACACATTAAAAACATTTCACCATTAGACCTGCTAAAGCAGAACATCATTCATATAACTCAATGGAGTAACATTCTTTATTCTGCTTAGAACATAAAGCTGAGCACCAATCGGAGACATCGCGTAGGGTGGGGGGGATCTCGGCCATCGGGGGGGAGGGTCTCAGCCATCGGGGGGGAACTTGGCAGTCGGGGGGGGGGGGGGGTCTCAGCCATCGGGGGAGGTCGGCCATTGGGGGGGGGTGATCTCAGCCATCGGGGGGGTCCCCTCGGCCATCGGTGGGGGGGTTCTGGGCCGTTGGGGAGAAGGTGTCGGGGTGAATGTTGGTTTAAACCCTAACCGGCAATTTCTGAGTGGGGTGGTTGGGGGTGAATGAGAGTTTGTGATCCTATGCCAGAATGTCTGCTCAGTGGTGGGGAGGAGAAGGTTTGTTGTCCTATCCTGAAATTCCTGCTATGTGTTTGTGGTCCTATGCTGTGGGGGTGCAGTTGGGCTTATGGTCATTTTTTGGGGGGTTGTTCTAGGATATATACTCATTGGCTTGGTTCCCAATTTTTGCTCAGAGGGTGGAGTTTGATTTATTCTTTTTTTGCTCAGTTGAATGGGGACCATGTTTATTATTCTACCGGGGGATGTAGAAAGTGATGCAATGGTGATGCTGAGGGGGAGAGATTTCTTTTCATTGGTTGCAGTTTTTGCTGGTTGATCTCTCATGACATTGCACATGGGGAGTAAAAACTAATGAAACTTTTCAGATCAACCAAGGGAGATAATTGAACCAAGACAGGGAGGGGAGGGGTGAGAGAAAGGGAGAGGGTGAGAACAGTGAAGGCAGACTGAGTGAGGAGGAGAGGAAGGGTGGGGAAGGGAGAGGCAGCGAGGGGAAGGAATGGGGAGGGGAGAGAGGATGGATAGAGGGTGAGGACTGGGGAGGGGTGGGGTGAGGGAGAGATGAGTGGGGAGGAGGATGGTAAAGGAGAGGAGCGAGGGAAAATGAAAGGGGAGGGGAGAAATAGAGAGGGAACAGGAGGAGGGAAGAGGGAGAGACGGTGAGGTGGAGGACGAGAGAAGCAGATGAGGAGGAGAGAGGGACGAGTGGGAGAAGGGATAACGAGACAGGAGGTTGAGATTTATCTGATTTCTGGATGGGGTGTCTTGGTGCTTTCCAAGAACAAAGCAACAAGTCCGATTGATGGCTTCCTCGGCAGGTTGGATGTTTGCCGAGTTATTTGCAGGACTCGTACAGCCGCTGCCAGCCACAAGTGTAATTCAAGTAGATTTATTAACAAACTTTTTGAATCATTTTTGGTTGGCTTTGGTATTTCATGTAATTTGGGATTCATTCCTTGGGGTTGCCTATTGCTCTGAGGATTCTACTGTTGGTACTGCGTGTGTTTCCACCATCCTGAATGTCCACGGACATTTACTCATTGCAGGTTACACATCTTGCTGTATTTTTAAGGTACTCTACACTTCCTTATGTTTACAAACAACTTTAGGTTTTTTTATTACTGACCATATATTGCTGGGGAGAAGCCAACACACAACATATACCAATATTAAACAAGGAAAGACCTGCAGCCAATGTACTGAAGTTAAGCAGGGAGTCAATGGGAGCCACCAGCATCTCGCACCTGCTACAGTACATGCCAGTTTGCATTGAGGCTGCATGAGGAGGAGGGCATGAGGAGCTGGCTCCAGATTCAGGCTAGGAATAAGGAACATATACCAGGGTGAGGAGGAGAGAAGCAATTTGATGATCAGTGCAATATAAGTAGCATTCATATTTTGAACTTTGTAACAGCATCAGCACTAGCATTAGCATTAAAAGAGAAAAAGCATAATGGATGTCCCTGCCAGTTATTTTCTGCTGCATGTTTATAAGATATTAAGGGGAATGGATAGGGTGGATAGAGAGAAACTATTTCCGCTGGTTGGGGATTTTAGGAGTAGGGGGCACAGTCTAAAAATTAGAGTCGGACCTTTCAGGAGCGAGATTAGAAAACATTTCTACACACAAAGGGTTGTAGAAGTTTGGAACTCTCTTCCGCAAACGGCAATTGATACTAGCTCAATTGCTAAATTTAAATCTGAGATAGATAGCTTTTTGGCAACCAAAGGTATTAAGGGATATGGGCTAAAGGCAGGTATATGGAGTTAGATCACAGTTCAGCCATGATCTTATCAAATGGCGGAGCAGGCACAAGGGGCTGAATGGCCTACTCCTGTTCCTATGTTCCTATGTGGGAAATGTGGTGGATTAAATCAAAGGGCCTGTCAACCCTTGCTGAGGGAAGACTCAGCTGAGGGAAAAGAAGGACCTTTAAGAATTCTGGTGTGGAAAATAGATTTATTCAGGCAGATATGACAGAGAAGGAGAAAATTAGAGAAAGGGATGAAGTATTTACTGGAAGTGGGGTGGGAAGAAACACAGTCCAAATAGTTGTGTGAGTCCAAGCTTGCAATAAATATCTATGGAAAGCCTACTGCCAAATCTTAGATCTTAGGGAAGATCTGAGAGAGAGAAAGCCAGAAAAAGAAGGGAAGAGATGGACCGCGTAAAGGTAAAGAATGGATGAGAATTCCAAACATATTTGGAGTGCTATAATTTTATTAGCAAAAAAGCCAAGTTCTTATAAAATTTTAAGATTCTTTCAAGTAATTTGATTGCAGAATATTCCAATATTTCAGATTTTGTCATCATTCTTAAAAATATAAGCTTGTGCACACACTCAAGATTGATTCAGGATGTTAACAGTTGATTATTTTCTGACTATTTAGTTTAATTGAGTGATAGCTGGAAGAATGAATAGAGAGCCAACAAAATAACTCCCAGCCAAACGTTTGCCTGAGAGAACCGAGGGACCAGCTGCAATACCTGAGCTGTTATTGATATGTGTCAATCACAGGTTTAAAGAGCCAAATCAACTTTGGCTGCATCTCCCCTCTGTTTCAATGGCGTGATTCAGAAGCCATGGGAAACCCATGCAGGTGAAGTAAAATTCGTTTCATGTTCAGAATCAACAAAAAATTACGCAGCTCAAGTACTTCAAGTAGGTAAATTGTCTCTTTAATGATCTGCCACAGGCATTAATTGGGGACGCAACTTCCGGGTTTCGGCTGCGCAAGTGCATCGAAACATGTCCACATTAAATCTAGAAATGGGCACGTTGGAGCCAGGCTGCGGTTGCACTTCAAAAAGCTGTTATTTTTATCTCTCAGCTGCCTCAACCCACTCATTCTTTGGGGTTAAAATTACCTCCCAGGACTCATGTTTAAGGTGTCTCACCTTCCATTTAGTATTAATTCATGGGCGATCTTCAGTGGCCTGTTTAACCAAAAAGGGTGGTCAGTAGAAATATGCGGATAAGAGGTCCTATCCATACACCCCCATGATTCTAGTGAGGTTTAATTACCACATTAGTGGAGGTTTCGTGCACCATATACTGAAAGGCAAGGTTTATCCTGTCAATTTTTTCCCTTTTCCAATTTCTTGTACATCAATTGAAATACATTTAATGGGGGAAGTCATTACAAGAGGATTTAGAGCATTGTAGATTTAATATTGTCTCAGATCTTCCCTAAGTTAATGAATATGTTGAGAAGAATGAAAATGAATTTATTAGGTTCAGGAGTATTGGAGCAGTATCAGGGCTGGTAATAGATATAAAGATAACATTATCATAAAAATATATGTGGTCACTATCTGGATTTCTTTCATACACATATCAGAGCCAGTTACATCCGTCAATGGGTCTAGAGTCAATGTTGCAAATAGGGCTATTTACCAACTGTCTGTTTATTTTTCACAGCAAAATGAAGTTTCCGTAGGTACACCCACCTCCTGTGATTAAAAATTTACACTCTTATATTATATATGTTGTGAATGGGTGTAGCGTGCCACAAGATTAACAACTATACCTTTTAGTGAGCTATTTCTTTCTTTTAATTTATTCTTAGAATATGGATGTCACTGGCAATGCTGGCATTTATTGCCCATCCCTAATTGTTCTTGATGGTGGGCCTCTTCTTGAACAGCTGCAGTCCCTGATGTGAAGGTGCTCCAACAATGTTGTTAGGAAGGGAATTCCAGGATTTTCACCCTGCGATGATGAAGGAACGGCGATATATGTTCAAGTCAGGATGGTGTGTGACTTGGAGGGGCGCTTGGAGATGATGATATTCCCATGCACCTGCTGCCCTTGTTCTTCTAGGTGGTGGAGGTTCCAAAGAAACACTTTGTCAGCCACACCCACATCCTGAGAATGAATTTTTAAAAATCAAATTGGCTGAAGACTGGCATCTGTGATGGTGGAGACCTCAGGAGGAGGATGAGATAGATCATCCACTTGGCACTTCTGGCTGAAGATGGTTGCATTCATGTGCTGGGCTCCACTATCATTGAGAATGGATATGTTCATGGAGCTTCCTCCTCCCATTAGTTGCTTACTTGTCTATCACCATTCACATCTGGATGTGGCAGGACTCCACAGCTTTGACCTGATCCACTGGTTGTGGGATCACTCAGCTCTATCTGGAGCATGCTGCTTTTGCTGTTTAGTATGCATATAATCCTGTGTTGTAGCTCTTTTACATTCCTCATTGAACCAGGGTTGGACATCTGTCTTGATGGTGATGGATGAGTGAGGGATATGCCGGGCCATGAGGTTACAGATTGTGGTGGTATACAATTCATAGATGCCTGAGTTTTGAGTTGCTAGATCTCCTCTTAGTCTATCCCATTTAGCACAGTGTTAGTGCCACACCATGCTGTCCTGTCCCCTTTGAAAGGTGAAGCCCCAATCATTCAGGCTAATACTAATTATCAAATTTATTTACAAGATTTATAATTACACAGAGCCAAAAGGAATGCAGCAGAATATTTAGCAATACAAATGCTTAATGTACACATTACCTTAGCGTTGGTTCCAAAATCTTTTAACTGAGTCTCTGATGTGTGTGTGTTTTTTTGTTTCATGAAGTCCCACAGCTTCCATGATGTCAAAACACTGTTGAAACAGCAGAGCCAGAAACTGGTGAAACAGAAAAAATCTCCACTAATTATACCGTTCCTTTGGGTTTCCAAGGCAGAATTCAATACACAAAGGAGTTCTTTCCCACTAAGTGGGCAATTATGTTTATAATCAATTTTGCCATTCTGGTTGAACAATGTGAATTGCAACCTTTCAGCTGACGGGTTTCATGTTGTCTTTTGATACTTGACTTGCATATCGAATAGTTTGGTCTCACGAAGAGCCCTTAGTGACCAATATGTGTCTGCAAGCTTCACATGCAACCAGCATTTCAAAGCCAGGAGTGAATCCCTGATGCAATTAACATGTAATGATTTCCCTTTGGGAACTGGTAGTTAAGCCCCACAGAAAGGTATATATCCCTAGGCAGTACTTGGATATTGCTTTAACTCACTGCTCCCGGAGGAAAACTTAAGAATTCCGTTCAGAAAGCAACTAAACAAAGCTTCAATTTAAAGTCACACTATTGTTATATCAAAAATTTCATATAACAAGGATTTTATTGTTTACTTCCATCATAGTGAACACAAAGTTGCACTTTTTTCCAAAAACTTGTTCCCAGTTCTTTGCAAATGATACACTGTAACTGGGCTCTATGATGCATGAAACTAGGATGACTGCTGATTTTTCTTTGCTTCCTATGTGGAAGTTCTGGGTCTCCACTTTTCTTCTCTCACAGTAAAGGTGCATTTAGTTGATGCAAACTGGTGTTGGGTGTGCTTCAATGCAAAAGTTGCAGCAAAATTCAAGAGACGACCAAGTGCCCTAAAGCCTTAAGGTGTGAGACCCACTCCAGGAGGCATCAGTTTGAGTTCCCAAAGAATGCACTATAAATATGAAATTATAAATACTGAGATATAAAAACTCACTGCATAATGGCACTGGTATTGGTAGTGGAGGCTGTAATGTATCTCAACAGGGAAAAAAAATCAAAGGGGAGAGTCATGTCTGTGTTGCTTATATCACCTCCTTGTGGGAAATTACAGGAGGTATTGATGCCAGCCTTGGAGTAGGCTGTGAATATGCATTCTAGGTGGCACGTTGTCACAGCAGTGGGTTAAAGAAAAAAGGGAGGTCAATTACAGGAAAAGGGGAAAAGTTGCATAGAGAAATACCAACATAAAAAAGTCAAAAAGAAAAAAAACTTAGTGTTGTAGACTGTGGGACAGACAAGTGCACCTAAATCTCCATACTATAGCTGTATCAATTAAAAAGACACAGGCGGAGGTAATTTTAACCTAACCTGCTCAGTGGGAAGCTGACATGATCAGATTGGCCGCCATTTTATATGTCTAAAATGGGCGGCTGATCTGAGCATGTTAGTTTCCCGCCAAGCGAGTTAGGTTAAGTGACCCCTACTGTCTTTGTGAAAAAATGTTAGGCATACTTTTTTGAGCGACAGAAACACCATTATCAGGAGAAATTTACTTGGTCAATGTGTTTAAAATGCTTTCAGTGTTGTGGTTAGCATCTGAGCTGTTATTTTGTAATCTGAATTTAGCTCAGAGAATGAGTGAGCATATTCAATATGGGTCTGTTCCAGATTTGCCTGTGGTCATATTTAGGACAGTGGCCACAGAACCATTTAATCTGCTCTCAGCTATTGTTTCCCAGAAGGTCTGTAGTAATGTTTTGTGATATAACCTTGATTCTTAGCAGATTATTCTATGGGGATACCATTCCATCTGGGTTTAGAACTCATTGCTTTCATTACCCCATTCTGAGTAATTGGTGTCCCTAATGCTTTCTGATCCCTCTGTGTTAGTTTGAGCAAATTAAGTTTATTAAGGAAATAATATACCTCATCTTTAAATAGGTGACACTCTGGCATATAAAACAGAGTAAAAAACAGGTTAAATTCATTCTTCATTTCTTCCAGTATATCTGTATGTCTATCCATCTGTGTCAATGGCATCTATAGTTGTTTTGGCTTTGCTTTTTTCAGCAATGTAGCAAGGAGTTATCTCCCCTTGATAAAATTAAACTCCAGATCCATATAAAGCAAACTTTGTTTTGCTAGTGATTTGTTTTATTTATATTTAAGAGACTCAAGCTTTAAATTCTTTCAATCATTGCTGCATTCACTTTCACTGATGTTTTAATTTGATCTTGAAGGAGCATATAGTTTCCTCTTTCTTTGATAAAGGTGCTGAATGCCCTTTTACAACCCCACAAACAAAATGGCACCTGCCCTCAATATTGCAATGGCCAAGTTTGTACAATATAATTGTGAGACTCGGAATGACAGAAAGCCAGCCAATCACAACACATTTGTAAGAATACTCCCCTAGCACTTCACACACGGCTAAGCAGCCAATTAAGTAACTAAAATTATAAAACGGGTGGAGTGTACAATTGTATGTAATGGCTTAAAGAAAATACTGATATACCTGCAAAAACCAGCAAGTAGTAAGAATTCCTGTAGAATCACAAAAGGGATGACTGGGTGGTTACTTTCTGGACAGATAAACTCTCACTAAAATTAAATAGATTTTGATGAAAGAAAATATACATCTTTGCACATAATGAGATTTATTTGCTTTCCAGATCATGATATGTTGAAAAATTGGCATTTCATACTCTATGTATCACAGCTTTCAGAGAATAGTTATACAAATTAAATCAAGGATGTTGTACAGCATACAGCCATGTGACACTTAATGGACTAAGACAAAAGGAAGTGAAATAAGTAAGAAAAAAATGTGGATAAAAGTGAGAGTGACCACAAGGAAGAATATAGAAACCTTGGAAAAATTTAGTCAGAGTGGCACTTTGGGAACTACAAATGAGCCCAATGTGACAATAAGAAAATCTTCCAGTATTATAACAGCAAGAGAGTTATCAAATAAGAATTGAAATCTCTTAAAGATGCATTTGGGGTTAAAGCTGAGATGTACTAAAAATAATTAACATGCTACATGATTACTTCCGGGAGGTATTCACTAGGGAAGACACAATTACCATGCCATCTATCATTGGAGGTTCTATAACTAAACTAAATCATATTCATATCAGTTGCAATGATGTCTGGTAGACATAAAGGGCTCAAAATCAATATATTACCAGGGACGGATGTCACGTACTCAAAGGTGCTAAGTGAGACTCGGAACAACCTCTATGAAGTGCTGACAATCATCATGAGGGAATCAATGAATACAGGCACATCCCACTGGATTTAAACACGCCAACATATTATCTATTTTCAAGAAAGGTAATAAAACAAACCCATTAGTTTTACATCAGTAGCTGTCAAATAATGGAATGGATCATCATGAAAAATTGAGGAGTACCTGTATGAAAATAATCCAGTATGTGGCAGCCAGCATGGTTTTAGAAGGTACAGACCCTGTCTGTCCAGCCACCTTGATTTTATTGAGGAAGTAACATCCCAAATGGACATTGGAAAGCCCTGTGATATAGATGCCTAGATTTTCTACTGCATAATTTGGGCTGCCAGTGGTGAAAAAATGTGTTGGAATTCTGCCCCACTAGAACACTGCCATTTTGTACTGTGGTGTAGTTTCTGGAAGGTCAGGACCAATGGCATAGAAATCACTTGCCTCAAACAGGCAGACACTTCATTTAAATATTAACCTGGAGATGGGGTGTCCTGTAAACTATTTCCTGTCATTTGGCATGCAGGATGTTGTTTCTAAAGGATGCCCCTGTAGAATGGATACCAAGGCTTAGTACAGAATTAGCTGTAGCAATGACTGTTTTAAAAGGCACAGGTAACTGCGTTGAAAATGCAATATTTTGGTCACTTTTTAACTTTTTTAGAGTTTTCAATTTTTTTTCTATTGATATTTAGGTTCTCAACAGCCTTTGTGGCAATTGTTTACATTTTGTTTGACCCCAGCACTGTCACTGGCATCAATGGCTATCCCCCTATCTAAGGAACAGTATAACCTATGGAGAGATGTCAGGTAGGTCAGGCTGCATGAGAGTTGCTCTGTGCCCAATAGCTAGAACCCTACACTAAATCTTTAGACAGAAGTGACCAGACCTCATTTTGGCAGCCAATTAGGGCATCAGGAGACTGGGACAACAGACCTGATGGCACCACTGAGATTTGTGAATGCCCGACTAACTGTAATGTTAGATATTTGCTTGGAAGCATCCCAATCACAGTCATGCTTTCAGTGACATTGAATGAAGGCATGCAAGGTGATCAAAAAGCAACATACTCTGATCGCCTATACCAAGATGTCACCAACCATATCTTTAGGCCTTGGCACACCTACCTGGCAATGACAGCAGGGAACTATCTTCACAAGGTCGAAGTCAGCAGAGAGCCAGATGCCGAGGTCTCCTATCTGCTGCAAGGACATCTGGAGTTAGCACGCAGCATAAGGCTGGTACATTATGTGACAGCAATGGTTAGCTGTGGCCTGAAATTTGGCTCCACCTTCTTACGGCATGCTGCAATATTGACTTATGTGGATGGTGCAGTAGAATGTCACAGAGGGCTACCCTTCTTGCAAACACTTCATCAGCACCACATCTACCTCAGCAGCAATCAGGTAGAGAGCTGGGGGCTGGGCTGCTCCATCACTTGTTTGCAGATTCATGGTAGCACCTTGGAAGTCCTTTCTCTTCATTTTTGCCTGTCACACTCAGTCGCCTCCTCCTTTAGCCATGGCAAAGCTTGTTAAATGGTGTATTTGTCTTCACCACCCTCTGAGTGAAGAAATTTCTCCTCATTTCGGTTCTAAATGGCATACCCCGTATCCTGAGACTGTGACCCCTGGTTCTGGACTCCCCAGCCATCGGTAACATCCTCCCTGCATCTAGTCTGTCTAGTCCTGCAGAATTTTATATGTTTTGATGAGATCACCTCTCATTCTTCTAAACTCTAGTGAATCTAGCCTAGTTGACCCAATCTCTCCTCATACGTCAGCCTGCCATCCCAGGGATCAGTCTGGTAAACCTTTGTTGCACTCCCTCCATGGCAAGGACATCCTTCCTCAGATTAGGAGACCAAAACTGCACACAATACTCCAGATGTGGTCTCACCAAGGCCCTATATAACTGCAGTAAGACATCCCTGCTCCTGTACTCAAATCCTCTTGCCTCTTACCATTCGCCTTCCTAAGAAGATCTAGACTAGTGTTTCAAAATGTCTTCAATAAAGTTCCATATGAAAGGTTGCTACACAAGTTTAAAGGAGTGGGTATCCTAGGTAAAACTTACTGGTGGATAATGAATTGGCTGAAAGAAAGGAAGGAGCAGGTGCCAGTTAGGGCAGTGTTGTTGGATGGGTGTGGCCTCTACTGTTTTTGATCTGAATAAATGAGCTGGATTCAGAAACTCAAAATAAGTTGGTCAGATTCGCAGATGATAAACTATGGAAGGAGCGTTAGAGTCTGATGAAGTGGCTGACGAATTACAGAAGGATCTAGGCAATATTTACAAATGGGCAGAACTATGGCAGATAAATTCAATATAGTGGAGGAAAAATGGGCAACATACTTACTGGATGAGTAGTGCTGAACGGCTAACCAGGAGACTGAAGGAGAATTGCATGTGATGATAGACTCAACATTGACTGTACTTAGTCATTGCAGAGCAGCAATTAAAAAGGAAAACATGTTATTGGGTTATATTGCAAAATCAATAGAGTTTATGTCTGCGAGTATCACGCTGAAGCTTTGGAATAGTGCATTCCATTCTGGTCACCAAGGCACAAAGGAAGCATCCAGTGCAGAGAAGAGTGACAGGATTGATCCCTAAATGTCAGAGGAATAAATATGAGAAAAGATTAGAAAAACTTGGACTTAGCCTTGATAGGATGCAATAAATTGTGCACTTCTGCAAACCAGTAATATGATCCTAGATTACAGCAGAATGAGAGGGGGCCTTATTGATGTATATAAGATGCTTTCTGGAATTGAAAAGGCTAATCTGGAGCACAATTTCAAGATAAGTCATGACAATGGGACAAAGAGGCATGGGTACAAATTGGTAAAAGGCAAGTTCAGGACTAATGACAGGAAGCATTTCTTCACACAATGATAAATACCTGGAATGATAAGGTAGTGGAAGCAAAATCTCTCGAGTCATTCAAGAGGTATTGGATGCTGTGATATGAGGAGGAAGATAACTGTGGATTTCTATGGAGGGATGAGCTCGATGGGCCGAATGGATTCCCTAATCGACACTTATGTTTGTGATCTTTATGATAGCAATTTTACAAAAGTTGACATCTGTGATACACAAATATTTTCATCAGAGATATGTGGTTGCTCTGGCCACACCTTTTACTGTACATACACAGGTTACATGTCACAGAAGCAAAGTCGCTTTTAGTATTTCTGCTGTAATGTAGGATCATATTACAGGTTTGCAGAAGTACACAATTTATTGCAAAAAGAAAATGCAGCAGTTTATGTTGTGTATAGAATTACTGCCAGAGCACTGTCTGGAGAACTTTAACATCCTCAAGTTGGATTATCATTCCCTTAGTTTCTTCATAATCTTCAGTTCCAGTTCTATTCTTTGGAGTCCCAAACAGCCTATATGCATCAGAATTTCAGAGGTGGCATCAGCCTTGGGAGCATTACCTTCAGCGTGTCTATTGCCCAGATTGAGGATCTCCTTTGCTGATGTCATAGAGACTCACATGGTTTATCATTCACTGAGAGTTAATTTATTAATACTAAGTGGAGTCTTAGAAAATAAAATGGAAAATGTTAAATATTGGTTAATAATCAGCAAAGTCTGGCAAAAAAGCAAAAAGCTAAAACCTCAAAAAACTGTTTACTGCCATGGAAAGACTCTGTGGATAATGTACATCAATGCTGGTATTTAACTGAGAGCTACTTTTTCTTTTAAGCACACAATATCAGTATTGTCAGACTATAGCCGTACAATTCCTTGATGTTACTTCGCTGGAAGTTATCAGCAATCTTGTTTACACGCATAAACGAGGCTTCCGCCACACTTCTGGCAAAGTAACACTTTTATTCCCTATGATTTGTTGTTATTTTCCCTTCACCAAGAAAATTCGAATGCTTCCATTTTTCCCAAAAGAATGTGACGTTTAGAAACTCCTGTTAATATGTATGTACCAGGAGATATTGCATGAAATGCTAATTATATATGGCAATGTTCCAAATATTTTTAAATGTTATCTTCCCATGGGAAAGCAAAAATATCAATGTTATGTTCCCACTGAAAAATAAACTTTCCCATCTGCTTCTTACTGTGCAACATGAATTTTAATGAAAAATCCCCAAAGACCTTATGGAAAATAATGATAGTACTCTCTCTATCCTAGCTTCTATGCAAATCTTCTACAGTAGTATTTTCTTGCACAGAATAATACATTTCTTATTTTTGCTATCATAATGTGCACTGTTAATGTATGGTAAGTCTCTATAATGTCATCTATTTAAAAATGGAAACAGCTTAAAAGAAAAGTGACTTGCATCCATCACTGCTAGCAGTATAGCAGCTGAATTTGTGTATAAATAATTTACCTCTATGGTTGATCTTAAGCTTTGTATGCTGAGCCGATATATTACAGATGTGCCCAAAGACAAACCAGTATATTAGTAAATTCAAAAAGCAGAATAATCTGGGAAGGTAGTTACTTGTAATATATGCTGATGTTCATGTTAACTGTTTAAAATACAATATCAATTTTTGACAGTCTGTAATTCATGTATTTTTATAAAGGGCTCAGCTGCTTTTTTTTTACTAACGTAAAAATTCCAAATTTACACCGGATATCAATAAACTGCAGCATGAAGTTGTAGATCACTCCTGCGATTCCGCACTTGGCAAGATCCCAATCTTCCAAAAGACTGAATCATACCACACTCCTCTCAGGCGCCTCTTAGTGACTAGCTCAAAATAGAGGCTTGAAATAGATCACTTGCATCTTTCTTGGATGGGGAATGATGTATGTCACAGAACATCTAACGAGGGAAAATAATTTAAATTGAGAAACATTAGAAATAACTGAACAAAATTCAAAAGTTAACAAGTAATCAAGCTCCAAATAATGTGGTAGCAACACTTTTTCAAATAAGCACATTAAATATATGATCTCTGGAATGTTTATGCTCATCAGTTCTGTATAATATAGCCTATATTCATTTCTCAACACAGGTAACAAGAATTCATTTCTGTAAAGGTCCCGTGAGTAGTAATGTTACAGCATATTTGATCTATATAGTGGTATGATTCCACTAGCAGTAATGCTACACTTACAGTGCATTCCACAATGAATTGTACATAGCCACAATGCATTAATGACTAATGACTAAACCAACAATTAAGCCAATTATTACAAGACAGCTGTGATTTAAGTCAAACTGACATTTTCACATTTGTACATGCACTAAACTTGTATGCTATAAGTCACAGTTGAAGTAAGGTTTATTACCTCCCACTATGTTCGTCTGATAATCAATCATAGACCTCCCATATATTTTCAGCTAAATATAAATCTATTGTGATTTATACCACTGTCAGGGGTTATTAGCATTCAAAGGGTTTTAAGATTTCTAATGCATGTTTTTTAAATGATTACATTATATTATTGAATTAACATGAAGCAGATGTCCAAGCTTTTTTTTAGTGGGCCACACAAGTGCATCCTATGGAGCTTTGAGGGCCAAAAAGAGGTCACAAAATTGCATAGGTTGCAATCCCTGCACTTAAATTGGGATTGTGCCTGATGGTACTCTCCAACCCTGGCCCTGCTGGAGAAGAGCACCTAATCTGTACAGGGTAGGTGGGTGCCCATGCCACTCGAGGCATATTTAGGGTGCCCACCTTTCCCCCGTCAAATTAATAAAATTATCTTGGAATTGTTAGAGATCCAGTTAGGGATCTCCTCCTAGCCTCCCCCTTCCACCACCACCCCCCCACACCTGCCCCCAGTTACATCCACGTTCACCATTCAGGAGGCCAGTACTCCTCTTCTTACTTATTGTATCAGCCTCCAAAGTTTGAAGCTGGATATTTGTGAGGCAGGGAATGTGGGAACTCCCAATGTGGGAAGTCTTCACTCTCGGTCCTGCCCCCACAGCATCAATGGCCTTGATTGGAGCAGGCTGAGGCTGTGCTCCAAAACAAGGTCACAGAAAACTCCCGGGCAAGGTAAGGACTCGTGGTATCCAGGTCACGGCCTATTTTCTGTCCCTTCTGCAGCGGCAGGAGTGCACTGGAACGGCCGTGGAATTTCAACTCCATAAAGTTTACATCCACGTTCCCATTACTTTGAAGATATCTAAAGTTGTTGAAACTAACAGATCTTGGTGTTCTGATTTAGGATTTATGTACCAACAAGGTAATAGGCTAAGAGTCTTTTCCCAACACCCAGGACCAGGAAATTAAAGCAAAACAAACTAGCGAATAAGAAATATAAGCAAATTACATCGAGTTACTTGTGCTCCAAGGCTGGATTTTCAAGGATCAGGGAATACATGTGGCCCATAGACTGCAGTTTGGATACCCCTGACTTAAAGAAGCAATTATGACACCCATGGAAATTGCATTACATCCAACTAATTTTATGAATTACCTGGTACAAAGCAAGCCAATCTTTTCAATGCATATATAAAAAGAAAGAAAGAAAGGACAAAAGGTACATTACTTTTGCCAGAACATAGCACAAGATGAATGTGCAGGACACTAGACCGCCTTGTGACACAGGGCCTTGAGTTTTCTCATTCTTTTTGAAATTGTAACTGATTTCCAAGCTTTGAGGAAAAAAGAACTGGACACAGAACTAGTGAAAAATGAAGTTTTCTTCAAATATTTAAAATGAGATTTATAGTATTTTAAGATGGTAAAAATAAAACTAAATATTATTTAATTTCACAGCTGATCTTCATTGTTTTAGAACTCTTAGAAACTATTTGATCTGTAGCTTTCAGAATAGGATCCTCTACAGGATTAGTCTCTGATTGGAGCGGTCAGAAGCAACAGTAGTACTTGACAGTCAAAGCACTACAAGGAGCACAAAGGGTGGTAGAAGTTTGGAACTCTCTTCCGCAAAAGGCAATTGATACTAGCTCAATTGCTAAATTTAAGTCTGAGATAGATAGCTTTTTGGCAATCAAAGGTATTAAGGGATATGGGCCAAAGGCGGGTATATGGAATTAGATCACAGATCAGCCATGATCTTATCAAATGGCGGAGCAGGCACGAGGGACTGAATGGCCTACTCCTGTTCCTATGTTTCTATGTTCCACTAACTAATGGTATCTTGAGCTGTGCAGAGGGTGGCTGGGTTGTGGATCAGTGTAATCACAAACTAACAAGAGAGCCAACTTGCTTAGTTAACTAGGCCCCACCAAATGGATAGTGTAATCCAAGTATCACTATGCAGCTGGTATACAAGACATTCTCCTGAATATATAAAACA
Source organism: Heptranchias perlo (assembly GCF_035084215.1). NCBI lineage: Eukaryota > Metazoa > Chordata > Chondrichthyes > Hexanchiformes > Hexanchidae > Heptranchias > Heptranchias perlo. The sequence goes on from NC_090331.1 coordinate 58,583,965, forward strand.
TTTCCAGTGCTCTGAGGCCTCAGATTCCTCCCTTCCTGTTACCTGAGGCTGTGTAGTGAGGGGCCTCCTGATTCCTGTGGGTGATCAGTCCCTTCATATTTAAAATTTCCTTCAAAAGATATCCTAACTTTTTGTGAGGTGGCTGTAAAGAATCCTGGACCTGTAGTGATGTTCTCACTATTTCCTGCTTTCCTAGGTTTTTTTTTCATGTCAACCGTTGGATGCCAGTGGAGTTTATTCTCAGGTCTTCTTTCAATTACTTTGCTATCTTTTTTCTCCTTCTCAGATGAAACTTCTGCATGTATATGAATGTATGATTGATGAATATTGAGGCCTAAATTCGACAGTGCCCGATAATGGGTGCAAAATGGTCAGCTTGCTGGACCTATGTGCCAGAAGAGAGAGGCACGAGTACCATCCTAAATCATCAAACGGCCTTATTGTAATAAATCCAGCCAACTGCGGGCATCAAGTGGGCGCCCCAACGCAGCTTGCCCATCCTGGCTTTTCGAATTTCAAGCTGATTCGTACACTAAACCGGCCTGCAGGTAAGTTATGGGGTTGTAGGCAAACAGGAGGGTGGCAAGCATGAGCTGGCAGCAGCCATTTCAGGTGCTCACCAGGGCCACCCAAAAAAGGTCATGTTGAATTTATGCCCCATTGAGTTTGGACTGTGTGTTATCTGAGGTGTATTTTTTCAAAGACTAATACATCGGTCTTAAATTGTAGTTTAAAGTTTTTCAAACTTTCTGGAAAGTAGGTTAAAATGGACAATGAGCATTATATGTATTATATGCTATTGAATGTGCCATGCCATGTTACATGTAACTAACATTTTCCTCCATAATGCAACTTAAATTTAAATAAACCTTAATAGAATTGAAGTACTCAATGATTGTGGTTCCTATATTTTTAGGATTTACTCAGCGAAAAGTAACTCTTGAACTCTGTTCAGAAATGACATTGGCCAGATTAATGAATGGGAGGAAATCTACGTTTCATCTCAGTTTGCAACGTCATGAAAAATTAAATTAACTTGATTGTGCAGCATAATAATTTTACTAAAGTTGACACTTGTGAAAATATAAATGTTTTCAATTGCTGCTACGTCACATCAGTGATGTGTGACCCTGGCAAACCATGCTATAGGGTAGGCTGGGAAATCTCCATCCCCAGCCTAAAGGTTCTTTGTCCCCTCGGTCTTGCAGTTCCAGAGTAGCCTGGCAGACTGGGAGATCTAACCTGAGAATCTCCATGCGGTATGTTTTCTGCTCATCCATCAACTGTGAGTGCCAATGACAGTGGAATCTCTCGCTAATTGTTATACTGGTCACAGTTCTATCCATTTATGAACATTTTTGAAATACTGCAATTGAATGTTGCGTATACTATCCTTTGGAAATAAACTGATTGTTTTGTTTGAGGTTGAATTTCCATATGGTGATGAATATGGAAAACAGTAATCAGATATTGCATTCAAATCTATTAAAAATTCCAAAATGCTTTTATTTAATGTTCATTTAAATTACAAATATGCAAAGGTATCTCATTTGCTTTAATGTCTTGAAGCATATTATTTGGATTCAGGTACTGAAAGTTGATGTTTGGTATAGATGTGCTGAGAAATATGAAATGTTTTATATACACAGGAGAAAATAAAGAACACACCTCTACAATATAGAGTCGATCGGAGAAACTAGACAACTCCATTACGGATGATAAATGTATGGATGAATAATGACAAACCCTGGTATTAATTAATGGATCTGTCTCAAATCTCAATTGTTCACTATTCAGAATGACTGAGAAGAATTCACATCCCTTATAGAAACAAGATGCTCATCTAAGTTGTGTAGGCGATCTTGATGTTAGAATAGGGAGATTAGTAAACCTCTAATTCATTTTCCAGAGCAATTGGAAATAATATATAATTATCCATAGGATGAAAAGAGAAATGAATCTATAGCGCAAATAGTTTTATTATATAGTTCTATTTTAATAGGGCCCTTTCACTTGTTCTTTGGGTGCTGGAGTAAACTTGCCTCCCAATAACATTACCTTACCTTCTTTTGTTAGAGAGTAAGAAAAGGAAAGAGAACAGCACTGACCCAGTTCAGTCAACATTCCACAGCTGGGCAGGCCATGAATGGAGACCCAGAGGCATATGGAGCTGCTGAGGGCCACAGATGAAGGGGAGGAATGCCAGAAATAGCCCTCAGGCCATGTAACGAGTACCACTGCTTTATGGCGACAAACCTTAAGTATTCCTGGGAGCAGATGCAAATGAGTATTTTAAATGGCATAACTAAAGGGAACATGGAGGGGGCAGTGGGATTTGCATGCATATCCAGAAAAGCCTTCAGAAGAGCAGAAGATGTGAAAGTTCTGGAAAGGTTAGACAGGATCAACAACTAAATCTGCTCATTAGGTTAAAAAAAGAGAATATTTTCTTGATGCCTAGTGAGTAAAGGCACCATCTGGTTTAACACTAAAGTCATATAGAGATGATCCCTGCTACGTACTGAATTAGCTGGTCTCAGCCAGAGCAGTGGTTGGGGTCCTACAACTAACCCCAGTGCCCCATGCCAGGGAGGGAAGGAAATAAATAATTTTGGGGTTCCTCCCCTAATTACTATCAGTGACTCTTTCTGTAAAAACTGCAGTTCGGTAGGAAGAACGAGGCAAGGCAATATTATCTAAAGGGCACAACTCTAAAAGGGGTACAGGAACAGAGAGATCTGGGGGCATATGTGCACAAATCATTGTAGGTGGGAGGGCAGGTTGAGAAAGTGGTTAAAAAAGCATACGGGATCCTGGGCTTTATAAATAGAGGCATAGAGTACAAAAGTATGGAAGTCATGATGAACCTTTATAAAATACTGGTTTGGCCACAACTGGAGTATTGTGTCCAATTCTGGGCAGCGCACTTCAGGAAAGATGTGAAGGCCTTTGAGAGGGTGCAGAAGAGATTTACTAGAATTATTTCAGGGTTGAGGGACTTTAGTTATGTAGATAGACTGGAGAAACTGGGGTTGTTCTCCTTGGAACAGAGAAGGTTGCGAGGAGATTTGATAGAGGTATTCAAAATCATGAAGGGTCTAGACAGAGTAGGTAGAGAGAAATTGTTCCCATTGGCAGAAGAGTCAAGAACCAGAGGACATAGATTTAAGGTGATTGGCAAAAGAACCAAAGGTGACGTGAGGAAAAACTTTTTTACACAGCGAGTAGTTAGAATCTAGAATGCACTGGCCGAGGGGGTGGTGGAGGCAGATTCAATCATGGCCTTCAAAAGGGAACTGGAAAGTACTTGAAAGGAAAAAAATTTCAGGGCTACGGAGATAGGGCGCGGGAGTGGGACTAGCTGGGTTGCTCTTGCATAGAGCCGATGCGGACTCGATGGGCCAAATGGCCTCCTTCTGTGCTGCAACCTTTCTATGATTCCATGACTCCACGTGTGGATAATGAGTAAAAAAAGAACTTGCATTTATAGTGCACCTTTCACAACCTCAGGAAAGTGCTTCACAGCCAATTAAGTAGTTTTGAAGTTTTGTCACCATTGTAATGTGGGAATATGCTGCAGTCAACTTGCACACAGCAAGCTCCCACAAACAGAAGATAATTTGCACGTGGTGTTGGTTGAGGGATAAATGTTGGCTAGGGTGACATCTTCTTGCTCTTCTTTAAAAAATTCCATACATCCACTTGAGAAGGCAGACAGTGCCTCACTTTAACATCTCATCTGAAAGACAACACCTCCAACAATGCAGCACTCCCTCAGTACTGCACTAAAGTGTCAGCCTACATTATGTGGTCAAGTCTCTGACATCAGGCTTGAACCCACGACCTACTGCCTCAGAAACAAGAGTGCTACCACTGAAACAAGGCTGACACTACGGACAGGCTCAGGCTTAGATGAGAAGCTCTCCATTGCTGAATAGCTTGCTGACATTCATTATCTGGGCTTACTGATGAATAATGGTCACATGGATAACACACCAAAGCACTGCTGGTCATCCATGAACCATATCCCAGTAAAGTTCAGCACCTTTGGATGGGGAGAAAATAAGAGGAAAGGAAAATGTGGAATGGTGAGCTGCCAAAACCAGTTCAGTGACCCTAATCAGGAATATCATAGTGACTATTCTTAAAACAATGAAATTAAATAAAGTTAGCCATGACAAATTGGCTTGACTTTCTTGGGTAGACAGCTGAATGTGCTTAAATTAGGCCATGGTAGCCCTAGAAACAGTTTCTAGGTTATGGAAATATGTAGGACATGTAATAAATAATTCAGCATTCTGGCTAAGGGAGGAGTTTTTAAATGTTCTATAAAAACCAGCAGATTTCCCATGGCACTGCTCATGATAAGTTGGTGGATATGCTTTTTTATAGGGAAACATAGAAACATAGAAAATAGGAGCAGGAGTAGGCCATTCGGCCCTTTGAGCCTGCTCCGCCATTCAATATGATCATGGCTGATCCTCTATCTCAATACCATATTCCCGCTCTCTCCCCATACCCCTTGATGTCTTTTGTGTCTAGAAATCTATCTAGCTCCTTCTTAAATATATTCAGTGACTTGGTCTCCACAGCCTTCTGTAGTAGAGAATTCCACAGGTTCACCACCCTCTGAGTGAAGAAATTTCTCCTCATCTCAGTCCTAAATGTCCTACCCCATATCCTGAGACTGTGACTCCTCATTCTGGACCCCCCCAGCCAGGAGAAACATCCTTCCTGCATCCAGTCTGTCTAGCCCTGTCAGAATTTTATATGTTTCAATGAGATCCCCTCTCATTCTTCTAAACTCGCGTGAATACAGGCCGAGTCGACCCAATCTCTCCCCATATGGCAGTCCTGCCATCCCAGGAATCAGTCTGGTGAATCTTCGCTGCACACCCTCAATGGCAAGTATATCCTTTCTTACGTAAGGAGATCAAAACTGCACACAGTACTCCAGGTGTGGTCTCACCAAGGCCCTGTATAACTGCAGTACAACATCCTTGCTCCTGTACTCAAATCCTCTTGCAATGAAGGCCAACATACCATTTGCCTTCCTAACTGCTTGCTGCACCTGCATGTTTGCTTTCAGTGACTGGTGTACAAGGACACCCAGGTCCCATTGTACATCAACATTTCCCAATCTATCACCATTTAAATAATACTCTGCCTCTTTGTTTTTCCTTCTGAAGTGGATAACTTCACATTTATCCACATTATACTGCATCTGCCATGTATTTGCCCACTCACTCAACTTGTCTAAATCGCCTTGAAACCTCTTTGCATCCTCCTCACAACTCACAATCCCACCTAGTCAGCAAACTTGGAAATATTACATTTGGGACATGAACATTATGTCATATAATACATAATGTATTATTCTACTGCTATAATTCATTTGTGTGTAACTTGGTGTGTTCCATTAAAGACATGGGCCTGGAAATTCCTGGGTCCCCAATGCAGCAATGTAAGTTGCGGTGGAGTGGGACTTATGCCTGCTGAAACTGGAAGAGGCTCATCCTGCCAGAAATCCCAGGACCAGCTGTTGGGAGTCCCACCAGCAGGAGGGCAGATACTCCAAAGCAGTCTGGAAAATTTTGGACAGGGTAAGGACACAGCTTCTGTATTTAAAGTGCTCCATGCTGTTAATGGGCTGAGCAGGCTCTCGGAAGAGGGACTGAAATACTTGGAGCTATGGAGAAAGGCGAGCATTATATTCTTTAGAGGCTGATGACGCAAATTAGATAAAGGAGGGATGCAATAGTTGGAGTACCAGGCAAGAAGCCATCCCATGCAGCAGCATGGGCCATGTGGAAGGCAGTGGCTGCGGCTGTGAGGAGACCTCCATAACCCCAATGACTTCACTAGATCAGCAAAGATAGGAGTGTTTTCAAATGAATAACAGGGAATGTAACTGAAACACAGAGAAGCACATGGGTATTCCCTGGAACAATAATTAAGCACTGTCCTTTAGGGTATCACATGACGCTATTTCCCTTGTCCCAGAAGCAAAGTCACTCGGCATTAACATTCATGTTAAGTGTCTCACATTCTTTAATGCATGCTAGCACACGGAGTCTCACAACTTAGGTCACTGCTGCCTTACACCTACCATTACTGCCATATATAAATCTCCATCTCCAACTACCAGGGCAGGTCCTGACTGATTATGACTGCAGGATCTGGATACTGCAGCAGCCAATTAACGCTATGCATTCCTCCTGCAGGAGAAAACAACACCCAATGCGAGGGAATGTCAAGCTCCTGGAGGAGGGCATACCAATACTTGGCATTAAACAGCCACAAGTAACAGCCACAATTGACTTCAACTCTGGCCTGATAGTTGGAGATGGAGATGTGGGAATCTCAATGCCGCCATTGGGTAAGTGTATACCTCTCCTTATTTGATGTTTCTATGTATTTTTAATTCTCTTTACCAGCTAGTACTTTCTTCATAAGAGATCCCCAAAGTATCTAATTAAGACAGAATGCAGTTCAAGCAGACCAAAGTTAATAGTATTGTTTTTTTCTTCCAGAGACTCCAACCAGGAGATAGTGGAGAAAATTGCTGAAGAGCAAGACCTTGCAGTCCTCTCTATCTCTGGCAACAATGACACCCACTCAACCATCCTGTCATTCACCCTCCCCCTTGCACACCAAAGCCCAAAGATATCCATTTAAGGGGGTATTGATTGTGTAGATGAGGACTTGGCATTTGACGCAGAGCACAAAGTGGCAAACTAGGCACAACTCTAGCCAAACTGTTCCAGTACAGCTACGACACTGGCATTGACCCGACAATGTGGAAAATTGCCCAGGTATGTCCTGTCCTGACCAATCACTCCTGACTTTGTTGTATTACATTGGATCCTGGTCCTCTAATGCCTCCAATTTAAAATTCTCATTCTCATTTTTAAGTCCCCTAGCATTGTCCCTCCCTATCCCCGTAACCTCCTCCAGCTCTACAACCCCCCTCCCCCCTAGAACTCTGCATTCCTCCAACTCTGGCATCATGTACATCCCCCCTTCACCCCGCCTTTGGCGGCCGTGCCTTCAGCCATCTAGGCCCCATGATCTGGAAATAATTCTCTAAACCTCTCCACCTTCCTCTCTTCCTTTAGGACCTCCTTAGAACCCACCTCTTTGACCAAGCTTTTAGTCACACCCCTCCTTATATCTCCTTTGTCTCCTCCTGCTGTTCCTCTTCCTCAATGATCTATATGACTGTAAGAGAAGCCGTATTAAGCAAGCAGCACTAGAGGAGAACCAGATCATCTAACCCATCCATCATGATGCATAGACCCAGGTGCACTTTCTGAGACCTTTCCCAAGAGCTCAGTCTCAGGAGGCTTCCCTTCAGTCATGAAGCGTTGGAGATGCTCTGTTTGTTGCTGCAGCCAGATCTGCAACTAAGGTCCACAGCGAATTGTGGTAGCATATTATGTGCTTCACAACTTTGCAATCAGGAAAGTATTGATGGTACATGTCCCAGAGAGTACCAGGGAGCATGATGATGACACTGATGATGCTGTAGGCCGAGGCCATGAAGAACAGGAAGCAGCTGCAATGGCAATGGCTGCTAGAAAGCTGAGAGGCAGACTCATTTGGCACATCTTCACAGCTGAATAGAACACTATTGTTTAGTAGTCTCAAAGATCTGCCTGCTCTCCCCAAACTTTCCATGGTCTAAGTAAAATCCTTGCTCCTCACAGCTAGCCATTACATCCTAATCCTGAGCCACAACATCAGCACATTACCTGTTGTCATACAAGAGAACAAAACAACAAGCTGTCCTTACATCAAATATTCTAGTAATTTATTACAATTTCAATTGGAATACAACGGGGAAGAAGTGATGCTTCAGTCGTACAGAGCCTTGGTTAGATCCCATCTGGAGTACTGCGATCAGATTTGGGTACTGCACCTCATGAAGGATATATTGGCCTTGGAGGGGATACAGTGCAGATTCACCAGAATGATACCAGGGCTTAAACGGTTTAATTCTGAGGGCAGGTTGCATAAACTTGGGTTGTATTCCCTTGAGTTTAGAACATTAAGGGATGATCTAATCAAGGTGTTTAAAATGATAAAAGGATTTGATAGGGTAAATACAGGGGAATTATTTCCTTTAGTGGGGGAATCCAGAACAAAGGGACATAATCTTAAAATTAGAGCTAGGCCATTCAGGAGTGAAATCAGGAAGTACTTTTTCACACAGGGGGAAATCTGGTGCTCTCTTTCCCAAAAGGTTGTGTCGGCTCGGTCAATTGAAAATTTCAAAACTGAGGTCAGTAGATTTGATTTGTATTAGGTAAGGGTATCAAGGGATATGGAGTAAAGGTGAATAAATGGAATTAAGGTACAGACCAGCCGTGATCTTATTGAATAGCGGAACAGACTTGAGGGGCTGAATGGCCTACTGCTGTTTGTATGTTCCTACAACTATTTATAAAAATATAATTTTGTTTGTCACCACACATACTCCTGGTGACTACACAAGCTTTTCGCTGGCCTATTCTCTGTGTCACCTGAAGACCTGGGGTTTGAGAAGTAGATGGATTCTCTAAAATATTATGAGCCTTTTGGTATGGAGCTGGCACTTCCCTCACGGTCCCCAAGTCCTGGGATGGACATAGGAGGGGCTGGCTCCTTGTCATGGGCTCCTTGGCAGCCCGGTTCTGCAAAGCTGAAGGCTTCTGATGAGAATCGATGGAGTGTTCCTTTTTGCTGCTGCGAGGGAAGCAGCCTCTGAGGCAAGCACACCAATTTCTTAAATAAAAACAGAAAATGCTGGAAATATTCAGCAAGTCAGGCAGCATCTGTGGAGAAAGAAACAGAGTTAACGTTTCAGGTCAATGACCCTTCGTCAGAACTGGAAAAAGTTGAAGATTAAACAGTTTTTAAGCAAGAACAGAGCCAAGCAAAGTGGAGAGGGGGGTGGGGGTGAGAGGGGAGGAAAGAAGAAAAGGGAAGGGCTCTGATAGGGTGGAGGGCAGGGGTGAAGTCATCACAAAAGGGATGATGGTGCAAGGCAAGGAGGGTGGTAATGGGACAAGGAAAGAAACAAAAGATGAGTCGAGAGGAGCTGTAAATAGCAACAGCAGAACCGTTACCAGCACTTGCTGTCCGAAAAAATGGGAGCAGTGGTTATGATCTGAATTTATTGAAATCAATGTTGAGTCCAGAAGGTTATAAAGTGCCTAATTGAAAGCTGAGGTGCTGTTCCTTGAGCTTCCATTGAGCTTCACTGGAACACACCAACTTCTTTCCTGATACTGGGAACAGAATTCTGGTTAGCAATGTGGGAGTACGAACCATCGGAATCAGAAATGTTTGATGCTCTGCTAGCATCCTTCTCTTCATAGCAGGGCCCTGAGATCCTCATCTGTTTGCCCTGTGGCCAGGTGATGACATGTCTTATACCTCCACCCAACTGCATCAGGCCCCACTTCCACACCTGTATCCTTTTTTTAATTCGTTCATGGGATGTGGGCGTTGCTGGCAAGGCCAGCATTTATTGCCCATCCCTAATTGCCCTTGAGAAGGTGGTGGTGAGCCGCCTTCTTGAACCGCTGCAGTCCGTCCAGTGAAGGTTCTCCCACAGTGCTGTTAGGTAGGGAGATCCAGGATTTTGACCCAGCGACGATGAAGGAACGGCGATACATTTCCAAGTCGGGATGGTGTGTGACTTGGAGGAGAATGTGCAGCTGCCGACCTTATCCTTCTAGATGGTAGAGGTCGCGGGTTTAGGAGGTGCTGTCGAAGAAGCTCTTTTGTCCATGTTTGGACCAAGGCTGTAATGAGGTCTGGAGCCGAGTGATCCTGGCAGAACCCAAACTGAGCATCGGTGAGCAGGTTATTGGTGAGTAAGTGCCACTTGATAGCACTGTCAACCACAACTTCCATCACTTTGCTGATGATTGAGAGTAGACTGATGGGGTGGTAATTGGCTGGATTGGATTTGTCCTGGTTTTTGTGGACAGGACATACCTGGGCAATTTTGCACATTGTCGGGTAGATGCCAGTGTTGTAGCTGTACTGTAACAGTTTGGCTAGAGGCACGGCTAGTTCTGGAGCACAAGCCTTCAGCACTACAGCCTGGATGTCGTCGGGGCCCATAGCTTTTGTTATATTCAGTGCACTCAGCCATTTCTTGATATCACATGGAGTGAATCGAATTGGCTGAATACTTGCTTCCGTGATGGTGGGGTTATCGGGAGGAGGCCGAGATGGATCATCCACTCAGCACTTCTGGCTGAAGGTGGTTGCAAACGCTTCAGCCTTGTCTTTTGCACTCACGTGCTGGACCCCGCCATCATTGAGGATGGGAATGTTCATGGAGCCTCCTCCCGTTAGTTGTTTAATTGTCCACCACCATTCACGACTGGATGTGGCAGGACTGCAGAGCTTTGATCTTATCCATTGTTTGTGGAATCACGTAGCTCTGTCTATAGCATGTGGCTTCCGCTGGTTAGCATGCATGTAGTCCTGCATGCTAGTCTATGTAGTCCTGTGTTGGACTTAGGTGGGGCAGAGGTGGGCAATGTTACTGAGGCGGAAGTAGGCGGTCTCTGTAATAGATAGGATATGAGGTCAGATGCGAAGTTTGGGGTCGAATTGGACACCGAAGTTATAAACAGTCTGGTTCAAGCTGAGACAGTGGTCAGGGATGGAACGGTGGCAAGGGTACAAAGTTTATGGCCGGAGTTGAAGATGATGGCTTCAGTTTTCCCCGTGTTTAACTGGAGGAAGTTGTAGTTCATCCAAGACTGGTTGTCGGGCAAGCAGTCGGACAGCACAGAGGCAGTGGATGGGTCAAGAGAAGTGGTAGAGAGAATGGGGAGTAAACGTTCCCTGGGTAAATTTGTCAAGAACATGCTGACAAAGCTGGCATTAATGATATTTTTACAACATCATTTTAAAAGGTAGTCTTTTGACTTGGCAATATGCAGAAACTTAGAATTACTTACAGGCAGGACCTGGAGACTCTTCAGAAATAGAATTTTGCTCCTCTGTTCCATAAGTAAGACAATGGGAAATATTAAAATACAGAGGATGAGTATGAAAATTACAGAAAGAAGCTGCAAAGGGCATTAGAAAAAACAGAGTTTGTCCTGTATATAAAGATGAATCTATGTGAATAACTGTGCAATCTATAAATTAATAACAATTTATAATAAAATCTCTTTAAATCCTGATCCATATAATACATTTCTAACTCCAACCTGTATACTTCAATCAAACTCCTACAGATTATTAGAAATTCCACTTCTATTTCATATAAAACTCTAATCTATATAATTCATTACAGTTTAATTTGTTTACTGCAGTATTGCCCAGTAATGCACAATTTGTTTTGATTCCAATTCTATTTCATTAAAAATAAAAAATCCTTGCATTTATATATGATTTTACTACATTGAAATTAATCACTTAATATACACAAGGAATTACTGTTCGAGTGCAGTGACTATTGTTATGTAACTATTCTGCATGAAACTAATGCATAAACAGCAATGAATCTGTTTATTGGTGGCATTGACTGATGGAGGAATGATGGTCAGTACAGTTAAATCATGCCTAACACTGTGATTTTGTATGCTTATTGCTTGTTACTCAAGATAAGGGCTCATGGGGTTCGGGGTAACATATTAGCATGGATAGAGGATTGGTTAACGGACAGAAAAGAGAGAGTAAGGATAAACGGGTCATTTTCAGGTTGGCAGGCTGTAACTAGTGGGGTGCCGCAAGGATCAGTGCTTGGGCCTCAGCTATTTACAATCTATATTAATGACTTGGATGAAGGGACCCAGTGTAGTGTATCCAAGTTTGCTGACGATACAAAGCTAGGTGGGAAAGTAAGGTGTGAGGAGGACACAACGTGTCTACAAAGGGCTAGAGACAGGTTAAGTGAGTGGGCAAGAAGGTGGCAGATGGAGTATAATGTGGGGAAATGTGAGGTTATTCACTTTGGTAGGAAGAATAGAAAAACAGAATATTTTTTAAATGGTGAGAAACTATTAAATGTTGGTGTCTGGAGAGACTTGGGTGTCCTGGTACAAGAAACACAAAAAGTTAGCATGTAGGCACAACAAGCAATTAGGAAGGCAAATGGCATGTTGGCCTTTATTGCAAGGGGGTTGGAGTATAAGAGTAAGGAAGTCTTACTACAATTGTACAGGGCTTTGGTGAGACCGCAACTGGAGAACTGTGTACAGTTTTGGTCTCCTTATCAAAGGAAGAATATACTTGTCTTAGAGGCGGTGCAATAAAGTTTCACTAGATTAATTCCTGGGATGAGAGGGTTGTCCCATGAGGAGATGTTGAGTAGAATGGGCCTATATTCTCTGGAGTTTAAAACAATGAGAGGTGATCTCATTGAACCATATAAGATTCTGAGGGGGCTTGACAGGGTAGAGGCTGAGAGGTTGTTTCCCCCGGATGGAGAGTCTAGAACTAGAGGGCATAGTCGCAGGATAAGGGGGTCCGCCATTTAAGACTGAGATGAGGAGGAATTTCTTCACTCAAGAGGGTTGTGAATCTTTGGAATTCTCTACCCCAGAGGGTTGTGGATGCTGAGTTGTTGAGTATATTCAAGGCTGAGATGGATACATTTTTGGAATCTAGGGGAATCAAGGGATATGAGGATCAGGCAGGAAAGTGGAGTTGGGAAAGAAGATCAGCCATGATCTGAATGAATGGTGGAGCAGGTTTGAGGGCTGTCCGGCCTACTCCTGCTCCTAGTTCATATGTTTTAATCTACTAACAAATTATAATTTTTAGAAATGAATATTTGTCTTGATATCGAGAATTATTATAGGATTAGAAAATGTAATAATAAAAAACTGACCTATAAATTTAATTCAAAACCATATCTACTTAATTCACAAAGATCATAAAGATAAGTACAGATAAACAAAGATAAGTACAGATAAACAAGATCATTTGGCATCTAGCTCATCCTTCTATAGCAGCCTATACACCCCCATCACCGCATCTAACGATTCCAGAATGTTTGCCTCTACTATACTACCAAGAAGACTGTTCAGGTATTAGTCATTCTTTATGTGATGAAGTGCTTCCTGACATCAGTCCTGAGCTTGCCTTTAACCAGTTTGTGTCTATGTCCTCTTTAAATTCTTTATCTGTATAACTTGTTCCAGTCCCTTAAAATCCTTTTTCTGTCTAATCCAATACTATTTGCAAACAGAAAAATTATAGTCATAATTCATAAAACATCACAATCTGCTTAAAAAACTCATCTCTGCTGCTAAATAGCAGTACAGCCAATTCCATTGGATTGGATAATTCTTGACTAAATAATTAAAATCAGATGTTATCCAGTTGGTTTGACAGGAAATTAAATATGGCGCATTTCAATAAGTGAACTTTTTTTTTGCACTTGTGGTACTCGGATCGTAATAGGAAGTGTTAATCATTCAAATAATGGCCATATCTAATGTTACCATTATGAAGGTATCATGGTGATACTACGGTATAAGGCTGCAACACCCCAAAGAGACTGTATTTTAATTTTAAAGGAATGCAGTACTCCAGGATAAGGCCCTGTAATGTTCTTATCTGAAGCACTTTTTGGCAATGTTTTAAAACTGTTGACAAAATTCTCATGGGAGGAAAACATTAATTAGTAATAAACCTATCCAATGATTCCATCTATCTTTTATCTGCATTTTTTAAATGCAAACTCAGACCATTGAAATCAGTGATGTGGTTCAGATAACTGATTTACAGCAGGTGATACCGCAGAGCAATTTTTAATTGAATCCAGAAAAGGAACTTTGTCAGCCATCTTGGTTTTCTTATTCTCATGTAAACACTCACTTTGTTTAAATTTTAATTATTTGGTGGTATCTTTGTATTTTCAACATTGTTTTATTTTGCCTGTTACACGTGATCTTTGGCTGCTCACTCCAACTGGCTTGGTAATAATAATTACTTGAGTGATTGATGAGGGAAATCACCATTTAAACTGTGATTAATGGCGGACTCAATCTGATGATACCGAGTGAAATTCAGAAATCCATCGCCCAACCTTACTTTTCCTTCAAACTGTTTCTCTGACCCAATGGTTGTTTTTCACACCCAACCATCTCAGGCCTCAGCTATCTATTCTCCACCCATCCTCCCTAATTCCAATCTGTGCTGAGTTAATTGACCTCAGTTGATGCAGAAGTTACGATGTTTCAGTTGATCTCTGGAGCCTTGGCCTAGGGAGGGCTAAAATCAGCCACATTCTCCTTCGCTGATCTCTGTCCAGTGGCCACAGTTGGAAAGTGCAAGTGTGTAGATGTCATAAGAAAATAAGAACTTAAGAAATAGGAGCAGGAGTAGGCCCCTTGAGCCTGCTCTGCCATTCAGTAAGATCATGGCTGATCTTCCATCTCAATTCCACTTTCCTGCTCTATCCCCATATCCCTTGATTCCCTTGGTGTCCAAAAGTCTATTGATCTAAATCTTGAATATACTCAATGACTGAGCTTCCACAGCCCGCTGGGGTAGAGAATTCCAAAGATTCACAACTCTCTGAGTGAAAATTTTTTTCCTCACCTTGGTCCTAAATGGCCAACCTCTTATCTTGAGACTATGATCCCTAGTTCTAACTCTGTAGCCAGGGGAAACAACCTCTCAGCATCTATTCTGTAAAGCCCTCTAAGAATTTTATACATTTCAATGAGATCACCTCTCATTCTTCTAAACTCCAAAGAATATAGGCCAATTTTACTCAATCTCTCCTCATGGGACAACCCTCTCATCCCTGGAATCAATCTAATGGACCTTCTTGGCACCCCCTCTAAGGCAAGTATATCCTTCATTAGATAAGGAGACCAAGACTGTACACAGTACTCCAGGTGAGGTCTCACCAGATGTCAGGTGAGAAAAAGCTCAGGCTTGGCTGCAGTGTCCTCTAAAATTAAAAGGCCTGCTAGCACTCATTGTCTAGGCCCACACATGAAGAATGGAACTTGGATGAGATAAGAACAGCTTCTGGTGCCCATGGAACTGTCTCTTCACAAGAACCTGTCTCAGGAGTAGGAAAGAAGAGAAACTGGAAAAATTGGAGATGGCAGTGTAAATATTAAAATGCCAATGATATTGCTTGACTTGCAGTATATAGGTGATTCGCTCCACCATAACAACTGTTTAGAAAATTCCTACCTCACCACGAGGGGAGGGATTAATGTTGCTTGTTGTTCACACCAGTAAACTGTGTTTGCGCTACACCTCATTAATCTAACACTATTTAGCAGTGACATAATATGAAGAAACTCTTATCCATAGTTTAGAAGATGTTTTTGTTGCCATGTTGAATGAAACACGCATCCTTACTATGACACTAATCTCTCACATAACGTATATTTATTATGATTTTCTCTCCAATACCACATTCGTTTATAGGTCAGAGATGCATTTCAAACTAGATCTGAACATTTGGGATTTTGCCTGCCTGCTGCCAAAATTGCCCTAGCTATTGTGCAGGGTTTCCAAAAGACGGCTTCAAAAGTCACACAAACAAAACCATATTATTTATCGTGTCAAACTGAATTTTGTCCTCTAGCTTTTCTTCAAATAAGTTTGAAAATAACTCAGCAGAAACTGAAAGAAGCTAAAGAAAAATATTCCACCAGTTCAGCCAACTGAATGTTACTGACACAATTGGGAACACTGTACAATCTGAATTCAGCTAACTGCGTCACTACTCTGGGCAAAAGTATTTTGTACAAACCCAGGCCTTTGGGAGATGTAGAGGCCTTCAAGTAAAAACTTTAAATAAGGCATTAAAAGATATAAAAAGACAATTCAATGGTTAAATTTAATCATGTATTTTTAAAATGATATTTAGTTTAAACCCATATTTTGGACATAGAAATTTCAATGGTAGATTTTTTTTCATTTTGTGTGATTTGTGAGGAAACCATAATGCAGTGCCGCTTAGTAACGAGAGCTTGTAATTTCATAATGGCAGGAGCCTGTTGACATAGGAATATTGAATAAAGAAAAGTATGAACTTGCATTAATATAGCGCCTTTCACAATGTCAGGACATCCCAAAGCGCTTTACAGCCAATTAAGTAATTTTGTTTTTGAAATGTAGGTACTGTTGTAATGTAGGGAATGTGGCAGCCAACTTGCACACAGCAAGATCCCACAAACAGCACTGAGATAATGACCAGTTAATCTATTTTAGTGATGTTGGTTGAGGGATTAATATTGGCCAGGACTCCCCTGCTCTTCATCAAAATAGTGCCATCGATATTTTACATCCACCTGAGAGGGCAGATAGGGCTTCGGTTTAGCATCTCATTGGAAAGATGGCGCCTCTGACACTGCAGCCTTCCTCAGTTCCGCACTGAAGTGTCAGCCTAGATAATGTGCTTAAGTCTCTGAAGTGGGACTATGTACCAATGACCTTCTGTCTCAGAGGCAAGAGTGTTACCCACTGAGCCATGGCTGACACCTAATTGTAAAATGTAGATGTAGGAATTTACAATAGGAAAAGTTGAAACAAAACTGTGAGCAAATGTGACAACAGGATGTAAAGTTTGTAGACAGGAATCATGAGTTTTTAAATATAAAATAGATATAAAATAATAAAGAAAAGGCAGAGAAAGTAAGATCTGTCTGTTAGTACAAAATTATATACTCTGAACATTATTGTTTATTATACATTTCTCAAAATGAATTTGAAGAGTTAGTAGCAGTTATTTTTTTAAAACAATGACTATTATTGCTTTGTAGCATAGAGTGCTGCATTGTTGGGGTGCTTATTTTGGATGAGATGTTAACTCAAGGCCTTGTCTGCTTGCTCAGGTGGATGTAAAAAATCCCATGCTCTATTCAAAGAAGAATGAGAAGTTCTCTTGTGGTCCTGGCTAACATTCCGCTCTCGAACAACACCACTAGAAAACAGATTAACTGGTCGTTCATTCATGTGTTGTTTGTGTGACCTTGCTGTGTGAAAATTGGCTGCATGACAACTTTAAAAGTCATCCACTGTTTGTAAAGCACTTTGGCACCTGATAAGGCACTGTATAAATGCAAGTTCTTTCTTCTTTATCTAAATAAAATCAACAGCACAAATCTCTCCTGTAAGAGTCAGCTTGGCTCAGTTGGTTGCACTCTTGCCTCTGAGTCAGAAGATCTGTTTCAAGACTTGAGGATATTATTGATCTAACACTTCAGTACAGTACTGAGGGAGTGCTGCAATATCAGAGGAGCTATCTGTCAGATGAGATGTTAAAATAAAGCCATGTGTCTTTTAGGAGGATGAAAAAGATCCCATGGCATTATCCAAAGCAAAAGCTGG
The DNA here is from genome assembly GCF_035084215.1 of Heptranchias perlo. Lineage (NCBI taxonomy): Eukaryota > Metazoa > Chordata > Chondrichthyes > Hexanchiformes > Hexanchidae > Heptranchias > Heptranchias perlo. Next base: position 58,601,287 of record NC_090331.1, read on the forward strand.
GCGGTGCCTTGGCCAAGATTCATCCCTCAATCAAATACAGATTAACTGGTAGTTGATCTCATTTACTGTTTGTGGGGCCTTTCTGCGTACAAGTTGCCTACGTAATAATAGTGATTGAACTTCAAAAGTAATTCATTAGTTGAGAAGTACTTTGGGATGTCCTGAGGATCTTTCTTTCCAAGCGCAAAGCCCTTTCTAAAATCTAACAATGGAACACTTTTCTGTGGTAAAGGCTGTAAAACAAATGTTCAAGTGCTTAAAAATTCAAACACTGCAATTGTAGCTGGACAGTAGACTAGACTGTGAAGACATTACAGTATTTCTTTAAGTTGTCATCACAAGTGTTATGAGACTCTGTGATTTAAAATTGTTAATTTTATCCCAGCTGTTTGCTTTCCAAAGTTTGGAACATTGCTTTATGTCTCAATTTGCCTACATTTTGAAATGATAAGACAACCTGTCATCCACAGGTTTTGTCGCATCCACAAAAAGAGTGGTTGATACAAGAATGAAACAGAAATCAATCAGTTAGAACTGCTGTTTTCAAATGAAGATTAAAAGGTAATGCAAAGCATTTATCTTTTACCATATTGTGAAAAATACGTTTTTTTTATCATTGCCAGTAGATGGTGCTCTATTAATAATTCTTTCAATGCTTTTTAAAATTTAAATCTTAAGTAGTTTTATAGCAAACAAGCCTATCACCACATAGATGTGCACACACAACACATGCATGCAGACATATGCACAAGTGTATGCACACACTCAAATACACACACACACACACACACACACACACACACAGAGCCAGCCACATCAGAAACATAAGCTAACATGTATTATCCTGAACACAGAGAATATAAGAAAAATAAAGATGGCCCCCTGCCATTTTAAACGTCTTCTTTGGGAGCTCACAAAAAACATATTATAAAAGTGGAAAGAGCTTAAATAGCTCTCAGTTACTAAATAAACCATAACCAAAGCACATTATATAAGAGGCTGTTGGTATATCAATCACAAGATCACAAGATAGTTACGAATGATTCCGGAGGTAATTCAGCCCATCTCAGCTCATGCATCCAGAATGACTCTAACGTTCTTCCATTGCAACATTCAACAGGCTATAACATAATCAGAAAAGATAGGGAAGGAAGAAGTGGAGATGGAGTAGCTGTACTATTTAGAGGTAACATAATGGCAGTCGAAAAAAATGGACATAACTAACAGAAGGATAGAAACAGAATCCATATGGATTGAAATAAAAGATCATAAGGGATCGTTCACGCTAATAGAGCTATACTACAGACTATCAATAGTGGAAAGGAGGTGGAGGAAGAACTATGTAAGCAAATATGCGAAGTGAGTAAAGGACATAGGATAATAATCATGTGAGATTTTAACTATCCCCAAATAAACTGGCAAGAAGAGGTAGGTAAAGGGGCACAAGGAATGGAGCTTTTATAAAGTGTGCAGGACTCCTTTCTTACCCAGTATGTAAAAGGCCCAACAAAATAGGAAGCACTGCTGGGTCTAGTAATGGGAAATGAACCAGAGCAGATAAGAGAAGTAAGCATCGGGGAACATCTAGGCAATAGCGATCACAACATAATAAGGTTTAAGATAAAGATTGAGAAGGACATAAGTAAGACAAAGACCAAAGTAATAAATTGGAAAAAAACTGATTTTCAGGGGATGAGAATGGAACTAGGGAAAATAAACTGGAAAATTTACTAATAAACAAAGAAATAGAAAAACAGTGGGAAACATTTAAAATGGTAATCAATAGAGTCCAGGAGAAATATAACCCACTAAAAAGAAAGAACAAACTAGCCAGTAATGATACACCATAGATGAATAAAGAAATAAGGGCAAAATTGAAATTAAAGAAAAAGGCATACACTAAGTACATAGACAACAAAGGAGAGGATGACAAAAGGGAATATGAAAAGGTTAGGAAATAAGTTAATAAATCAATTAGGAAGGCAAATTAAAACTACAAAATTAAATTATCAAGGAATATAAAAAAAATAGTAAAGTATTCTACAGACACATAAATAACAAAAGAAACATTAGAATAGGGATTAAGTCACTAACGGATACACATGGTAAACTCATAGGTAATGACAGTGAAATGGCAGAAATATTAAATAATTACTTTATTTACCAGGGAGACTAACATGTGGATGTGACATTAGAAGAGATCAAAAAAGATACTTAAGATAGAAAGGAGGGAGATAATTGATAAACTAATCAAACATAGAGAGGATAAAACCCTTAGTCTAGATGGATTGCATCTGCGCATATTAAAAGAAGTTTGGGAAGAGATAGCAGAGGCACTATTACATATATATAAAAATTCATTAGAAAAGTTAACTGGTGGAAAGCTAATATGATTCATATATTTAAAAAGAGAGATAGAACCAATCCAGGGAACTATAGACCAATTAGCTTACCACATAGTAGACTCATGACTAAGGTCAGAGCATGTGGAGTCAGGGGACAAGTAGCAGAATGGAAAGGAAGCCGGCTACAAAACAGAAAACAAGAGAGTAGGGGTGAAAGGTAATTACTCAGACTGGAAAAAGGTGGGAAGTGGTGTACCACAGGAATCGGTGCTGGGATCACTGTTGTTCACCATTTACACAAACATTTTGGACTCGGGAATCGAAAGTACAATTTCAAAGTCTGCGGATGACACCAAATTGCGGGGCGGAGTCAATACCAAGAAGGACTGCAACAAAGAATAGGAAGACATTAATAAACTTGCAGATTGGGCATGTAATTGGCAAATGAATTTCAATATAGATAAGTGGTAGGAAGATTAAGGGGGCCACATACTGCTTGGAAAATAAGAGTTTAAATGGGGTAGAGGAGCAGAGGGATCTGGGGGTCTGGATACACAAATCACTAAAAGTAGTGATGCAGGTTAACAAGGCCATAAAAAAGCACATCTAGCACCGGGGTTCATTTCTAGAGGGATAGAATTGAAAAGCTGAGAAGTTATGTTAAACTTGTATAGAACATTGGTTAAACACACTTGGAGTACTGTGAACAGTTCTCGTCTCCATATTATAAAAAGGGTATAGAGACACTGAAAAAGGTACAAAGAAGATTTACTAGGATGATACCAGAACTGAGTGATTATTCCTATCAGGAATAATTGAGCAGGCTGGGGTTCTAGAAAAGAGAAGACTGAGGGGTGATCTGATGGAGGTCTTTAAGATTATGAAAGGGTTTGGTAGGGTCGACATAGAGAAGATGTTTCCATTTGCAGGGAAGAAAGGATATGCTGATAGAGTTAGATAAAGTAGAGAAGGAGGAGGCTCGTGTGGAGCATAAACACCAGCATGGACCTGTTAAGCCAAATGGCCTGTTTCTGCGCTGTACGTTCTAGGTAATTCAATTTTTCTTAAATGATTACAGGGTTTTTGCCTCAACCTCTCTATCCGGGAGTCAATCCCATGTATTGATCACGCTGTGTGAAGAAGAACATCCTGATATCAGTCCTAAATTTGTCTTTTACTAGTTTGAACCAGTGCGCCATTGTCATACACTAATAATTTAATTTAAAATAATTTTCTGGAAACTCCCCTCCGTACCATTTACTATCTTATATAAATCTATAAATCAGATCTTAGACACTTATTTTCAAAGTCTAAGGTTCTCCAGTCTTTCCTCACAATTCAGACCTGTGACACTAGGGATTAGCCTCGTGGATCTTCTCTGCACTGTCTCCAATCTTTGAATGTCTCTCTTGCATAATGTTGACCAGAACTGGACAATGTACTCAAGGTATGGTCTGAGCAGAGTACTGTACAGTTTGATCATGATTTCCTTTGACTTGTATTCTACTGTTATGGCTATATAGTTGAACAGTCTATTCGCTTTGTTGTTTGCCACTCTGTATTAATTGGACACACTGGGGTTCATTTTCACCTTCACTACTTGAGTAGTAAACTGGAGCGGCGGATCACCCACAATGATTGCGGGTGATCTATTCTGCTAGTTTACCACCCAAGTAGTAAAGGTGAAAATTACCCCCATTGAATGTAAGGCTTATTAAAACTCCTAGGTCTCTTACATCACCATTCATGGAGTACACATGTCACACATTTTTCCTTCTTATGTGCAACACTCTACACTTGTTTGCATTAAATTTCATCTGTCATTGTTGTGCTCACTGATATATTTTGTTTAACTCATTCTGTAATTTCTGAGGTGTGTCCTTCAATTCCACAGACCCTCCTAGTTTGGTTTCAAGTCATTGATGTAACTTAGAAATAGTAGTGGTTCCAACACTAAAGTCTGGTACTTCCTGCACCCTGATGAAAGTCCTATAACAAGTGCAAATTTTTTTCTACCCATCAGCCAATTTCTTATCCATTCCTGCAGTCTAACTTGAATCCCTAGCGCTTTGAGTTTAACTAAAAGGTTTTTATGTGGAATTTCAGGGTCAAATGCCTTCTGGAAGTTTGTGTACAATAGACTGTAGTATTTACGACTTATCACTTGGGATGTCATTTCCTCAAAGAAGTCAAGAAGCTTGGCCAGGCAGGATCGCCCCTTTCTGAGTCCATGTTGACTGCTGCTTACTATGTTATTACTATACAGATAACCCTCAAATGTACTCCTGATCAATGATCCAATTATTTTATATGGGATTGAAATAAGACAAATGGGTTTGTAGTTGTTTGAATATAAGCACATGTTGGATTGCTTCCAATCTATTAGTATATAAGTGGAGTGTGCTACAACAAAGTAATTTGTTGAAGGGGCCATGGTAACATCATAAACAAAACTTGAGCAACTTATCAATTGGATTTTAACTCTGGGGTATGTTAGTGTCTCAGAATTTATTTTCCAGCATGTTATTCTTATTATTTATTTATATATATTTATCTACTATTATTAAGTTTTTTTTTTGCTGTACGTTGTCACAGGTAGACAGTCATACATGATGAGTCAAGCAGTGGTATTGTGATTTACTTTACTGGGTATATATTACAAAATACGATACAAACTGGTAAACTGAAATCTCAGACAAAGAAAGGTTATAATTTCAATTTATTTCCTTGATTCTTCAAGCAGGCTCCATTGCATATTTAGGCAATTAACAAGCCTGTTGGAATGAGATTTTCCTTGTCATCTGAATCACAGTGTAGAGAGAAACTCCTCAATAGCCCTACCACAGTCTAAAGTGCTAAAAACGGTGTCAAAAATAAGTAACTTTGGGGAATTTGAACATTCCTAGGAATTAAAGCAATATTCTGGAAACTTACCATTCCTCTAAGAATCAGCTTAAATTAATCATTCAAACAGGATTAAAAGATCCTGTTCCAAATCATTATATGTTGGGAATAGATAAGAATATATTCTTGTAATCTTGAAGACTCTGTTATTGCAGTCCGCTCAATTTTAAGATTTAAAATTTGTGAATAAGATGGTACAGAGACTGCAAACAGAACTCATGTAACAAGGAATAAATTTTCACCGTCACTACCTGGGCAGTAACCTGGCACAGCGGATCACTTGCCTTTGCAGAACCCGACTGATTTTCATTCCATTGAAGTCAATGGTATGAAAATTGGGCAGGTTCTATCGTGGCCAGGTGATCCACTAGATTACTGCACAGGTGGTGAAGAAAAAAAATGGCCCTATCCAATTAAAGTGTTGTGAATCTCAGAGACAATAAGGTAGGTTTTCCAATCAGGAACTCCTGAATTTCAGATATAAAGTGGGCATTCCCGATTGAAAAATTAGGTGGAGGTTTATTCCAGTAGTTCTCCACCAATTTAGTGTCCATTTCAATTTTCCGATTAGGATTCTAACAGGAAGGATCTGCTCGTTTGTGGGTCGATGCATGTAAATAGATACATAATGATGTGTTGAAATCATTCACACAATTTCATGTAAGTTCCATTATTTCATACTACTTCCTTTACCCACTCGTATAAACTAAGTGTTCAGGACTGCTAGGCACTGAGCCCCATACAGAAATCAGATTTAAGAGACTAGATTGATACTTTGCAAGGCCATGGCTGAATGTTTTATTCTTGTTTCTTCTTGTATTTCTCCTGTTCCTGCAGAAATCTGTCAAGAACCTTTGTGCTACTTGCTATGGTACTGCCTTTCTTTGATTCCAAAGTGCTACAATGGGTTTTCCCCAGGAAATTCCCTTATAGCTCTAGTTTTTGGAAGGAAAGAAAAACAACCAGGTGTGGCTGGCAAACCAGGCTGTACCAGCGGTGCTCTACACCCATCTGCTGATGCCCCCACACCAGACACTTACTGAGTGTCGGTGGAGATTGTGATTTGCAAGTGCTGCCATCAGTGAATCATTTGCTGCAATCAGACTTACAACTGAGCTCCTCCACAGGCCCCTTTAAGCTTCTGCAGGTTTTTAAATCTTACAGGAACATGTCCCCAAACTGCAGGCTCCTGTGGCCATAATGCTGGGAACTTACCGTCATTATTTAAATTAGCCTGACCCTGAAAGCTGTGCTTGGGTCAACTTATTTCTTAACTGGTGAGCATGAATCTCACTGTGCCATATTTCTGCTCAGGATTTCAGCTGAGCAGAAAATGTGCTCCATTGTTTTATAAGGTAGTCGATCTTTGGTAACACTGCTCATGACAGCTGAATGGATATGTCGTTTAGGAGAAGGGTGCTGGCTTTGTAAGGATTCAAGAGAAGGCGTGAGAGGAGTTAAGAGTGCTGGGGGAGTGAGCAGATGTGAGGCGACAGCGAATATTTTGGGGACAGTAATAAGTAGTTGGGGGAGGAAATGTAAGGATTTGCCTGTAGTGGGTACATGGGATAGAGATGTGAGTAGAAAAGGAGCATGAAGAGGTGGTCAGTAGTCATGGTGGTAGAAAGCATTGGGGCAGTGAGTATTTGAGGGGATTGGAGTAGTGAGCACTTGGGATGGGCTGCGTGGTTGATTAGAATTTGGTTTATTGAGAATTTGGGTACTGAGTAACTGGGGAATAGTTAGCATTTAGGGGTAATGAATAGTTGATGGGTGCGTATTGTGGGCGGTGGGCAGTTGAAGGGGTGATTACATATTTGGATGGTGCCAGCTATGGAAGACAGGGAAATTGATAGGGTTGCTGAGCTCTGCTCCCTGCCATCATTTAGATGTGTCAGGATGGTGAATAGACGTCAGATGGCTTCCGTGCTGGTGTGGGAGGAAGAAAATCCAGCCATTCTGAACAGCAATTTTTTTCTTCTTTTGTTTTGTAATATGCTGTGATTACCTGGCTAGTGAAAACTTGATCAGTAAAACAGGATTTATTGTAACTATAATTTCTGTTATTAAGAAAAGGTAGTATTTTGAGGTAATCTTTTTAGTACTATAATTTTTTTAGGCGTTTTGCTGTTTTCAAGTCCCTTGCTGCTTTCTGTATTGAACTAACAAATGATTATGTTGGTCCCAAAGATGCATTAAAGATACCGGTGACAACATTAATACACAATTACAAAAACACTTTCCAATTAATTGAAGGGATTTGCACGTTCAGCACATATTGCATTACAGTAAATACAGTATAGCCTAATGCTATGGGATCATAGCACATTAATATTAAACTGCACACATGATGCTGTAATTCCCCCAACCCAAACACCAAAATTAGCTTGGATAGTGTTTGTTCTATGTAATGTCTCCTGCACTTCCCAATTGTACTGGGTATATCCAAAGGCAAAGATGAAAAGCTCAGTTCCCCAATTGCTTAGAGATGACATGCATTGTGTGATGTGGTACTAAACCAGATTCTAACTCCCAGTTAATGCAGAAACAAACTATCTTAGTCAGGGTGGTAGCTACAGAGGCAGTAGTGATACAGTTCTGCTCAGTGTTCTTAGCTAGGGAGAGAAAAAAACTGGCCAAGGTTCCCACTTTTGATTGCCCTCTAGCATCTCCTGCTGGAACTGTACTTATGTGACTCCTCACTGAGGACAGGATCAGGCTCAGCTGTGATGTCCCCATAGTCCACTACCACTTGTTGTCCAGGTTCACATATGAAGAATGGTTAGCTGGGCAAGGTACCAGAGGGCCAAGACACTTGTGAGACCAAAAAAGAAAATGAACATTTTTAAAGATACTATTTAGCAGATAAATATTTCCTAAGATACTTGAAAGACAAGTAAAGCCTGTTTGTGATGTCACCTGAACTGAAAGATTAGATTAAATCCTCTTATTTACATACTTTTATCTGTCTGCATGAAACAATGATGTAGTACAACAAGAAAGTGTAGGACAACATAACCAAATAGAGATGTGGCTGAATGTATTTGCTCATGTTTATTTACCAAATTGTCTAATTTCTATTACACCATTACACAGAAGAAATTCTTTACTTTTGAAGATTGCATTTTTCTATTTTAAAAAGTATATTCATAATTAGAAAATATCCTAAGTCATCATATAATAGGACATGTAGTTGCCTACTTCCCTATTTGAATACATTTCTCATAAATTATTCCATTTATTTCTACACCAGCTCTTCTGTGAAGTGTTGACCGGAGGTTACCGGTTACGGTTACTGGCTTAGTACACAGAGGAGAAGAGTCAATTCTCTCTTAACTCTCAATTCACTTTATTCACGCTGTTAGATCATATACATATAGCTTATATGTCTGGTTAGATATAGGCATGCAGTTTACACCAGGTTATACAGTCTTATACCCAAACTAAGATCTAAACGCACACCCACTAGGTTTCTCTGACACTCCCTGAGTGGTCACAGAATATAAAGGATAATACCCGAAAGGGAGAGCTGACACTGGCCAGGCGTTCCGTTCTCTCTCTCTCTCGACGTCGTCTCTACGTCCCTGACGTAGGGTTTTCCACTTCTGCGATGGTTGGTCTCCGGAGTCTTCGCTCTGCCTCCACGCCTCAGAGCCTTCATTCTTATTCTGAATCTTGTCTCTTCAGGCTGTGCTGTCTCTCTATTTCGTTGGTTTATGCTTTCTCGCTTTTGCCTGAGTCTTCTCCTCATTGGCTCTGTCCCAAGGACTTAGGTAGCATTACTTCATTACTCCTTTCCTAAATAAGGACTTGTGTCTTATCACATTTCCTTTGTCTTTCATAAAACTTGGTTAATTCAAACCGGTTCCAGGCAGCTGAGGCCAGTAACTGAACCCAGGTTACATTAGTTCAAAAGTCGTTCCTGCCTCTGTGTATCAGCACCCGACGTCTCAGGTTACCGCAGCCCCTAGCCAACAGAAGATACTCACAGTAAGTCACAAAGGGGTGCTGGGACATGAAAGTGAGGGATGGGTGCACATCTCCACTGAAAGAATTTGGAAAGAAGTTTGTAAGGGATCTTGGTTTTGAAAATCCACGCTATTCCAGCAGACACCTGCTATAATTTTGATGGGAGTCTATTGGAACTGGTTTTGCCCAAGTTCCCAGGATAGTCTTATGTGAGCGGAGCCTCTGCTGATCCCTTACAAAGTGATCAATGTGAGAGGGGAGAAACCGGGGGGGGGGGGGAGGGGGTGTGCAGAGTCTTCTTTGGGCCCAGTGTATGGTCAGCCAGGTGCACCTGGTCACATGAGATGTACTGGCCAACCCATTGGTGGTTATGAGACCCACCTGGCGGTCCAGGCTGGGATCAAATTAGTGCAGAAAAATTGGCTAGGTTGCTGGGCCCTGCCTCCCTGCCTTCATTTACTCACTGAACTTTTTCTTTACATTTCTGGGGGGCCCACGGGGCTGGGGCACTTACATTTTTCTTCAGTGCAGAACAAGCAGCACCTCTGGTTAGGACTTATTGGCTGGAATTTCCGGCCTCATGAGTGGAGGGGGGGAGGGCACTCCTGATGGAACCCTAGCCCTCTGAAGGCATGCAAATTGCAGGATTTCCCACGATTCCACAAATGTTGATAGGGCCAGCAACAGAGGTCTGGGTGGGCATATCTTGGTATATATATCGAGATGCACCACCCCATGGATTTCCGGGATCCTCGTTAGTAATGGTGCTGGGTGTTTTTTGATTGGCATAGTGTTCACATTGCCCACTGCAGGTAGATAAGTAAATAATAACCACAATTGCATAAATAATTTTTTGCATGTAATATAGGGAAGCTGCTCTTTACCTTTACCGTCCATCTGTTTAGGGTATGGGTTTTTGTAGCAAACACCAACAAATATATAAAACTTAAGAAAAAAACTAAACTAGTTTACATCTTTCCTTTACCAACTATCACTGAAATAGTACTTAGTGTTAAAAAAAATTGTCTCCTTAAACATGAATGTTGAAATCAGGGCTTTTATTTGGAACTTCCTCCCAAGCTTTAATAATGGTACAGTCCTTCCAGAACTTGCTGCTGTTTATATGAACAATCATTGTTTTTGACTTTCCAAAATAAACCTAAGTAAAAGACAGTTGCTGTAATCATTCAGAATACATTACAAAACATAATGATCTGCTTCTTCTGCACTCACTTGTTTTCTCCTCAGCTGTATTTGTGCTGCTCCATACTTGCTGACTGTATTTGATGGAGATCAACTAGTATAGAGTATACATTGTTTATACTTTTAAAGTTATCTCATAAAAAAATTCATTCTTCACCTTATTTATTATCTTGCATAGAAAGAAAGCAAATTCAGATTACTTTAACTGTTTCTAATAATGGCTTCTTCTGGGGAGGAGGCAATGCAATGTTTCATCTGCAATCACTTTCTACCAATACAGACGAGTGCAAGAGGGAGGAGGCCTTACAAACAGAAAGTCCTGGCATGCTCTGTAAATAGCCATGGTTTCAGTCATTCATAAAAATGTCTAGAAATTGTGCACACAAAGGTATGCTGGGAGATATAGCCTGAGTTTGGTTACATGTCATAAGTTAAAGCCATTGCTATTAGTAATTTAGCGGGGAAACTTAATTTAAATACGAGGATCAATTTTCCACTCAGGGCAGAGTGGCCTGGAAGTGCTCAAGCACATCTTGCATCACAGCACATGGGGTGAGCCTTTGCAAGATTTTTTGAAGACTTCTCATTATTCAACAATACTGTGCACAACAAGTATGGTTGCTACAGATATCTGGTACAGTAGCAGATTTAAATAGCTGCTGCTATGCCTTAAAGGGACATGCAACATTTTGCTGTTTGGAAGTACACTGCAGGAATTCAATTCCCTGGATTGCTATGGATAACTGAGGTTAGTGCAAGGGCCCAGAGAAGGGGCTTAACTTTTTAAAAAATTCATTCATGGGAAGTAGGCATCATTGGCTAGGCCAGCATTTATTGCCCATCCCTAATTGCCCTTGAGAAGGTGGTGGTGAGACCACCTTCTTGAAAACTGAGTGGCTTGCTAGGCCATTTCAGTGAGCGATTAAGAATCAACCACATTGTTGTGGGTCTGGAGTCACATATAGGCCAGACCGGGTAAGGACGGCAGGTTTCCTTCCCTAAAGGACATTAGTGAACCAAACGGGTTTTTACAACAATCTGGTAGTTTCGTGGCCACCATTACTGATACTAGCTTTTTTTATTCCAGATTTTATTTAATTAATTGAATTTAAATTCCCCAGCTGCCATGGTGGATTTGAACTCATGACTCTGGATTATTAGTCCAGTAACATAACCAGTATGCTACCGTACCCAATTATATAAGGGGCGTGTCTTGGAGGTTATGTTGAGGGAGGTGTAGCAAAGAAGAGTAGCCATCTTTGGCTCAGAGGGGCACCTTCCTCAGGCTGCCTGAGAAGAGGTGGGAGAGCAGGCGAACATCACTTATAGTGCAGATATAAATAAAGTTTAACAGTTGAGGATGTTTGCCAAGATAAGTGTAGGTTGAATATACCTGCTTATGGTGTAATGCTATGGCATGGCTTCACTTCAGCCAGCTTCATTTTGACTTTGGACATGTGATGATCATTTTGGAATCCTTTCGCCTTTCTCACACAATCACAAGATAACCCACAAATGGCACATCTTTCAACTAAAATAATAGCATTTCTTACTTACGATTCTTAAGTTAAAATTACTTTACAGATTAAATATAATGGTTTCACCTATGTTAAGAAATAAGCAGTGCAGTTTTTAAAATGATAATTTTCACTCGTTTCTTAGTTTAAGTGAAACTATTTATATATATTATACAAATACAGGCGGCATAAATTTACACCCTATTTTGGGAGAAAATGGTTCGGTTCTTTTCTTATTTACGCTATGGTTTTAAGCATTGGTTGCAACTTGAAACAAAATTACTTTAATTCAAGCATCAAACAGGAGTAGGTCATTCAACCCCCGAGCCTGTTCTGCCATTCAATTAGATCTATACCTAAACTCCATTTACCCACCTTTGATCCATATCCCTTGATACCCTTACCTAATAAAAATCTGTCGATCTCAGTCTTGAAAATTTCAATTGATCCAGCATCAACAGCCTTTTGGGGGAAAGAATTCCATATTTCTTCCTGATTTTACCCCTGAATGGCGTAGCTCTAATTTTAAGACTGTGCCCCCTTGTTCTGGATTCCCCCACCAGAGGAAATAACTTCTCTGTATCTACTCTATCGAATCCTTTTAATCGAAACAAACACCTCAATTAGATCATCCCTCATATGTATCCCATTAAGCCCCAGAATCATTCTGGTCAATCTGCGCTGCATCCCCTCCAAGGCCAATTTATTCTTGCTGGGGTGTGGTGCCCAAAATTGAACGCAGTATTCTAGATGGAGTCTGACTGAGGCTCTGGACAACTAAGCATAACTTCCTCCCCTTTGAACTCCAACCCTCTTGAGATAAGGCCAACATTGCATTAGCCTTTTTAATTGCATTTTGTACCTGTGCACTAGCTTTTAGTGATTGGTATACCTGGACACCCAAATCCATTTGCTCCTCCATAGTTTCTAGTCTCTCACCATTAAGAAAATAACGTCAGAAAGTTTATTTGTAAACTGAAGTTTTCACCTAAAACATGTGTATTCGGAAAAATTGCTACATTGTCAAAAATTTAACATTAGAGTAGTTTGACCTACAGATATGATTATGAATATGCACTACTGAAACCTGAAAGAACAAGGAATAGAATGGATAACAGAAAATTGTTGGAGCCAACATATGCACAGATTGTCATTGCACCAACATGGATTAACTCGATGTAGATGAGATAACATGATGACTAGCTGACAGGAATATGTCACTTTACTCAATGCCTTTCTTAAGGTCTGATGTGTTAGAAAGAATGCATAGTTGAGGAACCAATCAGAACACACCTACAATAATCCTTCTAAATAACTCATTCACCACTGAATAGGAATGTAACCAGGATAAATAATGGCTAGTGAGTACACAAATTTGAGATTTCATAGAGAGAACTCACTGATTGCAAAAAGCCTTCTTCACTGACAAAGCTCTGCAGATTATTGTTAGACAACATGAAGGAAAGGCAAAATGCCATCTTTAATATGGAACAGCAGTCAACAACTACATTCAGTGTCCAGCAGTCATGGAAGGCTTTAGAATGGATGCTGAATGCAGTGCCTCCTATCTGATGTACATGGAAGGATATACACAAGAACGTGTTGGATTTAAGATAAAGTGCTAAGTAAGTAATGAAAACAACTCTCAATTATCTTACATAGCTAAATATGGGTATCTAAGGAGGCTACGGGTGTCAGACTCATTTGCCTGAATACTTTTTAAAAATGAGCACTGTTAACTTGAATTCATTTAATAACCTGCAGAAATGCAGCATTGAAGAGAAGTAATAAAAATATTTCAGAAGTTTTAGAAGTATTGTAAAAGGGAAAATGGAAACATGTGGTGTTGCAAGAGAGAATGATTAATGATTGCCTACTGTTAGGCACAAATAGAACTGACAGTATGAAATTAATCACATTGCCTTTTGATATTCATCTACTCCACTATCAAGGTACAGATACTTAACATTTCATTTTACTATGTCTAACACCACATACACTGATGTGGAGATGCCGGTGATGGACTGGGGTTGACAATTGTAAACAATTTTACAACGTTGGAAACAACGTTCACCTGAGGAAGGAGGAAGCCTCCGAAAGCTTGTGAATTTAAAATAAAATTGCTGGACTATAACTTGATGTTGTAAAATTGTTTACAATCATATACACTGTGAGGCAGCCTTCACTTTCTCTCTGCATAATCCCCTCTCATGCATTGCATAGTGTTCTTTTCTTTGTAGAAGAACAGATAACGCATGTGAGGACTAGTGGCGAGACTTCACAAATAATACCTCTACTTACTACTAGAGGCTATCATAGCTTTCATACACTGAGAAGCTATAAAGGGCATGGTAGATGCTAGGATTTGTGGAGATGTCAACGCTCTTGATTGTACAATGAAAACCACATACCTACACTGTGGCAATGATTTTGACATTCATAAGATTAAAAGTAGCGCTTGTGCTCTACTGTAAAACATAGCAATTGAAGCATATACCTTCAGTGGCACTTCAGAGGGCATGAGTGAGTTTGAGAAGGGAGCACGGGATGAATCACACATTATGGGCGTTGAAGGGGCAAATGTGGTGGCTGAAGAAGGGCTGGTTGCAGATGAGCTGTTTTGTGATCTCATTGGGCTAGCTGTGGAATGGAGGGTACTTCATGATTACCACCCAAGTGGTGAGGACGAATATCTATCTTACCATTTCTCAGTACTGCTCCCAGTGTAGACATTGAGGTGTTGGGAGTCCAAAATCCAAGATGCAGGTAAAACTGCCTTTAATGTGCTTTGAGACAGTCAAATCGATCATCAGAGTTGGAGTCAGAGAACTCCTAGAGTGAACTGTAATGTCTTTTTCTGGTGACAGGAATAACTCAGCAGAATAGAGGTTTAGTGCAATGTTCATTTTCACTGGTAATGCTGGCTAAAAGTTGATCCTTGGCTTCAGGTCTGATTATAAGTCATTGCTCTGTTCCCAGTGAAGTACAGCCTCTGTTTGTTGAGGGCCAGTTTAACTGGCACATTTCTGCCGCTTGCATTGCATTAGATAATAGTAAGCCTTGATGGTCCACTTCCTATGTGCATGACTTTCCTTCCTGCTTCTTCTCCTCTTCCTCCAGCAATGACAAACTTGATACTGCTCCAATGCTGCTGCATTCACTGAAAGATTCCTCAATGGCTATTTCCATATGATGTGTTCTGCTCTGCTCACCCCTGGAACTCTGCCGGTTCTGTCCATTTCTTTTACTGACACTTCAATTGGGGGACGTACATAAGAACATAAGAAATAGGAGCAGGAGTAGGCCATACGGCCCCTCGAGCCTGTTCAACCATTCAATAAGATCATGGCTGATCTTCAACCTCAAATCCACTTTCCTGCCTGATTCCCATATCCCTTGATTCCCCTCGAGTCCAAAAATCTTTCTATCTCAGTCTTGAATATATTCAATGACTCAGCATCCACAGCCCTCTGGGATAGAGAATTCCAAAGATTCACAACCCTCTGAGTGAAGAAATTCCTCCTCATCTCAGTCTTAAAACGGCCGACCCCTTGTCCTGCAATTATGCACTCTAGTTCTAGACTCTCCAGCCAAGGGAAACAACCTCTCAGCATCTACCATGTCAAGCCCCTTCAGAATCTTATATGTTTCAATGAGATCACCTCTCATTCTTCTAAACTCCAGAGAGTATAGGCCCATTCTACTCAACCTCTCCTCATAGGTCAACCTTCTCATCCCAGGAATTAATCTAGTGAACCTTCGTTGCATCGCCTCTAAGGCAAGTATATCCTTCCTTAGATAAGGAGACCAAAACTGTACACCGTACTCCCCTGAGGTCTCACCAAAGCCCTGTACAATTGTAGTATGATTTCCTTACTCTTGTACTTCAACCCCCTTGCAATAAAGGCTAACATGCCATTTGCTTTCCTATTGCCTGCTGTACCTACATGCTAACTTTTTGTGTCTCTTGTACCAGGACACACAAGTCTCTCTGGACACCAACATTTAATAGTTTCTCACCATTTAAAAGACATTCTGTTTTTCTATTCTTCCTACCAAACCTCACATTATACTCCATCTGCCACCTTCTTGCCCACTTAAACTGTCTATATCCCTTTGCAGACTCTTTGTGTCCTCCACACAGCTTACTTTCCCACCTAGCTTTGTATCATCAGCAAACTTGGATACATTACACTGGGTCCCTTCATCCAAGTAATTAATATAGATTGTAAATAGCTGAGGCCCAAGCACCAATTCTTGTGGTACCCCACTAGTTACAACCTGCCAACCTGAAAATGACCTGTTTATCCCTAAGCTCTGTTTTCTGTCCATTAACCAATCCTCTATCCACGCTAATATGTTACCCCCAACCCCATGAGCCCTTATCTTGTGTAACAACCTTTTATGTGTGTAATGCAATGTGTGAATGAGGATATTCCTGAGCAAATTTGAATCTTTCCTGTTAACTGTTTATTAGCAAGGAGTTATCAAAGAAAAAAACTTTAATACTTGCTCTGTATCATTTGGGTTTGGCACCAGATGGAGAATAACTCTAGTTTGGTATGAAACCAGTGTTAAAAAGTACTCATGTAAGGACTTGCACAACACCAGGTTATAGTCCAACAGTTTTATTTTAAATCACAAGCTTTCGGAGCTTACCTCCTTCGTCAGGTGAGTGAAGGGTGAACCTGGAGGGTGAACGAAGGAGGAAAGCTCCGAAAGCTTGTGATTTAAAATAAAACTGTTGGACTATAACCTGGTGTTGTGCAAGTCCTTACATTTGTCCACCCCAGTCCATCACTGGCATCTCCACATCAAAAAGTACTCAGGCTGCCTGTTGTATCTCCTGAACACTTTTAAAACTTAGCATTGAGCAATGCTATGAGAAAGTAAGCACTGCTGTCCAAGCTCTCCTTTCAATGAATTAAAACATAGCTGCCATGTAAATACACATGTGTAGAGATTTCTCCTGGCAGCCAACCTCAGACAGGCACAGCCTACAATAGAATAAAAGTCCTACAGGCTGCATAGTCTGCAGCGACCAGTCTGAAGCTACTTTAACATCCTTTGAGACCTGTGACCGGTGCTGATTGCTCCCTGTGTGTGGGTCTTGTACAGCTGGTGACAAACCTCAAATAAATCTGCTGGAGTCACTAAGGCTACCCACCAGGAAGAGTGGCAAAACCCGTGGGTTCGGAGCCAGCATGGTACTTACTTAACCCAATATGAAAGAAGATTGACGTGCAGGAGCCTTTTGGCAATGGGTTTTAAATTCCTGTGCACAAACATGCTTCGACAAAGTAAGACTCGTCCTTTGAAGCTGAATAATTGTTTCTATCTGGCCTCTGATAATTATCATATTAAATGATTTTATTGAAATGCATTAATATTTTTCATTTCTAGCTTTTAATTAAAATAAACATATCAGAATTAATGCGATTAAATGAAATTTAAAGACGAGTTTGGGAATTCAATTTAATATGGCAAAAATGAAAAGTTGTAGCAGATTTTAAAATGGAACAGATGTGATTTTCCCTGGCGGCCAAACCCATAATTAATCATTTATATAACCGTTTATATAATATGCGGATTCTGTTTACCTCTATGAAGGTCCAGACTGCAGTGTTTTTTGATGTTTTAATCTAAACTATTCGACAGGCGCTCTGAAAAAGATCTGTTCAACATATAAATGTGTTGACAAAGCAAAATAAATAAAGAGATTCACATGGTTATGGATCTCTTTTCATTTTAAAGAATGTTTATAAAGATATATAAAGTTCAGATTCAGTATCGAACTCCCCAGGATTAACTGTTGCAGTAAATGTTTCTGTGTATAGCAGAAACAATGAAACTAATCGCACTTTGATTTCAAACAGCCCGTTCCCACTGGTAGGAAAGCGAAGTCAGTAATCCCGTTAACCCTATGTGGGCTGTGCTACACGATGCCCAGATATAAGGGTAACAGATCCTTTAGAATCTTATTTTTCCGAAACAACATATCTGTTTATTCAGCACAAATGTTTAAATGGCTCACGTTTTTCTTGAAGAATCTTAAAAAAATACATGATAAGTTCCCGACTCTCAGTATTCCCGCTGATCATAAGAAAGATTTGGCAGCAAATTTCCTGAAGACGTTTCAATTTTGCTTTCGACACATAAATCGGTCAGTTCTCAAACAAGTATGGAGATAAAATGTAATCAAATGACCAAATGAAAAACGATCTGAACATTTGCCTTTATTTCTGCACCTTTTCACGTTGACAGATCTGCTGTTCTTGATCATGTTTTATTCTGTACACCCGGCAGGATGAGTTGCATGTTTTCTTTCGTACTTTATGCTTTTACGTGCACTATTTTAATTTATCAGAGGATCTGAATTGTTAAAAACAGATTGTCTATTAAAAAAACACTTTTCACAGTTAGTTGGTATATCTCAAAGTTATAAGTGGATGAACAGTTTTTGAAGTGTAATCTAGTATCGGATTAAATTGAATACATCAACCGATTGCAGCTTTTCGACTTAAAGTTGTTGGGAAAATATGTTTGTATGTCTGATTCTGAGCTCACTGAATCTTTCATTGTCAAAAGTAAAATATTGCGGAGCTGGAAATCTGAAATAAAAACAGAAAATGCTGGAAAAACTCAACAAGTCAGGCAGCATTTGTGGAGAGAGAGAGTTAACGTTTCAGCTCGATGACCTTTCGTCAGAACTGCAAGAAGTTAAAGATTTAACTGTATTTTTCATTGTTATTGTTCTTGGCTGATCTTTACTGTTTCAAAATAGTTACTAATTCTCCATTCTCGGAAGCACACGGGTATGAAGTGAGGAAACCAAATGTGAACCACCAGATAGCACCCGCCAACACCCGCCAACACAACATTCATGTAACATTTCACACTCCAGTGAAAACATCTAAACAATAGTAACCAAAACACCACTCACCCAGCATCAACATCATTTGCTTTAACATGTGTAACTTACATGAAAAATAAACTAATGGCGTTTCAGTATTAATTGTTGTCACATTTAAACATATATCATTCATTATCATATGTGCTGCACACCAGATTTACTTTTTCCCTCACAATTTGCCCTCTATATCAGAATATGTCCTTGCGAATTGATCTTTTAAGAAACGAAACATTATTTGCATTTGTCAAGACACACTTCTATTACATAAACTCCAGATCTTTTTTTCCCTGTCATACAAACTGTATAAAAAATAATTTTCGGAAATTGGGTTTAAGGCTGAAAAATGTCACACGTAACTTTTTAAATCTTGGCAAAAAGTTTGAATTAATTGTGCATTGTGCATCAATCTTTCGGGACTGTGGAACTGCGAGTGGATATTTCTTGGAGACTATAATTTGTAACACTGAGTTTTCTTTCTGCCCATGTAATGACTCAGCGCGGAGACTGAACCTTATCTTCTGGATGACGATCGGGGCGGAGGAGTTGCCGGCCTGGGAAGCTTCGTTACAGGGAGTGTTTACAGAAAAAAAAGCGGAAGCGGAAGTACTCCAATAAGTTGGACAAGTTTAGGCAGTTGGATTGTGAATTTCTCACTAAAGACGGTGCGAGGCTCGGCCCGATGTGGTAGGAAGTGCGCATTTTCCGTGTATTTTTCTTTAGTTGGCAGCGAAAGGAATGTGTGTGAAGCTGGAGGAGATACCGCGGTGAAAGAGCCGCTAGGACTGTACTGACAGGGGCACTTACAGATCACAAAGAGGGAGAGAGTGAGTGAGGGGGAGGGAAAGAGAGAGAGTGAGTGAGGGGGAGGGAAAGAGAGAGAGAGTGTGTGAGTGAGGGAGAGAGAGAGTGAGGGGGGAGAGAGTGAGTGAGTGAGGGGGAGTGAGAGAGAGAGAGAGAGAGTGAGTGAGGGGGGGGAGAGAGAGTGAGTGAGGGGGGGGGAGAGAGAGTGAGTGAGGGGGGGGAGAGAGAGTGAGTGAGGGGGGGGAGAGAGAGTGAGTGAGGGGGGGAGAGAGAGTGAGTGAGGGGGGGGAGAGAGAGTGAGTGAGGGGGGGGAGAGAGAGTGAGTGAGGGGGGGGAGAGAGAGTGAGTGAGGGGGGGAGAGAGAGTGAGTGAGGGGGGGAGAGAGAGTGAGTGAGGGGGGGGGAGAGAGTGAGTGAGGGGGGGGGAGAGTGAGTGAGGGGGGGGGAGAGAGTGAGTGAGGGGGGGGGAGAGAGTGAGTGAGGGGGGGGAGAGTGAGTGAGGGGGGGGAAGAGTGAGTGAGGGGGGGGAAGAGTGAGTGAGGGGGGGGAAGAGTGAGTGAGGGGGAGAGAGAGTGAGTGAGGGGGGGAAGAGTGAGTGAGGGGGAGAGAGAGTGAGTGAGGGGGAGAGAGAGTGAGTGAGGGGGGGAGAGAGAGTGAGTGAGGGGGGGGGGGAGAGAGTGAGTGAGGGGGGGGGGAGAGAGTGAGTGAGGGGGGGGGGAGAGAGTGAGTGAGGGGGGGGGAGAGAGTGAGTGAGGGGGGGGGGAGAGAGTGAGTGAGGGGGGGGGAGAGAGTGAGTGAGGGGGGGGGAGAGAGTGAGTGAGGGGGGGGAGAGAGTGAGTGAGGGGGGGGGAGAGAGTGAGTGAGGGGGGGGGAGAGAGTGAGTGAGGGGGGGGGAGAGAGTGAGTGAGGGGGGGGGAGAGAGTGAGTGAGGGGGGGGGAGAGAGTGAGTGAGGGGGGGGGAGAGAGTGAGTGAGGGGGGGGAGAGAGTGAGTGAGGGGGGGGAGAGAGTGAGTGAGGGGGGGGGGAGAGAGTGAGTGAGGGGGGGGGGAGAGAGTGGGGGGGGGGGAGAGAGGAGGGGAGTGAGGGGGGGGGAAGAGAGTGAGGGGGGAGAGAGTGAGTGTGAGTGAGTGGGGAGTGAGTGAGTGAGGGGGAGGGAAGAGAGAGTGAATATGTGAGTGAGTGGGAAGAGAGAGTGACTATGTGAGTGAGTGGGGAGTGAGTGAGTGAGGGGGAGGGAAGAGAGAGTGAATATGTGAGGGGGAGGGAGTGGGCGAGCGAGGGGGAGGGAGGGGGCGAGCGAGGGGGAGGGAGGGGGCGAGCGAGGGGGAGGGAGGGGGCGAGCGAGGGGGAGGGAGGGGGCGAGCGAGGGGGAGGGAGGGGGCGAGCGAGGGGGAGGGAGGGGGCGAGCGAGGGGGAGGGAGTGGGCGAGCGAGGGGGAGGGAGTGGGCGAGCGAGGGAGCGAGGGGGAGAGGGGGAGGGAGCGAGGGAGCGAGGGGGAGAGGGGGAGAGGGGGAGGGAGCGAGGGGGAGGGGGAGAGGGGGAGGGAGAGTGGGGGAGGGGGGAGAGAGAGAGAGGGGGGGACGGAGGGGGAGTGAGTGAGGGGGGAGACAGACAGACAGAGAGAGAGAGAATGTGAGTGAATGAGTGAGGGCGGAGAGGAAGTTGGAAGAACTGAGAAGAAGTGGAAATGACAGACGGGTAGAGTGAGAGAAAACAGGAGAGATGAAGAACTGGGAAGGGAAAGTGGGAAAAAAACCTGGGAAGCAGAGGCCAGGAAGGTGGAGAGAAAATTGGGGAAGATAACTGGGAAGAAAGTTGAGAGAAAACTGGGAGGGGGAGGGAAGTACAATGAGAGTCAGGTTACGGTATCTTAGTGGTTATGTTACTGGACTAGTAATCCAGAGACCTGGACTAATAATCCGGAGTCATGAGTTCAAATCCCACCACAGCAGCTGGGGAATTTAAATTCAATGAATTGATTAAAAAAAAAACTAGTATCAGTAATGGTGGCCATGAAACTACCGGATTGTCGTAAAAACCCATCTGGTTCACTAATGTCCTTTAGTGAAGGAAACCTGCCGTCCTTACCTGGCCTATATGTGACTCCAGACTCTCAGCAATGTGGTTGATTTTTAATTGCTCTCTGAAATGGCCTAGCAAGCCACTCAGTTGCGGTTCAAGAAGGCGGCTCACCACCACCTTCTCGAGGGCAATTCGGGATGGGCAATAAATGCCGGCCTCACCAGTGACGCCCACATCCCATGAATGAATATTAAAAAAAAATTGGCGAGTGTAGAAAGAGAAAACTGGTGGGGATGGGGAGAGAAAACTGGAGAGAGAAAGAAAGCTGGGGAGAAGTGCAAAGAGCACAGGATGGGGGAACACATGTAAACTTGGGTGGTGAGGGAGAGGGCAAGGAAGTGATGGAGGGAAGGTAGTAGGGGAGGGACAGGACTGGAGTAGGGGGCAAGAAATTAAATTGCACGAGCAGATGAAGGAAGGAACAGATCGATTGAAAGTGTGTTTTATTCTTGTTTTGGGAGAGTGACCTCCTTGTGCCAGTCTTCCCTTTTACATTTAGTATCAGGAACTTCTCAGTGCAAGGCCAGCTTCACTATTACATAGAGCTCCAGAGTGCAAATGTGTGAACTGAATCTCCATGTTCACTTTGCTTGAACAGGAGGGTCTCAATTTGTAGACTAGTGTTTTAGTGGTACCAGAAGGCTTTCAGTTCCCTGTGGATCTGGCTATTGATTCTTGGGACCATAGCCATCTGTAGTGACCTGGAGTCCTGTATTGTAAAAGTGCATAGTCATAGGAGGGCAGAGGGGAAAGATAGTCTTGTGTTCACTGTGCACAAAGGAAACAAGTAAGTAGTTTCACTCTGGAGTTTGAAAATTTCAGTGTAGTTTTCAAACCACATATCAAAACTGTGCAGAAAAGTTTTGCTGAACTTTAGAAATTTTTATACCAAACCTTTGTTATCTTGACCTTATTGCACTGAATTTCAAGCTTTTACTCTTCACTAGTGGTTTTAAACAAAAATAATCAGAATGTAAACATTTGTATTGGTGAGGATCATGTGGAGAAGCTGGGAAGTGGTATATTAATAAAACTATATTATACCAAATTGTTGTGGTCTGAAAATTCTGGAATAAAGTGATTTATTCAACTTGTTGGGACAAATGCTGAGCTTATTTGGGCACTACTTGAGGCTTTAATCAGGTATGCCTTCAAATGTGTTTGATGTAAGTTGAGATGGTTTATCAACTGAGTAGCCCGAGGATAATTTTGAGTTTAAGTGTTTGTCAACAGGAAGTGAACATGTTCCTAACTTCACATCAATGTAGTTTCAAAATCACAATCTTGGTCTATAATCTCTGCAATACTCTGGTTTTATGGGCTAATATTCTGAAATAGGGATATATGGCCAGAAGTATGATGCAATAAATATTTCCATAGGTGGAACTGACAAGTCACAAGCAGGTTAATGTAAATATTGAGGATTTGGGGTTTTCAAAGCTCAGGAACAGAATCTGAGTATGACGCAGGTTATGTCAAGAGACTTCAAGGCAGTAGTCTTGCTGTGTTTCAACTTCATACCAGTCGCAGTCCAAGATCAATGTGTACGAAGCTAACTATTTAAACTTAATTTTGAAAAGCATTCTTGGAACTTTTTAAAGTTTGATTGGATGGAACAATTAGTTGCCTTTAAACATTAAAACATGTCAGCCCTGGGATACCAATGAGTGGAGCTCTGCATATTTGTTTAAATACACATGCAGAGCTCTTGCATAAGCACAGAACGGTGTGAGTGGGCCAATATAACTCGGTGCTGTCTCCTGGAAGCACTCTCGGGCCAAATACTAGTGTCAAACTGCTACCTGAAGTATTACTGCAGCATGTAAGTCACCAATGGTTAAAACCAGCTTTCTCTGTTGATCATATCTCACTGTTGCCATGCTTTTTTGTACTTACTTTTGTTTCTAGTTTGTTTTGTAACATAAGATCAAGTGAAACTATTTTGTAATTTACTGATGTTTTACCCACTGAAATAAAAATCTAGTTTCCACTGGTATTCCTCCATCCATTTTAGAATTAGAGAAATCACTTTGGAAGGCACATTGGATACAATATATAATCATCAAGGAAAGGTTAGAATGAACTTTTTTATGCAAAGGGTTATCAAGATTTGGAATACTTTACCTCAACTGGTTATTGAAGCTAAGTCAAGCACTATTTAAGAAGGAATTGGATAAACAGTTAAAGATTATTATTAATGGAAATAGGGTTAAACTAGATAAAAGAGCTACTACTGACACTGACCAAATGGCCTCCTTGCATACTGACGTTCTGTGATGTTAATAAGTGGAACTGATAAAAAGTAGCTCAAGTTATCAGGTAATTTATTAGTTCGATAAGTATCCTGTGGAATGATATCCTTTGGAGACCATGCTGTGAATGAAAAACCCAAGTGTTCACTTTTGTGGCATGGGACATAACTCTTTCTAGTTTGGGAGCTTCATGTGAAGGAGAGTAGCAGAGTATCTCTGATGCTCCAATGACGCCTCTATCCATTATTCATTGGGAGTGCTGTAGTCTTGGTAGTAGAGCAAGAAGATTCCTTGCGTGGTAAGGTACATGAGAATGGTCCACGGGAAACATTGATTTAGTCTTGTGGTCGCATGTTCAGAAATAGAATTCAGTTATTCCAGGTAAAAGTACTTTGTAGCAAGTCTAAAAGCCTTAGCTTTGTTTAAATAGAGATTGTATCTTGTGGGTCCTTATATTAGGTAAGTAGTTTTATAATGAAAGTGTGATGTACATTTTATAGGACTACATTGATTCATGGATTGTGGAGTCATTGTGGTAATGTCACTGATTTGTTTTTCCATGCAGTGCTCCAGATGGCATCTCCATGAAATATGAGTAATATAAAGTATATTAATGAATAAGAGACTGAGGCGTTAATACATTAACGTGCTTGTGAAAACTGCATTGTATGTGTTTAGTATTAGTCTGTTCACTGAGGCTTTTCCACCTATTATTCCATTCATTTTAAAATGTCCCAACCTTGCAGTCTTGTGTAGCAATAAAAGTTGCAATGACAAAATGGCAGCATTAAGCACTTTCAACTTATTTTTCTCCTTTGATTAGAAAGTTACTTTTTTTTTGTTAGAAAATATCTTATTAAACTGAAAACATAGAAATGTTATAAATCATAATATGTCAGCTTCAGCTCTGAGGTGAAAATATATCTGCTTGTGAGATTGGTTCCAAGCTATTGTTTGCCTTTAGACGTATTAATATCTTGCACTGCTGGAAAAAAGGCATCATTTGTTTGTTTGTGCCATACTATAATTTCACTTTAAATGATTGTAATCAGGGTAGTTTTTAATAATACCTGATCTGACTTTTGTAGATGTGAATTTGCAAGCTAGGAGTTTGAAAAAACATCCTTAAGAATGAACAATTGTTTGACTCTTGTTCCGGGAAATAATAATTTAGATCATTTTATTGCATTTGTGCTTCAAAACCAGACAGGTTTAATTTTGAAATAAATAAAATATTTTAGAAAGTATTAATATGACGTATTCAGACTCCTCTGTGTTTATTCTCAAATAGTTAGGGATATAAATCTGAAGCAACAACCTGGATAATATAGCACCTTTTCATAGGAATCAAGTTGCACTGCCTAAACTTATGGAAAAAAAAAGAAACATTTTTATTCAAATTATGCTACCAATTATTTCCAAACTAGATGCATAGTATCTTGAATGGAGAGGCTCCTTCGTCATCTTTCTTCCCCCTCAAGAATTTTTTCTTCCTGTTCCCTTAACTCCTTCCTGCCCAAATGGAAACATGCTTGAACTAATTGTAGCTCCTGAAATGAGGGGCAGAAAGAGCTCCAGAATATGCAATAAAAGGTCACTTGTTGGTAAATCAGCACTTTCAGATTTCTTATTCCAGGAAGGAATGGTGAGGTGTGACTCATTTTCCATTCTCCTTTTTTGTGCACTGGAGCATCCCACTGAAAACTATTTTTCATATCATTTACATCAGATATGTGAAGAAAATGTTCCATTAAACATTCCGGTAATGTGAGTAATTCCAAGTGCATAGCTTGTACTTTTGGTTAAAATAGCTTTCAGAGTGAGTGACTGCAGCTACTTGAAGTATAAATCCTTTAATATGTGTCTGTGACTTTCAATTAATCTGTCGGGTTTGAAATTGAGTTTTATTCCCTTTTATCTTTGCTGAATAGAACTTGTTGGGTATCCATGTTAATTCTTAAAGCTAGTTGCAAAGACCAGTGTTAAAATTTCTGGTTCCATATTTTGCATAAACATTTGCAGTTTAATTCTTTTTGTAGTTTTTTTTATAATGGCCTAATGCGACACGATGAACTCCAGCTTATTTTTATTTCAGTAGATCTGTAACTTCAGTAGTGTCAACATGTAACTCAGAGGACTAACTTTTCTTTACAGAGAATACTATGTACAAGAAACACTGAGAACCTCGCCACATCTCTCAGTTCAGTTCACAGAGGAGTATAATGCCTATTTTGTTAGACGACCAGTTCAGATCACGAGATATTTAGTATTGCATTCTTTAACAAGGTTGAACAATGTAGCTTGTTGGATTGATCAATGCAACGTCAGCAAAATTTCAGGTCCTATGTCTTACATAAATGATACTTTGTGCAACTTGCATTTTTTTAATGTTTAGAATTTAGAAACAAATTCCTGGTCATGCTTTTTTTTATATTTTGAAGAATTTTGCAGTTTGCTGCCTTTTCAGTCTTACAGAACAGTTAGTGAATGTTGATACAGACAGAGCTGTGCAAGAAGAGGTTCAATACCTTGAAAAGGTGACTGCACAGTGTATAAGACAGAGGATGAAAAAGAGCTCTTTTTAAAAAAAAACTGATCACATCAGAATGGAGGGACATCTTCATTTTTGAGGGAAATAAGATACAATCAACTGATTCCTTTGATTCTGGTAAGTTAATTTACAATACATGTAAAATATGCCACACAGATCTGTATCCAGTGAGTTAACATAGCAATTTCTTAAGGAACTGTAATGTTCGTTGTCTGCCTATATTTGCATTCTATAAATTTTAAACCTGAAAATATTGTCAATGTCAAAGCCATTTAAAAATGTCACATTTAATTTCTATTGGTATCTTCACAAATATTATGCCGCTCCCAAACCTAGAAGAGGACTCTGTGGCAGCTCAGGGACCATAATTTGATGGTTTCAGTGCAAACAAGTGTGGATCACAACTGGACCCAGCTGAGGTACAGGGAAGAAGTCCCTTCCATAAGGCTCCTTTCTTAAAAGGTCCAGGACATATGAGAGGAGTTCTCAGAGAACAGGGACACAGTGGTTAGGAGTTCAAAGCTCCAGGATGCTAAGGATTTGGGCACTGAAAGTGTGAACATTACAGTGCTCTACTGTAACTACACTATGTGTAAGTCAGGGCATGCTGGACAGTCTGGACACAATGAGGCAAACAAATTGGTTCAATATTCAGTCTACTGATTATATTGGTGCTGAACCAGCCAGCTGTCCAGGGATGTTGATTGGTAGAATTGAGCAGAATGCCTTCGGTGCTAGTTTTGTTTTAAACTGAGGTTATGAAGATTCTTTTCATGGTTTTTGTTTTAAATACTTGTCCTATTAAGTTATGTTTTTAATATTCAGTGGTCATTTGCTGTGTTTCTTTCCTTTCCTGTCTCACCATTTAAATAATGCTGACTTCTATAGTTTTGGAGGTTTATAAATGTTAGTGTTGTGGCCTGATTGAGTTTGCACTGTTATTTTCTATACTTATGCAAGTCTCCAGTGCATCCATCAATATATCTTGTGGCATTCCACTTTCTGCTATGGGTTTTTATTTTGTATTTGTATGCAGTTTTGTTCGATATGCATGTATTGTTCTGTCTGCCTTTCTTTTCCCCCCATGCATATTTTTTAAGTGCCTCGTTTTTATATGAGAAAACTCTTAGTAGCATCTGCTGTAGCTGCCAAAAAGAAGTCCAGTTCAAAAATGCTAATCCACAACAGAGTCATGCAGATGATTTGGGAAGTTGTAATTTCCTTCTGGTTCTTGTAACTAATTTCCATCTACATATTGTACAATGAATTAACAGATTGATGATACTTACCATCCAATCCCTTTGGCTTGGTGCCTCTCGACGTGAGTGTTGTATGCAGATGAATTGTTTTGGATTTCTGCCTCATTATTGTGTTTTGTGATAGGGAAATTCTGTCAGAACATTTCAACTCACTTCCTTCATCTTCAGCCTCTGACTGACATTTCGACAAAACTAGTTCTGAGTTAGTAAGTTTCACTGAAACCCAATCAAAAGCTGAAGAAGACTTAAGGGAGTGAATTCAAATGTCCTGCAAGAATTTTTAGGTGGAAATGAAATGGGAATTCCACTTAATCCTGGGTAATGCAATGTACCAAGATATATTCATTTTCAATAAATAGTTGCTCAAATAAATGAGTGTTTCAGTAAAATCATAAACATGTCATATTTGTCTGTTTGAAATATGGGTGTACAGTAAAGGCTGCTGAGCCATCTTTAATTTTATATATCTTGAGTGCTCCTGTTAGAATGACTAATAAAAGAAAAGGATAAACGGTTAATTTTTTTTGTGTGGCTCAGTGGGTAAATATACTGCATGGTGTAGCACTGAGTCATACAGAAGCCAGAGAGATGTTTGGTTCAATTGCTGGTCTTTGCTAAGTTAGTCACTCTCAACCAGGAAAGCAGTCAGAGCGTCACAATTAAGCTGAGAATCCTTGGGGTGACGAGCAGCAAGAAAAAGCACACTCGGGAAGGGGAGGGGGCTGCGGCTGTTCTTTCTCTTGATTGCTATTCAGTGAGCCCTGCTGGGTGTGTATGGATGTTGGGTGAGGACAGGGTCAGACTTGGCTGTAAGGGCCTCCACAGTTGATTGGTACACGGATACTCACTGTCTAGGCTAATGGCTGAAGTATAACCACTTGGGTGAGGTATCGAAGGACTGCTGCTACCTGTAGAACTATATCTTGCAATTAATTTTACGTTTAGCATGGGGGAAATGTAGAAATTTTATTCCGGTGATTTTTTTTGTGCTCATGAATGTGAGGGTGTCGTTGTTGGGGAATTGGGTGCGTTCGTAACCCACTGTCAGAATTCTCTATAGGTGTTACACAAGCAATGCAGAGTGAAATTCTGTGTTGTTTAAAAATGGGCTTTAACCATTTACTTTAGGAAAGCACTTCCTTCTGCACCAGTGTAAATTTTTCCATGTTCTTTAGCCAGTGAATTTCTAATTTGTACTAGATTATGGACAGGGTTGTTCTGTTCTGTCAGGGTTGGGCCCATACCCAAGGTTAAAATTGGCCAAGCTTGTTTCACATAGAACGCTCACAAAGAGACTCTGGGTTGGATTTGATCCCGGGCTTCTGAGTTTGAAGCATAGCTAGTGTGTTAATTCTTGTGCCACTCAGTTTTCTTCACTTATAACTTTAAAAAAAATTCACAATTGAACTATGGTTAACAATACTGGATTTCATGTTTATCTTAAAATGAAATATGTCAAAGGTCAAGTTGGTTTTTCAAAGAAAAACATTTTGGATTGCCTTGGGCAGTCAGATCTGTAGTTTATTTCCATTGCTTGTTGCATAATGGATTATACTGCGCAGAATTCAGCTTCTAAACTTGAAGATTGCTGTGTAAGTAACATCAACTTATTCTTTATGGTAAGTTGTGTGTTAGATAATATTTTCCAGCTTTGTGCGATGTGAATCAAGCAAAATAAAGTACTTGGGTATTTTACCTGGGGTACAGTAGAAGTTTCATGTTTATGTACGTTGTACTAATAAAGTGAAGATTAGATGAAGCAACAGAAAGAGGGAAGTGCCTTTTGTCTGTGGCAGAGTTAGACATGTAGCAGTGGGGTGTGTACTGACTTGAATAAAAGGGCTGGAACAGCAAGATTTAGCATTAAGGTTTCTTGGCAGTGAAATTCCACTTCATCAGGAATATAAATTGTGGAGTATTTTCCCTGGAAACTTTAAATGGTGGAAATAGATGACTTGTTACGATGCTTTCCCTTTGTGTACGGTTAATAATGGCTCAGATGCTTGGAAATTTTAGTAGACTCTCAAACTGATGTAAGGAGTTTCTTTTCAAAGGAGAATATTTAAGTTAGCGCTCAGCCATTTTTGTGTTCAATATCCTTTCAGTAAGGTAAAACCAGTGAATGTTCCCCAGCTGTGTCATGTTTACCCAAAATGTCCTTGTGCACATTTTTAGTTGTTTGGATGAAATGCCAGATGGTTGTGCTGAATTAAATGTTAATGTTTCCTAATAACTTGACCAATCATTGAAAGTTTGCACCAAATGTAACAGTAAATGCAATTATTCTGTGGATGGGTAATTTGAAACTATGTAGCCTGGCTTGCTATATTTAATGCCTCCAACAAATGGAAAAGTGTTGATTTTTATACAATGGTTAATAAGTGAGTAGATGTTACTGCATTACATCTTATAGAAAATAGACTCAGTTAAAGGAAGTTAAAATGAACAATACACAAATAGAGAATTAATCTTACTCTCCATGGATTTGAAATTTTTCTTCTCATCAAACAAACTCTGCATAATTTATGGAGGCAAGTGAGTTGTGATGGAAACATTTTAGTGTTCTAGTAATTAAATGGACTCTTAGTATTTTTATGGTGGTGATTATGGATATAAGGCCATTAGAGATTGGCTGCCACCTTGAAATACTCCAAGTACTGTCTCAAATATTCAACTGAGCAACGAGCTGCAAAACTGGTCTAACATTTTCGCACTGACGTGATTTGAATTTTTCTTTTATATTCATAAAATGCTATTTACCACTGTATGGAAATAAATCCTAACATTAACACTTCCAATTCTATATGATGGATAATGGAGCCAATAGGCCAGGCAGATGTTTCAGGGACAGATTCCTTGCACGCTGGAGTGAATTAGAAATGCAAACTTGAACAGTGCATACAATGTGCTTGTATGTGTGTCTGTCTACATGAATGTGTCCGGAGCAGTGGTTTATGCAAAATTAAACCATTTCGGTTTCTGGTTACAAAATTCACTAGCACGAAGCATGGATTATGTTGGGTAGTTGTGGCACAAGAAGTTCCATTTGTGTAGTCATTAATCCCCTATGTAAGCTCCATTTTTAGAAATTAAATGTGTTTAACTTTTTTTCCCCAAAATTTATTTTTGAATTTTTGCTTTTACTTAGTTTTTCTGCTTGTATTGGTGCAGACTTATTGGTGTGGATTTATGGAGGGGCTGAGCAATAATGCACATGATGATATTCCATGAAGTGACAAAGTGTTCCTTTTTTAATAAATGAAGTATAATGTGCTTGGAACATGTTGGGAATGTGTGCTTGACACAAAATAAATCTGTCTTCATTTTTCTCCTCTTGCTTGCTGGCATTTGGTTCTGCTGATGCTGAGGAATGGTTTGCTAATGCTGAAAGCTCTCGGAGACCTCATTCAAGTGGCCATTCCTCATAAATGAATCCAGACTGAGTGCTGGCAGGCTATTGAACAGTGGGGACTGTCCCTGCGAAGCCCAGTCTTGTCATGGCATCCCCATGTGTATTTTGTAACAGTTGTTAAGTGGGAACCTGCTTAATTTTTTTTCACATGGCACCGTGGCTGAGATCTGATTGGGAATCTGCTCAAGTTTGGAACCTTCCTGGTGGGACTGCTCCACATTTACTCTGGACAGTATATTTACCAAATAGACCACTGGAGAAGCTTCCATAATGACCTTTTTAATTCAAAAGGTAACATGGTGCAAAAAACACCAAAGCAAGATTTGTGAAGAGTCATTTTGATGATTTTAGAGTACAATGAGTTATGTATATAATAAGATTTTGAAGATGATAAAATCTGTTTGAAATTCAAAGTTATACATCTTGGACACATTTTCTCAAAGTGGACAGAAACTTCCTTTGGTAATTCTTGGCTTAATAGACTATTAGAAGAATCCAGGAACATTTGAATACACTATATGGTATTGAGAGTAATTCCCAATTCTACAAAACCCCCTTTGATATCCATGTTTGGAAGTAATCATAGCTGCACAGGGGTGGAGAAGTATTTAGTTAGCTTACATTACATTCTTTACATTTGTTGGAAAACAACGTTATCTTTAGATCTTCAGTAGTACAAAACCACTTTGACATTAAAGTGAAATAAAAACAGAAAATGTTGGAGAAGCTCAGCAAGTCAGGCAGCATCTGTGGAGAAAAACAGAGTTAATGTTTCAGTCGAAGACCTTTCATCAGAACTGGAAGATGTTAAAAGAATTAAAATTTTTGAGCAAGTACAGAGCCAGGGGAAGGGGGGGGGAGGGAGGAGTTTGTTTTGTTTGTCTGGAAGGGATTTGTTTTCATGAAAGATCCTACGGTGCCTCAAATAGATTACATTGAATAAAGTTGATTGCACGCAAAATAGGTGTGCATAAAGTAACTGCAATGTGCAAGGACTTTGAACTGTGAGGTTTGAATTATTAAGATTTTAAGTTGCTTTTTTTCTCATGCGAAATGTTTGTACTTAGGAGTGGAATGCTTTGACTGTTTTCTACATAATGTCCCTTTTTTGCAAGGAATGAAAACAGAGTAAAGCCATTTCTTTACTACCCCATCAGATCTTGGAAGAGTACCCCCTATTGTACCGATATGGTGTTTCTGTTTAAAAAAAATAGCATCTGAAGATTACTACATTCTGGACAGTTTTTGCGTTGTTGATTCTTGAGATTTGTTCTTGCCAAGCTTTGCCACCACTGATCAGAGAATGGGAAAATAACTTGAAAACTGGGCGATAGTAGTACTGTGGGTTAGGTGCTGAACTTTTGCCTTTAGAACCTGGGTTCAAATCCAGCCAAGAATGATCGTATGAAAGTTTCCTCTATCTGGCTGTAAGACGACAATCACTTGTGTTTGACCAGTCTTAATCCAGTTCTTAGTTGGCATAATTTGGCACTAAATTGGCAATTTCGCCCAGAGGGGCATAAGATATCTGGTGTGGGAAATGAGAAATTCCATAATGGTGCAAGAGGCTTATTTAGATTTGGAATTGCTCTGAGGTTCATAATTGAGTTGGGTAGAGAGAGCATTACTTTGCTCGACTTAATCTGGGAGTACTTGATGCTAACATTGGAATGGAAGGTGTTCCATTCCTGAGCATTAATATTTCTCACTTTGAGTACAAAATTCATAATTTTTTTTAACGAAAAAGGCTTGAGCCAGCCAACAGAAAATAGATGGTAAAATGATAGTCCAAGAAAACAATAAGTGAAGGAAAGTACTTTAGTTTTAATTGTGATCATCATCAAACATATTATTGATCAGTACAGAATAAGGTGGAAAATATGTCAAAGCAAAGTGAGCTGCATGGATAACTGCCTAGACATTATTGTATTAAAAGAAAATTCTACATATGGGAAGATTTCTGCTAGCATATAACCCAGAAAAATTTCAGATGTGCCTAATAATGAGGCTTTTACTTGTTAATTGTTTGTGTTTGTGCCTGTTTAGCATAAGTGAAATCTATTTGGCCAGAAGCTGTGCCTGAGAACTGGATTCCTCATCGGGCTTCTAACATTTTGTAGCAATGAGTCAGAAACTCCTTTAGGAATGCCCTATGTGGCATCTGCTTAATTGACAAACATCATTTTTATGTACACATCTCCTGTAAAATAAGATATCAGCTGTTTCTATCAAGTGTCCAGAGGAGGGGAAAATACAACAGACTTCCTGATTCTAAACTTAATGGATATATATATATATAATAAATAAACATAAACAATTATGATTAGAGCTGATTTATGAATTTTGTTGCTGGTGGCTAAGTAATCCATATCTGAAGAAATAATTCCAAACATTTTGAAGTAACTACCTTTTGGGTGTTTTCCTTCCTTGACACATGTCATTGCAGCAACTTCCTTGTATTTAGTGTGACTACATTAGTTCAGATTTTAAAATGAAGTTTATACATTTTGTAAAGGAGCATGAACTGTGTGGGGAGTATGTTGGGCTAATGTAACAAACCAATTGGCATTTGGGGAGAAAGCAAAGAACAATAAGGTGGTATGCATATTTGTTTCGTGGAGAGAGATGTGATTTTTGCATATAGTGTGCACACTCCCTGTTACACGTCCCTGCCACCCTGGCCTGTAATGCTGTATGGTAAGTTAAAGTTGCTATTTTTAATATATTTCTAATGCTTAGCTCTGATAGGCTCATTCTTCTCATGACATTCTCATTTTGGTACTTCCAGGCAGGAGGATGCAGTTGTCACCTGCTGAGGCTGTTAAAATTTACATTGTTTTGTCTGACGGCTGGAAACGAGATTTAAATATTTACACTGTTCGAGCTCACAACCAGGAAACTTGGGGCAGGCAATCTGTCAGGCGGGCAAAGACTGCATTAGAAAATGTATATTATTCCTGGCCGATGGCTGTGAACACAGGGTTTGGAGGACATTTTTCAGGCTCTGATCCTGTTGGTAGAAAGTCTCCATGGTGCCAGCACTGCACCACAGCAGCTAATAGCCCCAAAAATACCCAAGGGAGCTCGCCCTACGTGCTCCTGGGGCCTTCTCGCCACTCAATACAACCAGACCCTTCTTCCCTCTTTCCCCCCCCCCCCCCGCCCTAATAATGCCACATCCTGATTTTCCACTCCCTACCCCCTCCAATGCTCTCCCCTGCAATGTTTCTATACCTTGAGACACCCCTCTCCAACCCTCCAGAACCCTAGGACCTCTCTCAAACCTGTTGACCTCTCCCTTCCTACCACCAGTCCTGCTACACCCAAGAGCCACTGTCTGTGTACTTGGAGACTCTAACATTTCCCCCTCACTT
Organism: Heptranchias perlo; assembly: GCF_035084215.1. Lineage (NCBI taxonomy): Eukaryota > Metazoa > Chordata > Chondrichthyes > Hexanchiformes > Hexanchidae > Heptranchias > Heptranchias perlo. The sequence goes on from NC_090331.1 coordinate 58,635,868, forward strand.
CCTCTCAAACCTCAAACCTCGGCATGCATTTCCATCCAAGCGTACCATGCTACCTTTTCCCATTGTTCCTACACTTTAGGATCTCCATTCTAGGATCACACAGTGCCTGCCCCCCACTCCACCGAGCCCATGTGACCCTGTCCCCAATACTTTAAAACCCCAGCCTCTCCCACTGTTCTCATAGTCTCCTCCCCAGTACTCCCCCCAAACTTAGGGTCTGCTCTCCACCTCCCCCTCCCCCCACCACACCATATACTGGAGCTCGACCCCATTTTCCCATAAGCCAAAAATAACTTCCTTACTTCTCCTACACATAAGACCCTCCTAAATTTTCACACTCTGAAACCCCACTAATATAATTTAAATATAGATTTTTTTTTTTTTGGAACAGAATTCTAGCTTTTCCATCACCATTATGCTCACCCTTATTATGCCATTATGCTCACCACCACCAAACTCTCTGCAATCCCCAGCTTTCCTTCTCTAAACTTTCAGCACTCATAATCCAATCCAAATTCCCACCTTGCCACCGCCAACCTCTCTGCATTTGTATTCTTTCCACCTACTTCCTCCCTAAAGATTTTGTATCTCCCCACTACTGAGCCAAAACTTTCTAACCTTCCCCACCCTCTCCCTGCCCAGTGCAGACCCAACTTCGCAATTGCATAACAAATTCCAACATGATCCTATCTCCTTTTGAGAATAACTCTCCCAATTAAGTACTATACCCCAGTGTACTGCCTCAAGACACACCCACTGTAGGACATTTATCACAATAAACACAACCTTGCCCTAACGATAAATATGTTTACAGCACAGCAGGAGGCTGTTCTGTTTGTGCTGGTTCTTTGGAAAAGCAGTTCAAAACTAATCAGACTATCCTGCCCTCTCCCTATAGTGCTGCATGTTCCTCTGCTTCCACTATTTATCCAAGGAATCTTACAACACCAGGTTATAGTCTAACAAATTTATTTTAAAATCACAAGCTTTCGGAGATTATCTCCTTCGTCAGATGAATGAATGAAAAGGTTCTCAAATCGCATATCTTATACTATGTTGGGACAGCATCACACCAATCAAAAGGTGTCGTTGTTATTCAAACAGGCCAGTCACGGAGAACAGCACGTCCCAGTACACTAGATATACATTGTGTCTATTACACAGGCAGGCAGAAAGAAACTCAAAATGGCAGAGAGAGAGAGAGAATTTTAAAAAACATATAATTTTTTTCCCCCCTTTTTGCTGGTGGGGTTACGTGTAGCGTGACATGAACCCAAGATCCCGGTTGAGGCCGTCCTCATGGGTGCACCCATGACGACGGCCTCAACCGGGATCTTGGGTTCATGTCACGCTACACGTAACCCCACCAGCAAAAAGGGGGAAAAAATTATATGTTTTTTAAAATTCTCTCTCTCTCTCTGCCATTTTGAGTTTCTTTCTGCCTGCCTGTGTAATAGACACAATGTATATCTAGTGTACTGGGACGTGCTGTTCTCCGTGACTGGCCTGTTTGAATAACAACGACACCTTTTGATTGGTGTGATGCTGTCCCAACATAGTATAAGATATGCGATTTGAGAACCTTTTCATTCATTCATCTGACGAAGGAGATAATCTCCGAAAGCTTGTGATTTTAAAATAAATTTGTTGGACTATAACCTGGTGTTGTAAGATTCCTTACATTTGTCCACCCCAGTCCATCACCGGCATCTCCACATCATGACTATTTATCCAGTTTTCTCTTAAAAGATGCAATGGTCTCTGCCTCAACCAGTCCACATGGCAAAACAGTCCATGTCTTAACCACCCTCTGCAGAAAGAAATTCCTCCTAACTCTGCTAATTTTATATTGATGACGTGCCACACTGACTCCCCAACCAAAGAAAATAGTCTCCCGATTCACTCTATCAAAACCCTTCCTAATTTAGAAAATCTCTTCAATCTTTCCTTGGCCTTCTGTGCTCCAGTGGAAATAGTCCCAGTATCAAAATAGACTCTTTATAATTATTGGTTCCCATTCCTGCTGCATCTGTGTTATAGGCTCTCTATGACTTCAATATCCTTTCCATAATTGGGCACCCAAAACGGCGCACACCGCTTTAACTGTGGTATAACCAGTGTTTTCTAATGACCAGTAAAACTGGGCTACTTACATTCCAGAAGAACACAATAATTCAGTTCATATTACTTGTTATGATTACTATGACATTCTGTATATCCTTCTGTCTATATCATACTCCAATCAATTGATTCTCCAGTCCTATTGCAACTGCTTAAGGAAATAAGCTTTTGAGATCTGAAAGATAAAATTTATCATTACTTTTTCACTCATGCTTTATATCCCTGAAGATCTGGTAGTATGCAACTAAAATTGAAAATGTGATAATATGCCATAGGTCAATGAGTAGTTGGAATAGACCCTGATGAAGGGTCCCACCTTTTCTCTTTCAGATCTCAATAGCTTATTTCCTTAAGCAGTTGCAATGGGACTGGAAAATCAATTGATTGGAGTATGATGTAGACAGAAGGATATACAGAATGTCATAGTAATCATAACAAGTAATATGAACAGAATTATTGTGTTCTTCTGGAATGTAAGTAACCCAGTTTTACTGGTCATTAGATAAGCTGCAGCAACTTCCCAATGATTTTTAATGAGGAATTGGTTTCCCAAAGCCCCTCGACACTCTACAAAGCACAAGTCTGAAGTGTGATGGAATACTCTCCATTTGCTTGATTGGCTACAGTTCTAACAACACTCAAGAAGGTTGACACTATCCAGGACAAAGCAGGCCATTTGATTGGCACCCCATCCACTGGTTAAAACATCCACTCCCTCCACCACCTGCACACCGTGACTGCAGTGCGTACTAGCTACATGATGGTGGTAGAGGTTTGGAACTCTCTTCCGCAAACGGCATTTGATACTAGCTCAATTGCTAAATTTAAATGTGAGATAGATAGCTTTTTGGCGACCAAAGGTATTAAGGGATATGGGCCAAAGGCAGGTATATGGAGCTAGATCACAGATCAGCCATGATCTTATCGAATGGCGGAGCAGGCATGAGGGGCTGAATGGCCTACTCCTGTTCCTATGTACTGCAGCAACTTGCCAAGGCTGCTTCAGCAGCGCTTCCCAAACCCGTGCCCTCCATCACCTAGAAGGACAAGGAGAGTAGAGGCTTGCCTCGTGGGAAGCCTACAAAATGGTGGTGAGAGCAATTTATGGGATACATAGTGGTTAATTTCATCAAGCTGTTTTGTCTATATGGGTTGCATAATGTTGCTAAAGCAAAGAATTTTTCTGGTGCATAGTCCAAGGTTAGGTATGAATGAACATGAGTGCAGTTTGCTAATGTGTGTTGCGTAGTAAGCACTGTGGCCCCTTTACTCCGGGATGGCCACGCTTGTGTAATAGGGGGGGCTTTACAGGTTGAGTGTGAGGCACATTATTGGGCTGAGTAAAGGGAGTGTTGCTCTGCATCTGACTTTGCTAGACCTGTTCTGGGAGTGCTTGCTGTTGGCACTAGCTGCTTTTATACAACGTGGGACTGTGCCTGTAACTTGGTGGTGATAACAGCTGCCAGGAAGACCTGTTTTTAAAAAAAATCTTTTTCTCTGGCCGCCAACCTCAATGAATCCAGCAGGTGTACCTTGGACATGCAGCAGGCTGCATGAGACCTGTAGGTCAGAAACTGCCAGTGCCAGCACTAGTCTCACCTAGTATAAAAGGAGCTACTGTGTGCCTGAGTACCTAAAATGAAATGTCCCATTTCCCAAGAAGTAACATCCCTCACAAAAAATAGAGAGCTAAATCAGCTGACATTTGGAAGGGACAGTAAAAAGGACACAATAGTTGGAAATAAAAGTCCCTGAGGCTGTTGTATGATGGCGGGGGAAAGACCAATGAAGGAAAGCTCTTTCGTTTTAACTGTGATCAGTTTGATAACCATTTAGTTTTTATTTTGCATGTTGCTTATTAAAAATATGCCCTTACAGCTGCAAATATTTAATGAGAACAAACTTCAGATGCACTGTCGCTCCCTGTCACCCTATTTCTGTCAGCTTTATTTACCTCGTGACCTAATAGGAGTCACTGAACACCATAATGACATCACTCTGTTTTTCAAAAAATAGGCTTGACTACAATATTGTTAAACCCATGTACTGAATTACTCAGTAATTGGTGTAAATCATACTCCTGGACTGACAGCAGTTTACACTTAATTGAAGACAGATGTCCTTGCTATGTACAGTAGCTGGTTCTCTTTTTCCCAGTATATTCAGAAGGGTCTATTGTAGTTCCCACAGTAGTGCAGTTAAAATTAAAAGGAAAAGTTTGTGTCTCAAAATGGAGAGGGACCATTCTGTGCCGGATCTCTGCTTTTATTTGTAGCCACAGATTTAAGCCTCTGAACTTTGCCTGCTGGGAATGTTGGTTTTCTGGTTTTTCTTTGTTTCTAAAAGTGCATATGGGGCACTTCTTGGAGGCGTCTACAACAGCTGTGTAAAACTACTCCGACTCAGCAGTAGTAGAGAAATGGGCTGCGTAGAGGATGTCCTACCATCAGTGCTCTCTTTCCTAACTCTGAAACAAATTGTGTCTAGCCACTGTGAAGGAGCTGGTTTAATTAATGCTGATTACTTCAATGATATTGTCACTTTTAACTGTCTCTTTTTTTACAAAAAGAATAATTTCTCATTTACACCCAGACACTAGTGCTGCTTAAGCGCAGTGATTAGCTGCTAGGAGGTGCACTGGTTGTATGTTATACTTTGACAAATCCCTGAGCTGGAATATTCCATCATCAACCAGATTTATGTATTAGGATTCAGAACTGTGTGGGGGAGGTTAACCCAAACTAAACCCTCCATTGGCCAGCTGTGATAATTCACTGTGTCTTGACCCCTGGTAACATTCATTGGATCAGGATGGGATGTGGAGAGAAGAGTCTGGCCTTCAAATCCAGTGGCCAGTTTGAGTTACTGTGCTTTAATCCTCCACTTCCTTCTGGACTTCGACTTACATCATAATATTGCCACAGCCGTATAAATATCACATAGAATAAAACAATGAACACAAATACATTTCAGAGCCCAGGCAAATTCATATTGTGTCAGTTCGCTGAGGGGGCAAACAGAGAATAGTCGTCACTTTGTGCATGCAAATCACTGAAGGAAATGCTGAGGGTGTTTTCTGTGGAAAGAAGGCAGTACTCCAGTACAGATCTGTTCATTCAACTACAAGACAGAACACAGAACGAAAGGCAGCGATTATAGCTTTTTGAATTGGAGTAGTTAGATGATGAGTTGTGATGTATAGTTTTTCTGTACATTAAAAAGTTAATTTATCATGTACGAACTAGATCATTGGGCAGCTACAAAGGAACAGGAGTGTAGTACTCTGGTGCTGTATGTTTAAAATTCTCTTCAGTGTGAAGGCTTCTGTTTCTTCCCAAAAAAAATCCTACTCCATCCCTTCTTCCTGATCTTAACCTAACACTTGAAAATATATAACTAGGGTTTTCAGTTTTTGGGCCGAAACTAATTAAACCAATTTACTCTCCACCCTTGATTTTGAACATTTTTGAAATTGGCCTTTAGTTGTATTTTTTCAACATTAATGAATAAAGTGCTGCATGATATACTTTGATTATTGATTTGTGTGTACCATAAACTTTAAATTCTGAGATGAAGGATCAGCAGATTAAAAATGAATGCTGAATTAAGAGAATTCTAGTTCCCATGCTTAACTTTCTCCTTTTTTGAATACATGGTTGATTGGAAGGATATGCTGATAGGGTTAGATGAAGTAGGATGGGAGGAGGCTCGTGTGGAGTATAAACACCGGCATAGACTAGTTGGACCGAATGGCCTGAATGGCCTGTTTCTGCGCTGTAAATCCTTGGGGTTTCTGGTTTTTACCCAGTTTCTCACACACTTTTATTTTTTATTAAAGAGTTCTAAAAAATGAGACCATTAATAAAGCACTAAATGTGGTATTAACAAAAAAATTACGAAAAATAAATGCCACTGCCTCCCATGCGAACACTGGAAGCCCTTTATATAAAACTTAATTATTTTAATGTCTTGCAGCAAACAATATAACCTGGTTAGTCCAGTGATCTGTGGGCATTTATTCTATAGGGCTATAGCCATTTGTACCTCATTACTGCAGAAACATACATGCATATTTCTTGGAGGTCACCTGATGCTTAAAAAAAATTGACCAAATTGTAAACCACTGAAGTGTATCAAAATATCCTGGAAACCAGAAGAAGAAAAGAAGGTTGTGGCAAATTATACTTTAGATTTTGTTGATATACATGCAAGGTGGCATTTGGGGAATGTTATCTCGCCAGTCATAATGATGAATGCTATGTTTTATTTGGCACTCTCATTGCCTACTTCAGAAAACTGTTTTAACAGTCCTCAAATACCAATCTCGCATCAGCTGATTTTCACTGACGTTAAAGACAATATTAACTTATCCACTCCTGCATCTTTGTATGTTTGTTACATTACATCAGATATGTAATAATTTGAGGGTGTGGGGGACTGGGAGCCAATGTTGGTAAGTGAGGACAGGGATGATGGTGAGCAGGAATTGGTGTGGCCAGGATACAGGCAGCAGAGTCTTGGATGAACTAAAGTTTATGGGCGAAGGGAGGGCAACTATGGTCAACGTTAATATTGGCTTACAGAAAAATAATTGCAACAATGCTGTAGCAGTAGGATAAGCAGAAGGAAGTGCATACTAAGAATGTGTACACCATCTACAAGATGCACTAAAGAACCTCCCGAACCCGTGACCTCTACCACCTAGAAGGACAAGGGCAGCAGGCGCATGGGAAAACCACCACCTGCACCTTCCCCTCCAAGTGACACACCATCCTGACTTGGAAATATATTGCTGTTCCTTCATCGTCGCTGGGTCAAAATCCTGGAACAGCACTGGGGAAGAACTTTCACCACACGGACTGCAGCGGTTCAAGAAGGCGGCTTACCACCACCTTCTCAAGGGCAATCAGGGATGGGCAATAAATGCTGGCCTTGGCAGCGACGCCCACATCCCATGAATGAATTTTTTTTAAAAAAAGCTTGCTGTGGTCGTGAGCCTCCACTGGCTATAATTACAGAATGGTGCACTTAATGTACCTTTTTTGTAAATTGGTAAAGCGATCCAGCCATCCATGTGAACATTTGAAGTTTTTGATGCCTAAAGAACAGGCAAATTTTTCGGTCTTTGGGCGTAACACACTGCCCGATGCTGGAATGTTGCGCGCTCTGGCTGTTTTAAATGAGCGATAGACTCCTCCATCAAGATCTTCATGAATCGCAGATATGGATTCATTTTCTCTGGATCAGCCTGCCCTCTTCGACGATAGCAGACTTGATCTTTACTCTGAAGGCCCACACGGTTGCAACAGTGCTCGTTGCTAAGCCGAGTTCTTTGCAGATTGTGGCTTGCCATTTTCATGCACATTGCCTGGCTGTAGTTGCCTTGTGTCTGGTTTCTCGTTGGGATTGCTTCCTCATACCCATTGCCGCGTTGCAGTTTGTGTGCGGATGGCGAGCCTTCTTATCAAACAAATATAAGGAATCTTACAACACCAGGTTATAGTCCAACAGTTTTATTTGAAAATCACAAGCTTTCGTAGGCTTTCTCCTTCGTCAGGTGAGCGTGTGATTCCATGGAAGGTACCGCATGTATAGTCATAGAACAATGCCTGGTGATTACAGATAATCTTTCCAACTGCCCATTGTCAAGGCAATCAAAGGAGTCGAATAGTGTTCAGACACCACACACAGGACCACCGAATACACAAACGGTCAGAACCCAAAGGCAGAGAGAGAGAGAGAGAGAGAGAGAGAGAGAAACATCTGAAAGGAAGAGAAAGAGAGAGAATGATCAGTTGTATTAAAAACAGATAACTCTTGTTTCGCTGGTGGGGTTACGTGTAGCGTGACATGAACCCAAGATCCCGGTTGAGGCCGTCCTCATGGGTGCGGAACTTGGCTATCAATTTCTGCTTGACGATTTTGCGTTGTCGTGTGTCTCGAAGGCCGCCTTGGAGAACGCTTACCCGAAGATCGGTGGCTGAATGTCCTTGACTTCTGAAGTGTTCCCCGACTGGGAGGGAACCCTCCTGTCTGGCGATTGTTGCGCGGTGTCCGTTCATCCGTTGTCGCAGTGTCTGCATGGTCTCGCCAATGTACCATGCTCTGGGGCATCCTTTCCTGCAACGTATGAGGTAGACAACGTTGGCCGAGTCACAGGAGTATGAACCATGTACCTGGTGGGTGGTGTGGTATCTGTGTTGATGATCTGGCATGTCTTGCAGAGGTTGCCGTGGCAGGGTTGTGTGGTGTCGTGGACGCTGTTCTCCTGAAAGCTGGGTAATTTGCTGCGAACGATAGTCTGTTTGAGGTTGGGTGGCTGTTTGAAGGCGAGTAGTGGAGGCGTGGGGATAGCCTTAGCGAGGTGTTCGTAGTCATCGATGACATGTTGAAGGCTGCGGAGAACATGGTGTAGTTTCTCCGCTCCGGGGAAGTACTGGACGACGAAGGGTACTATGTTGGTTGCGTCCCGTGTTTGTCTTTTGAGGAGTTCTATGCGATTTTTCGCTGTGGCCCGTCGGAACTGTCGATCGACGAGTCGAGCATCATATCCCGTTCTTACGAGGGCGTCTTTCAGCATCTGTAGGTGTCCATCGCGTTCCTCCTTATCTGAGCAGATCCTGTGTATTCGCAGGGCCTGTCCATAGGGGATGGCCTCTTTGACGTGGTTAGAGTGGAACCTGGAAAAGTGGAGCATCGTGAGGTTGTCTGTGGGCTTGCGGTAGAGTGAGGTGCTGAGGTGTCCGTCTTTGATGGAGATTCATGTGTCCAAGAAAGAAACCGATTCTGAGGAGTAGTCCATGGTGAGTTTGATGGTGGGATGGAACTTGTTGATGTTATCGTGTAGTCTCTTCAGTGATTCTTCGCCGTGGGTCCATAGAAAGAAAATGTTGTCTATGTATCTGGTGTATAGTGTTGGTTGGAGGTCCTGTGCAGTGAAGAAGTTGTGCTCGAACTTGTGCATGAAAATGTTGGCGTATTGGGGTGCAAATTTGGTCCCCATGGCTGTTCCGTGTGTTTGGGTAAAGAACTGGTTATTGAAGGTGAAGACATTGTGATCCAGGATGACCCAAACACATGGAACAGCCATGGGGACCAAATTCGCACCCCAATACGCCAACATTTTCATGCACAGGTTCGAGCACGACTTCTTCACTGCACAGGACCTCCAACCAACGCTATGCACCAGATACATCGATGACATTTTCTTCCTATGGACCCACGGCGAAGAATCACTGAAGAGACTACACGATAACATCAACAAGTTCCATCCCACCATCAAACTCACCATGGACTACTCCTCAGAATCGGTTTCTTTCTTGGACACATGAATCTCCATCAAAGACGGACACCTCAGCACCTCACTCTACCGCAAGCCCACGGACAACCTCACGATGCTCCACTTTTCCAGGTTCCACCCTAACCACGTCAAAGAGGCCATCCCCTATGGACAGGCCCTGCGAATACACAGGATCTGCTCAGATGAGGAGGAACGCGATGGACACCTACAGACGCTGAAAGACGCCCTCGTAGGAACGGGATATGATGCTCGACTCGTCGATTGACAGTTCCGACGGGCCACAGCGAAAAATCGCATAGACCTCCTCAGAAGACAAACACGGGACGCAACCAACAGAGTACCCTTCGTCGTCCAGTACTTCCTCGGAGCGGAGAAACTACGCCATGTTCTCCGCAGCCTTCAACATGTCATCGATGAATACAAACACCTCGCTAAGGCCATCCCCACGCCTCCACTACTCTCCTTCAAACTGCCACCCAACCTCAAACAGACCATCGTTCGCAGAAAATTACCCAGCTTTCAGGAGAACAGCGTCCACGACACCACACAACCCTGCCACGGCAACCTCTGCAAGACATGCCAGATCATCGACACAGACACCACCATCACACGAGAGGACACCACCCACCAGGTACATGGTTCATACTCCTGTGACTCGGCCAACATTGTCTACCTCATACGTTGCAGGAAAGGATGCCCCGGAGCATGGTACATCGGCGAGACCATGCAGACACTGCGACAACGGATGAACGGACACCGCGCAACAATCGCCAGACAGGAGGGTTCCCTCCCAGTTGGGGAACACTTCAACAGTCAAGGACATTCAGCCACTGATCTTCGGGTAAGTGTTCTCCAAGGCGGCCTTCGAGACACACGACAACGCAAAATCGTCGAGCAGAAATTGATAGCCATGTTCCGCACCCATGAGGACAGCCTCAACCGGGATCTTGAATTCATGTCACGCTACATGTAACCCCACCAGCGAAACAAGAGTTATCTGTTTTTAATGCAACTGATCATTCTCTCTCTTTCTCTTCCTTTCAGATGTCTCTCTCTCTCTCTCTCTCTCTCTCTCTCTCTCTCTGAGTTCTGACCGTTCGTGTATTCGGTGGTCCTGTGTGTGGCGTCTGAACACTATTCGACTCCTTTAATTGCCTTGACAACGGGCAGTTGGAAAGATTATCTGTAATCACCAGGCATTGTTCTCTGACTATATATGCGGTACCTTCCATGGAATCACACACTCACCTGACGAAGGAGAAAGCCTCCGAAAGCTTGTGATTTTCAAATAAAACTGTTGGACTATAACCTGGTGTTGTAAGATTCCTTACATTTGTCCATCACCGGCATCACCACATCACATCTTATCATCAGGCAGTGGAGGCACAAGTCATGGCGGGATTCGCACTACTATTGGTTATTGTTCAATTAGCCTCAGCTTGAATTCCTTTGTTGTATCTGGGTCTGTCCGGGATAATCCTGCTTAAGTGTTTGTTGTGGTAGGGCTTATTTCCATTGGAAAAAAAATTGGGCCTTGGCTTTGGAATCGTTACTGTCGCGTGCTCGTTATAGTGATATTATACTGTAGCTTCTGGTTCATAGGGTATCAGCCTCAGAATTTCCAAATCAATCAAACTGACATGTTCCGAACACAACTCGTCTCCAATTTTTATTTTGTACATTGATAAAGAAAGACCACTTCCATTTTAACTCTTTTTATTTCATGTAATTCTGAAATAGCTTAGGATTTCTCCTTATTTTGTCATAGTTGCCTTCTAGCAATATGTCTCCCCATAAATTGGATATTGATCAGATTTTATAAACCCATGGCAAATCTGACTGCACTAAATTTAAAAAGTGTGAAAAGGCTTTTACCATGTAAGCAATTACAAAGTTTAACTTGCCACACATTATTGACCATGTCAGATTATAGCCGCTCCAGCTAATATTAATTAATCGGTCCAAGAGTCTAATTGCCGAAACTTTAATACTTCATTAAGAAATACAAAGTTTAGCTTCTGCCTTATCTTGTATTGAAACATCAATCATGGTAAACATGCAAGTATCGCACGCTCGCATTACTTATGAGGTTAGCCCGTGAATGAAACTGTAAACGCCCTTAAGTTGATCTTCGGTGTCCTTGGTCCAAGCTGCACACCCTTCATCAGTTTGCCCTCACTTTTTATACCCCCTTCTGTAACTCACCTACTTTTGGTCACAGGGTATAATATAATGGCAGCACCATGTGCTCCCCTCTTTGTCTGAAAAATGGTAGAAATCGGCTTTGTCTAGTTCTGCAAAAACAAATAGTAGGCCTCATCTCTTATCTCTTCAAAGTTGCTCTGTCCAGAGCTTTCCTACTACTGCATCCATGGTAACCTCGCTTAACTATTTTAAACTTATACACTCCTAAAGTCATGATGCAATTCTCATCTAAGGGTCTATTGTCTACTGTTAATTTTATCTCTTTTATAGTTTCACAATCATAGGTATAAACATCACACATTACGCGTTTAGCACTTGTAACAAAATGGATGAATTGACAGCTCAAATAGAAATAAATATTGTACGATCTGATTGCCATTACAGAGACATGGCTGCAAGATGACAAAGGCTGGAACCTGAATATTCAAGGGTACTTGACATTTTGAAAGGACAGGAAGCTTGGAAAAGGCGGAGGGGTAGCTCTTATAATTAAGGATGACATGAATATAATAGAGAGAAACGACCTTAGTTCCAAAGACTAAGATGTAGAATCAGTTTGGGTAGAGATAAGAAATAGTAAAGGCAAGAAGTCACTTGTGGGAGTAGTTTATAGGCCCGCTAACAGTAACCACACTGTAGGACAGGGTATACAGGAAGAAATAATGGGGGCTTGTGAGAAAGGAACAGTGTTAATCATGGGTGATTCCAATCTATATATAGATTGGAATCACCCATGATCTATATATAGATTGGAAGAATCTGATTGGCATAGGTAGCCTTGAAGATGAGTTCATAGTGCTTTTGGGACAGTTTCTTGGATCAGCACGTTCTAGAGCCAACCAGAGTGCAGGTTATTCTAGATCTGGTAATGTGTAATGAGACAGGATTAATTAATGACCTCATTGTAAAGGAGCCTCTAGGTAGCAGTGATCACAATATGATTGAATTTTGCATTCAGTTTGAGGGAGAGAAGAATAAGTCTAAGACTAGAGTTTTAAACTTAAATAAGGGCAATTATGAAGACAGAGTTGGCTAAAGTGTACTGGGAAATTAGGTTAAGGGATAGGTCAGTAGAAATGCAGTGGCAGATATTTAATGAGATATTTTGTAACACTCAGCAAAGATACATTCCAGTGAGAAAGAAAGACTCTAGGGGAAGGACGTACCATCTGTGGCTAACTAAGGAAGTTAAAGATAGTATCAAATTGGAAAAAAAAGCATACAATTCCACGAAGATTAATGGCAGGTCAGAAGATTGGACAGAATATAAAAAACAGCAAAGAATGACTAAAAGAATAATGAGGGAGAAATTAGAGTACGAGAGAAAGCTAGCTCGAAGTACAAAAACAGATAGTAAGAGTTTCTACAGGTTTTTAAAAAGGAAAAAGAGTACATAAAGTGAGCGTTGGTCCTCTAGAGGGTGAGTCTGGGGAATTAATAATGGAGAATAAGGAAATGGCGGATGAATTGAACAGATATTTTGCGTCCGTCTTCACTGTAGAGGATACAAATAACATGCCATAAATAATTGTGAATCAAGAGGTGAAAGCGAGGGAGGAACTTAAAACATTTACAATCACAAGGGAAAGGGTTCTGAAAAAATTATTAGAACTAAAAGCTGACAAGTCCCCAGGTCCTGACAGACTTCATCCTAGGGCCTTAAAAGAAGTGGCTGCAGAGATAATAGATGCATTGGTATTAATTTTCCAAAATTCCCAAGATTCTGGAAGGGTTCCATCAGATTGGAAAATAGCGAATGTAACTCCTCTATTCAAGAAAAGAGGGCGACTGAAAACAGGAAACTACAGGCTAGTTAGCTTAACATCTGTCATAGGGAAAATGCTAGAATCTATTATTAAGGAGGTTATAGCAGGGCACTTAAAAAATCTCAATGCAATAAGGCAGAGTCAACATGGCTTTGTAAAAGGGAAATCGTGTTTGACTTATTTATTAGAATTCTTTGAGGAAGTATCAAGCAACGTGGATAAAGGGGATCCTGTGGATGTGGTGTACTTGGATTTCCAGAAAGCAATGACAAGGTGCCAAATCAAAGGCTACTACACAAAATAAGAACTCATGGTGTAGGGGGTAACATGTTAGCATGGATAAAGGATTGGTTAGCTAACAGGAAACAGAGAGTAGGCATAAATGGGTCATTTTCAGGTTGGCAAGACGTAATGAGTGGAGTGCCACAGGGATCGGTGCTTTGACCTCAACTATTTACAATCTATATCAATGACTTGGATGAAGGGACCGAATGTTTGGTTGCTAAATTTGCTGATGACACAAAGGTAGGTAGGAAAGTAAGTTGTGAAGAGGACATGGAGTGCAAAGGGATATCGATAGGTTAAGTGAGTGGGCAAAAATTTGGTAGATGGAGTATAATATGGGAAAATGTGAACTTGTCCACTTTGGCAGGAGGAATAGAAAAGCAGTATATTATTTAAATGCAGAGAGATTGCAGAACTCTGAGGTACAGAGGGATCTGGATGTCCTAGTACATGAATCACAAAAAGTTAGTATGCAGGTACAGCAAGTGATTAGGAAGGCAAATGGAATGTTGTCATTTATTGCAAGGGGAATGGAATATAAAAGTTGAGATGTTTTGCTACAGTTGTACAGGGCATTGGTGAGATCACATCTAGAATACCGTGTGCCGTTTTGGTCTCCTTATTTAAGAAAGGACATTATTACTTTATGATGTGGAGATGCCGGTGATGGACTGGGGTTGACAATTGTAAACAATTTTACAACACCAAGTTATAGTCCAGCAATTTTATTTTAAATTCACAAGCTTTCGGAGGCTTCCTCCTTCGTCAGGTGAACGATGTGAAAATGAAATCCTCGAAATGAAATCGCATTTATAATTCACAGAACAATGCTTGGTGATTACAGACAGTTTTTTCAACTGCCCGTTGCCAAGGCAATCAGTGTGCAGACAGACAGGTGTTACCTGCCAGGTCTCAGAATATACAAATCACCAAAAAAAAACAACAAACAAAAAAAACAACAAACAAAAAAAACAGAGATAGAGAGGTAGAAACATAGAAAAGACAGCAACTGACCCGTTATATTAAAAACAGATAACATTTGTTCGCTGGTGGGGTAACGTGTAGCGTGACATGAACCCAAGATCCCGGTTGAGGCCGTCCTCATGGGTGCGGAACTTGGCTATCAATTTCTGCTCGACGATTTTGCGTTGTCGTGTGTCTCGAAGGCCGCCTTGGAGTACGCTTACCCGAAGGTCGGTGGATGAATGTCCATGACTGCTGAAGTGTTCCCCGACTGGGAGGGAACCCTCCTGTCTGGCGATTGTTGCGCGGTGTCCGTTCATCCGTTGTCGCAGTGTCTGCATGGTCTCGCCAATGTACCATGCTCTGGGGCATCCTTGACTCGGCCAACGTTGTCTACCTCATACGTTGCAGGGTCATTGAATATTTTTAAGGCAGAGTTAGATAGATTCCTGATTAACAAGGGAGTCAAAGGTTATAGTAGGTAGATGGAAAAGTAGGGTTGAGGTCACAATCAGATCAGCCGTGATGTTATCATATGGCAGAGCAGGCTCGAGGGGCTGAATGGCCTACTCCTGCTCTTAATTTGTATGTTTGTACATTATAATGTAATCTATTTTATTACTCACTCTCCCTTGTTATCTCATTATAGGCTTCAAATAGCCAGTTCTGAGGAATGGCTTACCATTGTTGCCTTGGTGACCTGTCTGCAGTGAAGTGCCTGTCTTGAGTTTCTGGTTTAGTTGAACTTCTCTTTCCCACAATGCATATTATATCAGCCATTTTATGTCGATGTAGGTTAACCATTTTATTTTAATTTCTTTAAAACCTACAGACCAGTCTCAATTCCATCTTTACAATATTCCTCTTGCAGATATAGCTTTCTGAGACACTTAAAATGGAGTATAAAAAACAAGTTGCCTGTTGTGAATCTTTACTAGTTTTATTGTATGATTTTGTTTCTAAAGAGATTCTCATTTTTTATCAACCATGAACTGGTATATAAAAAAAACTTGCAACATATAAGGCAAGTGAAGGGATTATATAACAAGGAAATTCATAAAGTAACATCTGCACAACTGTGCCCAATAGAGTTTTGCAATGACACTGTCCAGCAACTGTCACAAGACCAGCAACTGTCAGAAAGGTAGTGAATTTCTTGAGTGTGTCCGGTATAGTTTTCTACAGCAGTATGTCCTAGAGGCAACAAGGGGGCAAGCCATACTAGATTTAATAATGAGTAATGAATCAGATTTAGTTAACAGCTTCACTCTGCATGAACATCTATCCAATAGTGATCATAACATGATCGAGTTCGAGGTAGTGTTTGAAAGGGAAAAAAGTGAATCAGCTGCTAAGATTC